>NW_027142356.1:19706685-20089396 GCF_026170545.1 Melanerpes formicivorus | reverse complement strand
TGAGCATTCTGAGTTCCTGTGCAGTAAATGGTAGATAGAAGGTATGAAACCTGAGCTCAGAACTGTAGATTTTTTACCACAAATGTGCTATATAACAAAGGGCAGCTTGTAGGCTATTTGTTGCTGGATGTACAGTACTGACTGCATACATGGCTGGCTGCAAAGCTGGTCATACAGTTTTGCAGAAACTGACTCCTTAATCACTTACCAGAATACTGAAGTAAGGAAGTTGTGCATCTTATCTAATATTCAGGGCTTGAAAGGTGAGAAAATGTATCTATTGCAACAAGCTCAACATAAATGACAACTATTTGGTGCCTCTAGGAAATCCGAAGTGAGGCATTCTTTGGCACCAGTAAAAGGTGGAATCGAGCCTAAGAAAGTGATAGATAGCTGTCAAGAGTTATATAATGAGTTGATAATGACAAATTACTGTTATGTACTTTTTCCTGTAGTGGAATTAGCAAAATAAGTACCTTTGAGAGAGCAGTACCTGTAATGAAGAAGCATTAATTTCTTACTGAGGACTGCTTCTATATGGCTTAACAGGAGTACCAAAATCTTCAAAGACAATTGTGAGATACATTATTTATTCAGAAAGACTCAGTGACAGATTGCCTTCTTAGTGAAGGTAGTGTAAAGAATGATTCCTTTCAGAAACATGCTGATTGTTCTGTCAGGATGTAAAGAAACACAATTTCTCTCAATGGAAGCATTTATTATGTTATTAGTATATGAAAGCAAAGAAAAAAATAAAAAGAGACTTTCTGGGAAAAAAAAGGGATTGAAATAGTGCCAGGATGACACAATACAAATAAAAAATATGGTAAATTGTGGGAAACCATATCCATCAAACCTGTAAATGCATTTACATGTGTATGAACATCTGTGGAAAGTCAGAAGAGATTTTCTTGAGTGCTAAATTAAAATTTTCTATTTCGTTCTATATGCTAATCTAATACCATTATGTACAGAATAGATACATGTGATTTTGTATTACTTCACTACTTACAGGGCAAGGTAGAGGATGGGAAATATGCAAGTGGTCTATCTTTTATGTTTAACACAAATTTGGGTGTAACATCAGACCAAGAAAGCTATTCAGGCCAGGCACTTTGTTTTATTACTGACCCAGTCAACTCAATACTTAACAGCTGTTTCTGGTTTGGGTTGCATATTTCCCTACATTTGTGAATTATTATTATTATTTAGAGTTTGATCACTCAGAGATGTGGCTCTTGAATTGTTAGAAATCTTCAGAGAGATTTGGCCCTCAAGGATTCTCGGAGTGGACACTTCACCAAGCAAACATAGTCAAGGTGGAGTTATGAGATTTTCATTCAGAATATGTACAAAACCACATTGGAATTATTACCTTTCTAAAAACGACTTTAAAGTCAGAGCTCATCTCTGGAAAGTGAAACATGAACTTTTATGCCTCCTTTGAGTATTCTGCTTTTGCTCCTGAGAATGATGTAACCACTGAGCTGACAGATACTTTAATTTCACTGTTGAACTTGCAATACTAGGCAGCAAGAATTAGATTCTTAGTGTGAGGGACGAGATACAGAAAAGAGAGAGTGTGGGGAAAAAAACATCTGGGAGCAGCAAGTAAAGTTTTATACATTCTGTTTTGTATGGTTTGCTAGTGAGTGGAAAAGTATGTTTGTGAGAGACAGAAGTAAGGATGTTTAGCTGTACTACCCAAGATTGTCTAGGAGCCTCAGAGTCAACCAATTCTAATAAATCTTCTCCAAATTATCTTTAGTGAAATTCTTTTTTTCCCTTGTGCAATGGGTTAACAAAAGTGTTAATCTGCCTGCACCCTGACACAGAAGTGAGAGAAAAGTAACACATAAAAACTTGGTGTTGACTACAGATAAATTCTTTCAACCTGAAATTCATCCAGGGGACCGTCTAACTGTTCTTCCTTAAAACAAGATGCATCTCTCTATTTAGAACAGTGGCTTGATGGACGTACCTGGAGAATGTCTAAAATTATTTCAGATGTTCTTGAGTGTCTAACCCAGCCTCTAGCTGATGACCCAGAAGGCCACAAGTTTCCTGTGGCTAGCTCCTGAGAGATAACAATCTCTGTGTGACTGTCTTGGATGTCTCAGGGACCAGATATGCCTGTAAATGGGAACTTCAAGGAACAGCAGATTTTGAGCGACTGGTCTCCAAGTCTTTTTTTCTGGACATATTATATGAAAGCTACACATAAATGCAGTACAACCAAATAAAGCCAAAAGATTTAGGTAAATAGACTTTCATACATAAGGAACAAGGAGCTCTCTGATAAACAGAAATTATGGCTGTAGCATTAGTG
The DNA here is from genome assembly GCF_026170545.1 of Melanerpes formicivorus. NCBI lineage: Eukaryota > Metazoa > Chordata > Aves > Piciformes > Picidae > Melanerpes > Melanerpes formicivorus. Next base: position 20,087,067 of record NW_027142356.1, on the reverse strand, counting down.
TAAAATAGGAAAAAAGGTTTGCAAAGATGTATTTGATTTTTAAAAATAAATAGCTATATAGTTCCTTGTACATAGCCAAGTGTGTTACCAGAGGCTTTTAATGAATTTTTAACAGAATGCTCACTTTCCTTTATTATTCTTTGTGAACATCTGAATAACTACATTTTATGGCAAATGAGTTAGAACTGCAACTGGTTATGTAATATCTATTCCTATTTATTTATTTTTCTGCAAGTAACTGCCTAAGCTCTTAAAATACTGGATGTCATCTGTCTCTCCTTACTAGTTACTTTTCCAGCTCATATTTCTCTGATGTTTTAAAAGGTTATTATTTCTTATTTCTTCTATTTCTATTATTTCTTCTATTTCCTATTTCTTACCAATGGTCCCCCCACAGCTTGTCTATGAATACAAAATGGTAGAAAAACCCAAGAAAAAAAAAAATCTGATTTTTATACAAATATTTCATGAACAAAATCAGGAATCTCACTAAGGAATCATACTATAGCATGGTCATGCTAATTCCAAATGAGTTGCAAAAGCAGTCGTTTTTCTTCAAAGTCTGCATTCATCCAGATAGTGTGTACTTTCTAGAAGTGACCTGCTTTTCTTCATGACTTTCTCACTGTGGGAAAGTTGATACTGCAAACTGAACACAAAGCTTTTGTATTTTGCAGGTCTCATGCAATATCCTAACTAGCTTCAAACATCTAGATGAGGTAGTAAAAGATTAATGATGGAATTAATCTCACCCAAGAGATAAATACTATGTAGATCTTGTGATAGCATAAGCTATTTCTACAGTCAATAAAGTGGAATAGGCATTTGCAGACTGTAACTCATGTAACAATTTTGGACACCCTTCTGAGGTGTGCCTCTATTAATTATGAAGGGAAACCAGATGACTACCAAGACGTAAGCATCTAGATCACAGAGTCCTATATTTGATCACATATAAGTATTTACCCTGTCATCCACAAGTTTTGAATACTACATTTTAGATTGGTTCATGTATACTTCTATTAGTTGTCTCACCTGATTATTTGAAGACCATCTCTGGTCTGCAAAGCAATAAACACAGTGTGTATAATGGATCTTCCTTTCCCAACTCCTTCATGTTCTTAAATCAGAACTAGCCAAAATAAAGTCACATGCATAATTTTTATTCTTCCAACAATGTTTTGTTGTGTGACAAATCCAGATTAGGAATACTCATATTTCTTATCCTATAGTGTCTTTTCACATGTTAAGCCCCACCCTTTTTTTTTTTTTCTTTGTTTACTGTGTTGAATTGTAGTTATGCATGAAGGCAAGTCTTCTCTGAACTTAAAGGAGGGTGTATTGTAAGGAAAGATAACAGACAAAAAGATGTATAATAGGAATTTGAAATGGAAAAGAAAAAAAATGTGGTTATTGTTTTCTGGCTGATTTAACTTTGGAAACTGATCATCAGTGAAAGTACTTACAACAAAAATGTGTGAAAGCAGAAGGGCTAGATTTCCATCTGATACACATCAAAGTATATACATCAAAGTCAGTGAAAGTATGTCAGTTTGATTTAACTAAACATATGACCATTGTGCTTTTGTGAACAGTCACAACTCGGGAATAGGGAAGTAAAGTAAGATTTCTTAAATCTTAATATTAGGTTTTATAAAGCTTGGGTTTTCTTCAATTTCAGTTGCAGTTGCATAAGCTCTATGGGTAAAGGCTGTGTATGTGTAATATTTTTGTTAAGCTCACTGTCTCATCTTTTCATCTGATCTTAAATGAAGTCTTAGGTAAAAGTGTGCTGTCTTACCGTTAGAAAAGTCAAGATTGAGAATACGGTGTCCATCTTACTCTGGTTTTGCTCTGATGTAGCTGTGTTGATTGCCATTCTGTTCTGATTGCCATATTGACTTCTGATCAGCCAGCAGTTTCCTAAGGATTTTCTTTTGTAGGCAGGGACAACAGGGACTGAAAATGGTTGCTCACATAAAAGAGAGTTAAAATGGAAAAATGTCACAGTCAGAGGAAAGAAAGGTACTTTATTTAGTCTCTTTGATGCTGTATTCCACTAGTCAGACAGATAGAAGGACAGATAGAATGAGAGACTCCTGAAAGACATAATACTGTTCTACAACGCTTAAGCTTCTTCGGTATTTTATCCTTGCACCTCTAAAAAATGTTTCCCTCTTTCCTTTATGATTCCACAGTCTTTCTGACACTCAGTATTTCAATTTTTATCTTCAGAGATTAGAAGGAAAGGAGGTGAGTGTGCTTTGACATAGCTTTTGTTAATATTTATAAATTATGATAATATCTCCTTAAAGGTGTTTGGGATTTGTTTGTTTGTAGGTATTTCTTTTATTTGAGATTTTTTCCAAGACTTAAAACTTTTTTTTTCCTTTTCCTTTTTTTTTTTTTTCAATATTTTCTAGTAGTTTGCATCTTTTTATTACTCATCATTCTTCTTCCTCTCATCTACTCATTGCCTACTTAAACCACACCTTTTTTTTCCTTCAGTTAGAGTGCTCAATGCTTGGTTGTACATTTGTGTCCAGGTCAAACTGCTATTGAATGAAGAGCAAGATTACATAGCTGACATTTTGTTCTTATGTCCTAGTATAATTACAGCAATTTGAGTAAATGTTAGACACTCCTGACTTTATTCTGATGTTCTAGAAGGACTTTTATTGCTGGTGCTTAAATGCTGATGAGACCTAATAGTTTTAGAGGTTTATTGGAATATTGAGTGCATATTTTTGACAGAGTAAGTACTAAAAAAGCATATTTTTTTCTTTTTAATGCAAGGAAAAAAATTGAAAAAAAAAATTTAAATTAGGTCTGTCAGAGGTCTTTACACCGAGTGGCCAGCACCAGAACAAGAGGACACAGTCTCAAGCTGCACCAGGGGAGGCTTAAGGTGGATGTTAGGAAGAAGCTCTTCACAGAAAGAGTGATTGGCCATTGGAAGGGGCTGCCCAGGGAGGTGGTGGAGTCACTGGCACTGGAGGTGTTTAGGAAGAGACTGGATGGGGTGCTTGGTGCCATGGTTTAGTTGATTAGATAATGTTGGATGATAGGTTGGACTTGATGATTTCAGAGGTCTTTTCCAACCTGGTTAATTCTGTTCTGTTTTGCTCTAAATACCCCTCCCCACTACGGATGGACAAGAGGAAGAAATATCCATCCCTTTCTCAAAGGAAGGAGATATGCTGAATTGGGAAAGGGAATGCATCTCTTCTGTTAATTTCTATGGTAGGTATGTGGGTGAGAACACTACTCCAGATGATTGTTCCACAGTACTTTGCCTCTGCTGACTTATCTACCATTCTTCTCCCTGTTCTGTCCCAAAGAAGGTAAATACAACTCTATTGGAAGCATCAGGGAATTTATTTCAGAAAATAAAGAAGAGATTTACACGACAATTTGTATATTTGAATCTCAAACTGGGGAAAAACAATCTACACAGAATACTAGGAACATTATGGATTTTTACATTGGAAAACAAATTTAAAAAGTAGAATAGCAACCTTAAATCCTAATGGAGATAAGATACTCATTTCACATAAAAATTCAAGACTTTGGAAGTAGTTCTGTGTGTCTAAAGAAAGATTGTTTTGGAATATACCTTGGTAAGTATAACTCAGCTTGCTCTTAGAGAAAGGCAAAGCCTCAGCTTCTATGAGATTAAATTCTTATGCTATGATTGTCTGTACTTGTGTCTGTGCATCCAAGTCTTTAATAACAGAATAAGGTGGTTTGCATGCTTCTGACTGGTAGTGACCTGATAAAAATAAGTAGTTGTATCTATGCCTGCTGAAGCAGGTAAAATGTCCCTCATATATAGTCATTGTTTAACATGTCTATAGACTCCAGAAACTGCAAAAAGGTTTCACATTCTGTTTGAAAAAATTTTTCTGCATTACAGGAAAAAAAAAACCCCAACAAATCAAACCCACATGTAATAGCCTTACTCATCAGGAAAGGAGTAGTGTGAAGCATTTTGTGTGATTGTCTGGTTCATAGGTAGTCACAATTTTTTTCTTTGATCTGCTGTATTTCACAATTGTTTAATCCTTTTTTATGGTGTTAATGTTTACTACTTTCATATTTTTTTATTCTGCAGTCCTCTTCTGGGTCTCACACAAACACAGCAAGTGCCAAAGAAGTATCTGGCATCTGGTAACCTCCTTGAAGTTGCTGCTGAAGGAAATTACTGGATTTAAAAGGGAAAAATCTGTCTTCTCCTTGCAGAATGAACCTGCTAAATGAAGAGTCACCAAAGGAGAAAAGGATAGTTTATTTGCAAATTGCCTTACAATGTCTCAATTTCTCTAGAGACCCTTTTAAATTATGAGCAAATTATAAGTATAGTAGCTTCCATAAGGAAAAGACATAGTTCTGGTCTTTCAGCAGTTCCCTACAATCAAATTTTTTAAAACACTAAGCAGTAGAATGGCAACAGGGTTCTTTTTATCTGTCTCAGAGCTGCTTAATTTTACAGAGGGAATACATACAGCCAGTTTCCACTGCTGGCACCCTATCTCACTATCCTGTGTTCTCACTGAACATCAACAGTGGAATATCGACACTCAGTATGTCCTAGTTGTGCAAATAGGTTGCTGAGGGAGCCAGAGCTGACTACAATGTTCAGGGAATTAAATAAATAAATAAAAATTGTAAATGGCCAAACCTAAATGTTTAAAATCTAATAGCCTGAGACAGAAAGACAAACTATTTTCACATATTGAAAGGAAAAAGGAAAAATTACAACAAGAACTAGCTATGAAATACTAAGCTGGTAATGGCTGATTAGTGGGTCATGTGCAGGCTGTGATCTAGATGACTGTACCAGAAAAGACAGACATATTCTGGAAGACAAATACATCAGTACCTGTAGTCTATTTCCCATGGTGTAGATTTTAAATAATTTTTATTTTTTCAGCAAGGAACCAGGTGAATACCCTGATGAAACCTTGATCTTAACCTAACAGACTGGAAGTTAACCAAGCTGACTTTAATGGGTTCTGGATAAAGGCCAATTGCAATAAAAGTGAGTGACAGATGGTTGACTCAGATTTCTGTAAGTGCCATTCTGCTGCGGTCTCCATTGTGTTTACCAGAGCCATGACACTTTGTGCCTCAGAAAATCAAACATAAACTGGCACTCAAAAATCAAGGCAATTACAAGGCATGTCTGATTTAAAGACTTTTGGCCTTAATTGGAAGGATCTATTTTAGAAATAATTTTTGGGGAGGAAGCTGCCATGTGACATTTAAAAATTCTGACATAAAAATTATATAATGCCTTTGGGGAAAAATATAAATGACTAATGGAAGGAAAATTAGAAGTGACTAAGGCATAAAGTGTATAAGCTATGGAAAAAGAGAAAATAAAGCAAACAGTTAACTCAATTTGGTGTTACAGCTGAAAGTCTATATTTTTACAGAGAAGCTCCCTCTATTGCTTTTGCGTAGGCTCTTTAGTCCCATCAGGTGATGTACAGTTTAGGGAGATTAGGATATGGGTATAAAAATGTTCCAAACACTTTCAAAATGCATGTAAATAGGTAAGGTAGAAGTACATGCTTAAGAACTTATAATCCTCACATCAGTTAGAACAATATAACAACAGCAGAAGCTTGCTGTGAACAGGACATACTAGGATTTGACAGCCTTCCGCTACTGTTGTGTTTCCTAGTAAATGTGCTCAACGCTACACCTGCTGGCAAGCTGTCAATTAGGGCACATCATTTCCCTGCATTTCTTTATGCAAAGAAAGCAAGAAGCCACTAAAATAACACTAATATAACAGCATTAACTTGCAAACAACAATTCTCATCACCTTTTAATGATCACACCACTAACATCCAGATAACGGAACAGATTCTTGCTGAATATCCTGTTGGTGTTAAGGGAAGAAACTGGCAACAACTGAAATATCAAACCAGTTTAGTAACATCTTGAATTCCTACCTGGTGATCACTACTTATTTTTAAAAATATATTTACATCTTTTTAGGACCTATGGAAAGCAATATGTAATGGCTGGAAAAGCAGTTCATGTGAAATTTCTATATAGGCAGAACTTCTTATGGCTGTTTGAGATCTTTACATTGCAATAAAACCACGTGTTTTACAAGGAAGAAATATTGTAAGGAAAACAAGTACTGACTGATTGTGGTTTAAATGTGCTTGTTCTATATTGCATGATGTTTAAAGTTAGTATTAGTGTAAATGTAGTAAGTATTGCATGGTGCGTGAAGGGAGGCACAGTTATGGAGGCATTAAGAAAGGCATCAGAAGATACTAGGCTTGTGCTAGCTTACTACGAAGTGAAACCAAATACAACAAAAATGCTTAATTTATATTGAGTGTACATTCTGAAATTAATGTAGATACTTTGCTGCTAATCACAAAAATATATGGCTAAAGTAAAAATGGAAAACCTTATAAGATGTCCAGAAATGTTTAATTTGCAAAGGCAAACACTTGAAAAACCATGTCTTTAATTTTCTCCTGCATCCTTAGTTTTGAGTGAGATGATAGCCTGTAGTTACTATATGTGATGCTGAAGTTAAAGATATTTCATGTTGCATAAAGACAATGACAAAGCAATTACAATTGTCCAAGGAAGTGTAAATCTGTAGTGTCTTAATATTTCAACTTTTCACCCTAAATAATCCTTTTTTAAAAATAAAGATCATTCAGTCTGGGGGGAAACATGGAATTTCTATGCTATGTTTATTAATCTGTTACTGGTTCCTTATTGCTACTTATCTGTTAATCTAAAGCATTCAGTATTAGAGTCTGCTTTTTCAGGAATACAACCATAGAAGAACAGTTGTTGGATTTTATAATGCAGATGAAAGTAAACACCTTCCACAAGGGATAATCTCCTAGCCTGAAGGTTTTCCTCTGCCAAAGTTCACAGGCTTTCTGCAAATAGGTGAATTGATATATTAGATGTTCTTGAAACCCTTCTGTTGTCTTTTCATTTACTAAAAAATTATTGGCTTTTTAGAATTTCAGGGCAGAAGATACAAAAATCTTGTCAAGGAAATATAAAGAGTAGAGTATTGTAGTAGCCTTGATCTTCTTTTTTGTTTGACCTGTGCTCTACATTTACTTTTGCATTGTTCCAAAATGTTCTGGCCCTCTCCCTGTGATTCGTGTTATTTTGTTTTCAGCAGTAGTTATTTTCATTCAGAAGGCATGATCTCTGCTGATGGTACAGACTGCTAGATAACAACAACCATTCTACTATTTATTCCCACCTGGTGATGATCCTTTGTAAGTGCTTTGATGGCGAGGAGGGCAGAAATTAGGCTCTGTCACCTCCGCAGCCTATACTCTTCCTTGTTAAAACACTGGTAGTGCTAAAGCTCTGCAACTACAAGGACAAAGAGGTGTAGGAGTCAGCCCTCAATTCTAAACTGTATTTTCAACAATGATTCTTATCAAACAAGGATTAACAACTGTTTAATCACTGACCTTGTGCTTTGCCACTACTACATATCCAAAAATTTCTTCTCTCATAACTTGGGGTTTTATATTAGTGCTAGGAAAAAAATTCAACAGTTCTTGTCACTCAGGAACAGATTACTATATCTTTGAAATCATTCATGTACACATTGGAAAATATTCTATTATTGATGGCATAAATCTGCCAGAAAATTTAAGATACGTTCAAGTTCATAAAAATCATCCATGTGTGTTGGCATTTTGTATTATAAACTGACAAGAAAAGAACACTTCTTCATTTGATGATATTTATCCATGACTAATGATACATGCAATTTATGATACCAAGGGCTTGAATTTAACATTATATTTAGGCTTTAAAGTACAAAAATTAGGACAGATTTTTCCTGATTTAGATCTAGTTGTTTGATCACTAGATGACTTTGTTACAATACTTAGGACATTTCTTTTTACATGAAAATAAAATGCTTAGTGGGATAAAGATTTGTAACTTTAGACTTCTGTGCAATATAGAATCTATTCCAATTAATCATCATAACTCTCATTAATTAAGGTTTCCACTTAATTAAGGTTTCCACTTGATTTCTAGCCACTTCTTTTATCTAGATCCCAAGCCTTGCCAAAAAGTTTTCCTCCAGAATTTAGTTTAGAAAGAAGGAAAATAATGCACAATAGAATATCTTTTCTGCACTTCTGAGAAGAAATATATTTTGCAAATAAATAAATGGCAATCTTGATGATCTTGCATTCCCAAACCTACAGATGCTGTGTTTAGCTGTTTATCTTTGTACCCTAAGGTTGTAGTGTAAATTACAATTCCCTGAATTCATCCTACCAGCTTGTTTAATTATTCTAAGACCAATGGGTTTTATATATTATTTCCAGCTATACCTTCATAATTCATTCCTAGATTTTTGAACAGCAGAATATAAAATGTAAAAAATTTAAACCGTAAAAGATTCAGTATGGATTGTTCTACTCAGTATACTGTGCTCTTCAACTCCCCAGACTCATCCAACCACTCAGGAACAGAACAGCTAAGTACAGAAGCCAGAACATTATAGTAACTCACATTAGCATGTTATCACAGTTATAACAGGGTCACTGGATTTTAAAATACATAAACCAGATATTAAAGATGTAATCATGATAGGAAACATTCTTCTTGTCTTCTCACATGGTGAGAAAGTCATCTCTTTTATGTTTTGAATTGTTTCCACCAATAGAGAAGCAATCTTGGCTCTGCTCTTCAGGCTTTAACAAGTTTATGTCTGTGATGCTCACACAAGATGTCATATCTGTATGCCTCTATGTGTATATGCTTATTTAATCTTGAAATATTTTCTTCTGTGTGGGGCTTTATAGGTAGGAAGGAGGATCAGAATCACAGCAATTGTTCCTTATGCTAAACATATTGTCCTGGTTTGAGTTAGAACAGGCCTCATTTCTCATTTGGTATGAAGCTTAGGGAATATGAGGGTCCAATTCTCTTTTATAGTGGCCAGCATTCAAGCAGGACTGTCTTTTTTGCCTTTGATTCAAACCCATGTTCTTCTGAATCCAGTTCCAGAATCTAGCTCCTACCTGCTGCTGAATCTGGTTTGGGATTCATGCCAAAGCATCAGTGGTGACCGCCATCAGCAGGGCGAGTTTGATATTGGTTTAGCAATAAAATTAAATATATACAAATAAATAATATTATTTTAATTAAAATAGTTTTACTTTTCCAATTGGTAAATCTTTCTTATTCCCTTTTTCTTCCCCTTCGGGAAAGGAGAGACGTTAATATGGAGAGGCTTTAATATAGAGTATCTGTCACTTATTTTGTGTCTGATCACAGACACATTCTTGTACACCACCATCATCTGCCAATAGTTCTGCTGCACTTTTATGCTGGGAAAGATGACATAAGGTACAGATTTTTGGGGGAAATTCACAGAACATTTTCTTCTACCATACCAGGATTTGCTTCTACATTCTCTGAAGAGGTGGTGGTTGAGTCTGCACAGGTTTATCTTATTTTACTTCAACTAAAGGAGGACTACATACATTTCTGGGGGGTAAATCTGGCTATGATATTTTGCATTTTGTCTCTGGATAGGCAGGATGGGGACTGGGGGAGCAGTGAGAGAATGTCAGGTTTGTGAACACCTGAGGAACCTGATTACATCTAAATCTGTGGGACCTGACAGGACTTCATACTCAAGGAGAATTTGTATCTGTATTTACAAAATACAGTCTAAACTGTGAGACTAGAGCTGTTGGGTGCTGAAGATGGCAGCTGAGGAACAATGGATAGTTAGTTCCAACCATTGTTAATGAAACACCCATATAGCTGGATGTCTTTTTTATTACTGTACAACTCCTTTGCATATCTGTTATTTTTATTCTTGAGGAAAGAAAAATTAATCTGTTTGGAGATCCACTGGAGAATTTTAATATTTTAATGACTGAGCTATTAAGGAGAAATTAAAATTACTTCACATGCTAGCCAGTCACTCTTGAGAAAAGCCCCAACAAAATAAGCTTTTCTCTTGGTCTACCAAAAGAAGCTAGATTAAAGCCAGCTGAGCATTTCCTTTATATATTCAGATGCTAAAGCAAAAAAAGAACATTCGTAATGTGCTAAGCAGCAATATGAGCTGACACTTCTGTAAGCATTTTTACCATGCATCAGGAAATGGTTGCTAAGGGGAGAAACTGGCTGATAAAGTGACAGTAAAGCAATGTTTTTTCCCTTTCTTCCTTTGTTTTCTTGAAGGTTTGTATGTTTTGCACTTGTTGAAATGCAAACATTTTGCTTTTCTTAAGGAATGAAGACTATCCCAGGACATGTATTGGAGTTGAAACAATGAAAATATAAACCAATAATACCTACCTTATTAAACACCTATGCTAACCCTTCTTTTTCATTGTAATTTCCATTAAATCTCTGGAATACACATATCTTGTTCATCACTGTTTCCTAATTCTTCTACACTTCCTGCTGCCTGTTTCATATCCTAATTGCCTAAAGACAAAATTATTCTCCTTTTTATCTGTTGTTCTTGTTGAATGACTTTTCTTTCAGTATTATTAAGCCAATTACTTTTATCCAGCTCCTATTGATTGCTGCCAAGAAGCAGCTTCTGATGTAGTGAAAATATGAGCTGTTGTTTGGCTGTTAAGTCTATTATGTGATATATGATGAACTATAATACAGCTGTGGTCAATTTTCTATTATATGCATTGAAGGTGGCCTTGCCATTTGCTTGGATATAGAATCACAGAATCAATAAGGTTGGAAAAGACCTCAGAGATCATCAAGTCCAACTTACCACCCCACACCTCATGACTAACTAAACTATGGCTTCACGTGCCACGTCCAATCCTTTTTTGAACACCTCCAGGGATGGTGACTCCACTATCTCCTTGGGCAGCACATTCCAATGGCCAATTACTCTTTCTGTGAAGAACTTTCTCTTCACCTCGAGCCTAAACTTCCCCTAGCACAGCTTCAGACTGTGTCCTCTTGTTCTGCCACTGGTTGCCTGGGAAAAGAGACCAACCCCCACCTGTCTACAACCTCCTTTCAGGTAGTTGTAGAAAGCAATAAGGTCTCCTCGGAGCCTCCTCTTCTCCAGGCTAAACAACCCTCTGGAAGTCCAAAGTAAGGATTCTGTTATTGCTGCTCATTATTTCCCTGCATATTGAGAACTCCACTATCTCATGGTCGCTATGTACACCTTTGGAGATGAATACATTGGACAAGTGAGTAAAGTGTTACTAGCTGAAATTTCTCCTCATTCTGCTTTGCTTTCTTTTCTTTCTGTTGAACTTTCTATTGCATAAAGATAAGTATTAGTAGGTTCTTAATTTTGTATATTATTAATACTTAATATTTAAATGTGCCTTAGTATGTGTAGAAAATTATAACACTTTGCTTAGAGGTGTCTAGTAAATTGTGATGATTCAGATGCAATCGTCTAATACTCACAGACTTAATTTGGGAAAAAAATTAATCTAGAGATTTCTTTCTGTTTTCAAAATACCCACTTCAGGACCACATAAATCTGTAGTTCTATGTGCTTTCTTTCATGGTTCATCCCATGAAAGTCAGATCAAAAAACCAGAACCCAGTGAAAATAGTATCTTTTACAGCTAAGACTAAAATCCCCACATATTCTTCTGCATGGTTCTATGCACCTAATATTATATTTAAAGTTGAATTAATGAAATAGTAATTTGTAACTAGAAGAGTTTTATTTATTTACTTACCTCTTTGTCCTCACTGACTGCTTTCAAAGTTACAAGATACAGGAAGGAAATATAACAGATATATATTTATTTATCAGGATCTATGGGAAGATGATCAGAGGGCTGGACTACCTATCTTATGAAGACAGGCTGACAGAACTGGGGCTGTTCAGCCTGAAGAAGAAAAGTCTCCAGGGAAACCTTATAGTTACATTTCAATATTTGAAGAGGACCTACAAGAAGGTTGGGGAAGGATCTCTTTCCATTCTTTAAATTGTTGTTTTGTTTTGTTTTGTTTTGTTTTGTTTTTTCTCTTCTTCTTAGAGTATGTCCTGTATGGAAATGTAAATTGATCCCATCAGTCAACACTAAGGACAGTTGTGTAAGATGATTGGCATATGGTGAGTAAAACTACGCTTTGATAGCAGAAAGCACGGGTCTGACTCCATAGTTGTTGTTTTTTTCTGTTTGTGAGTTGTTTTTTGGTTTGGTTTGGTTTGATTTTTAAGAGGTTTGTGGGACATGAATATAGAAAAAGTGTGGATACCATCCCGTCTTGAATGGGTCGTACACTGAATCTTATTACTTCCATTAGTTCCATCTTCTAGAGATAGAGTTTAGTTTTTTTTCTTTTTCTTTTTCTTTTTCTTTTTTTTTTTTTCAAGGCACTATGGCCAAGCCAGCATGTGAAAATGTTACTCTTGTTTACAGCACTCTTGGAAGTCCCCTGCTAGAGCTCCAAACCTGGAGTTTGCACTTCTGCAAAAATTGTTTAGTGGTATTTTAAACAACCTGGTTGCATAGTAATCTGAACTGAGAAGCATTGTATCTGCTTTTTCAAAACAGCTTTACTGTACAGACAATCTTTTCAGTTTCTGCAATGAGGGGATGTATATATGCATACACACATATGTGTGTGTGTGTGTGTGTGTGCATTGTGTGGTGTATATGCAAATGTCTATATTCTCCAAGAAGTAACTGGAAAAAAAAATCTTAGTTGTTCTATGTCCCCTTAAATATATTTGCATTATAAAATAAACTGTTCATATTAAACTTAGAACAAATGAACCATAACCATTCTGCAAACACAGCATTAACATCTGCATGCACTTCATATAACCCTGGTTACTTATCTTTCACTCATGTTGTCTTCTTAATCCTTTCCCCTTGCTTTTCCATTTGCTAAGTGGTTTCAGAAAATCTTTTCATAATGGGGAAGCAAATGAATACTTGATCTTGTCATTGTTAAACAAAATATTTGTAGGGAATATTGAAATTTATTCGATCCTTTCCATTATTTTATTGCAGGTACAGTAAAAGCATATAAAGTCTTTCAAATAATTCTAGGCAGTTCCCTCATTTTAGGCTACCATTATCCTCTCTAAATTCCTGAATTTAAAACTTACACTGTAGGTTACAGTATAAATGTGTGTATGCATATGCAATATTTGTATTGGTGTCACTATGGGGAAGATATGAATATTTTATCAAGATACATATACGAATTATTAAAGAAAAAAAAGCGCCAATACCTTTCCCTGTTTCTCAGGCATGGAAAAGGTGGTGATAATTCTGAGCTAACAATGTATTTTTTTTCCCTCTTTATTTTCAGTATTTTTTTCACTACATTGTGGAAGAATCATTACTATTCTATCCTTGTGACTTAGGTATTTAAGGAAAGAGAGGTCATGAGTCCTAAAGGCTGCTACAGTATCACTTAATTTTACCACATTTGTGATGCTTTGTAGATTAAAACATAACAAAATATGACTGCAGCTAGATATGGATATTCCTGAAGTCAGCCCTGCAAAAAGAAATAGCACATCTTTTTGGTGCATTGGTGTGGACCTGGCTAAGGGGTAAGATTAATTATCTAGAATTTATTGCTGTACTAACATGTTTACTTTCTTTCCGGGATCTAAAATAATAAGACCACATTATATAAGACCACTTAGTATAAGACTATGCTGTATCAACATGTTAAGTCCTTATTGGAGCATCTCTATACAGTGATGTCTTTCACAGTTCAGGCATGGCTGAGACATGACTCAGTTCTTAATGCCTGTTAGGCAAGCTCCAACATGTTATCATGTTTTCCTGTGTTTCTTCTTCCAGTGTCATCTGTTTTCTACATCTGAAAGTGGTCGTATATGTATTTTGGGGCTGAAAGTAGCTTAAATCAATTATTTCCTCTGATATAGTTGGATATTTTGGGTGATAGGTTGGACTTGATGATCATGAAGTTCTTTTCCAACCTGGTTAATTCTTTATTGTGTAATCTGAATGCAGTTAAGCATTACTAAAATAGTCAGGTGAGGATGCCAAGAGATAAATTTTGGCATTTTCCTATCATTTTCAATCTTGTGATTATGCCTTGCTAAACTGCCATCCCAAGGACTGCAGGAGATGTGAAGAGACATTTTGAGTGCCATCTCTTCCTTGAGTGAAGCCTTGGGGAACAATTATCATAGGCAAAGGCTCTTATCTTCAGATCTTTCTCCTTTGAAATATGAAATTGTGAACATCAGGTTGTACAGCACTGCAATTCTGTTCTTTATGAAATGTATCTGAGACACTTTCTCTGGTGTGCTAATTTGATTTTTTTTTTTTTTTTGTCTTTCTTTGTACTCAGCTAATTTGCACTCAGTTACAGAACGACAGAATTATTGAGGCTGATATAGACCCCTGCCATCATCAAGTCCAGCCTGTAACCTAACACCACCTCATCAACTAGACCATGTCACTATGTGCCACATCCAATCTTTCTTTAAACAGCTCCAGGCATGGCAAATCTACCATCTCCCTGGGAAGTCTATTCCAATGTCTAACTACCCTTTCCATGAGGAAGTGCTTCCTAACATCCAACCTGACCTCCCTTGGTGCAGCTTCAGGCCATGCCTTGGCACAAGTTGCCTGGGAGAAGAGCCCCACCTCCTCCTTACTACAACTTCCCTTCAGGTAGTTACTGTCCATCTATGTCACTAAAGTCTTACAAACTTCTTCACAGAGTACTTTGTTTATGCTGAAGTTCAAAAATCTTTGAGAGTTTTTATATCTGCGTATATGAAATTGACATTTTACACTAAAACACTTCTACACCAGAAGTCTTTCTCAAACCAGGCTAATGTCATAGAGTAACAAGGATGATGACGACAACAGCAGATTCCCAAATTGAAGAATGTTATTAATCTCTCTCTTTCCCTCCCTCTCTTTCCCTCCCTCTCTTTCCCTCCCTCTCTTTCCCTCCCTCTCTTTCCCTCCCTCTCTTTCCCTCCCTCTCTTTCCCTCCCTCTCTTTCCCTCCCTCTCTTTCCCTCCCTCTCTTTCCCTCCCTCTCTTTCCCTCCCTCTCTTTCCCTCCCTCTCTTTCCCTCCCTCTCTCTCTCTTTACGTGTTCTGCTTCTTATATTTTAAGATTAATTATATTCCTGCCCTTTATTTTAGCCTGCGCTCTCTGTTGTGTTTATGAACTGAGAAAATTGAAAGAGGAAGTCATCTGTCAGCATAGGTAAATGAGGAAGTATTTTAGCTGGTCAGCTGTTAAGGAGATGTGTCAGAAGTCTTTGTTTTATTTATAAGGCATATCACTTCATTCTATTCCCCACTTTTACCTCTCACATGACACAGGGTGCTCAGGAACAGTACAAATCTCTGTGCTACTGTTTTAGTCAGCCTTGCCCTGAGCTAGAATTACTTCAGGGAGGCAGATTGTCCCTTTAATCCTTAGTAGCTCTACTGGGATTACTGTCTGAAGGTCTCATGTGAAATACTGCCCATTGCAAATTGAATGCATATGAAATGATTCTCCCCAAGTGTCACACAGACCACTAAACAACCGTGAAACTACATTAGCTTTTCTTCATTACTAAATCAAATCACACTCAAGCCAGAGTATTATGTAAAATGATTCTTTACCAGTTTTCCAACCAATCTACTATGTTCCCTGATTGGGCTTTCTATGCAAGGGTTTGTTTTTTATTTAAAGATTAGGGTTATTACAGAGAGAGGAGGATAGAATAAAAAAGTGTCAGAGGAAGGCAAACAATAGAAGATGTGATGGTCTATGGATGTGAACCTCTGAATTCACTTGTAAATCAATTACATAGTAATTGTCATGACTGGCAGAAAATGCTGACTTCCAGTGACCTGAGAAAGTTTGTATTTGTGTGTCCAATTCTAATCACAACTGAGAAAATGCTGGTATTTAAAGAGATGTCAGCTCAAACACTGGAAATGTTTGAAAAACTCTAACTCCCTGATGAGGTGATGCTCCTTGATTCCTAAATGTTTCAATTTGCAAAAACAACAAACAACTATGAAGGAAATATAATACTCCAGTAGCCAGTGGTTCACAGATATGTTGTAACTAGCTTTTCTTGGAACAATTAAATTATCACAGAAGACAATATACTTGAAATTACTAAGAAATCTCTATACTTTAAAAGGCAGATACAAAACCTTCCAGCGAAGCCTGAAACAGGGTAATCACAAAGCTCCTTTGTGTTTACTCTCCAAAATCTTAACAGATTTAAATATTTAGTGTAGAAATGAAATTTTTATAGTTACTATGGGAACTGTGAGGAAACAAATAACAGCAAGTTTAAAATAAAGACAGCTTTAGAAGACAAGTGACATTTAGTTCATAAGAAGCAGCATATGCTTTGTCTGCTTTATTCAGCTTTGGAAATGCCCAGACTGTGGCTCTGTTCTTACAGGATGATGACTACCCTCAGCTCCTCAGGGGTGAAATTCAATTCTTGTTTTGCTGAAGTAAATCTGGAGATACCTCATTTATGAGGACAATTGGCACTGAGTCACATCAATGCAGGGTATTTGGGTATTTACTTATGTTGCAGTACAGGATGTTTCAAAAGATATAGAGGCAGACTTGCCAAATGTTTTTTTTAATTCTTGCTATGACCACTGAATCTTATCTTCTTTCTCCCCTCCCCCCTCTTGTCATGATGTGCTCTTACAGAATGCAATTTGCAAAAGGTCATTTATGCGTAAAATGATCAGAAATCATTAGAAGCAAATAAATCGTACTAGTATTGTGGATTACTTCAGTTTCTGAGTTCTAGATAAAAGATACTTAGGAAGTTAAAGCGTAAGTATTAGCAGTTTTGTTGACCCACTCTTTATTTCCAGTTACTGAAGTTACGTTTACCTTTAAAAATAACATCACAGCACTGTTACTGACAACAAAACCATCAATATCCTAGTTAAATATCAAGAGCTAGATTCACATCTCAGTCACTGAGTCAGGCTTTCAGTCATAGAAAATTTGGGAGTTGGTGCTTCTGTATAGTGGAATATGCAGGCCTTCCCCCCACTCCAACTCTTCTTTGATTAGAGTTCTCTCGTTCTCACATTCACAGTCTTCTCTGAGGATTTCTTTTTTACATTTTATTTTAAAAAGACAAGCAAGGTAACACCATATCTAGAGCTCTAAAGGAATATCGTAATGAATTATGTGTGTGGATCAGATACTCTTGTAAACGGCGAAATTTCATTCAGTGACACCATCAGCTGAAATCACAGCCATATAGTTTCTCTTGACAGCACTGCAGCTGCTGTAAGGAACAAAGTTGCATGAGACTTGCTGTGTCTAACAATTTTCTGAGATCATCTTATAACTCACTTAGCAGAAATCTTTTAGGTTGTGGATCATGCACAAACATTTAAAACATTTAAAACAAATCTGATGTCATTTACAACACCTTTTCATGCAGAGCCATCCTATCACATACACCAAAGTTGGGTGTTTCAGTGTTTGCAAATGTTATTCATGCTTTCTATGAAGATTTAAAATTTTAAAGAAAAATATAAATATTGCATTGATTTCTCTTGAACTACTAATACAAATTCTTTGTGAATAATCATTGTGGAATTATACGCTATGGGTACAATAGGGACAGAGTTAATAACGTCACAATTATCCGTTTTGTAGTTATGCAAATAGTGATAACCTTAGTGTCAGAGTATCAGCATATATGATTCCATACCTCAGATACATAGCCTCAAGTCTTGTTCTTTCCGACATGAATACTTGTGCTTTAGTCAATGGGGACTGGCTTTAAAAGCATGCACAAGCTGCACATGGGTCAAACAGTTGGTTTTGCCTATTTGTCAGCTAAGAAGAGGTTAGGTGTACTTTTCTACTTGTTTCATGTGTTTGATTAGATTGCTAGTCATGCTAGTCATGTAGTTAGTTAGCAAACAAATTCAGAGACAAAAAACCCCCATATATATAAAGTACCCAGGGCACATGTGTCCAGTCCTGAGAGTTGGGCTGAAGTCACAAAAGACAATGAAAGGACCACTGCAGGTAAAAGGCCATCTGGCTGATTGATATTGGTTTTTTGGTAATTACAGTGAGACATCTCATTATTTTTGTTCTGTTGAATTATTGCTTTAACAGGTATGCCTATAGTTTCTTTAAAAGAAAAGAGCGAGCAATATTAAAGGGATACAATATAAAATATAAATCAAAATAAATTCATATTTGTTTGCAGCAGAGCAAGTCAACCAGTCCAGTTTGAGATTGTTACGTGACATAATTTTAGGATATTGATAAGAACTTTCACACTTATTTTTAGCATGTATATTTTTTCTCGAGTCTGAACTGAATAATTCACTGTATTGAATAAGATGCAGCCCCACCTATATATATTTGGATTTAGTAGCTGTTGCACAAACAGCTTGAATTTACAATAAAATTTGTTCAATATAATAACATGTCACTTAACAATAAAAACGACAGTTATATGTTTAGGTTATTAAAAATAAAGAAGTTGTTGAGCTGTTTGAGCTGCTGTTGAATTGTCAATGTCAATTCCCAAAAGGAATGGAGGATCTTCCATGTGTGAAATCTAGTTAAATTTTTTCATTGTTCAGTGAATTTAGGTGGGATACCCACAAGAGCAAAACTGCAGTGCTCAGAAGCACATAAGCTGTAATTCATTTACTAACGAGGATGGATGTAGCAGGTGGATAATGATTTCTGCTTTAAAATATTTTGGTTTAGAACACACACTGTGTACTCACCCAGTCTCTCATACTCAGTTACGACCTGAATCAAAGATCCCTGAAAACAGACCTCCCTGCTGATGAGTCCCCGCCTTTGCAGCTTCACCTCAGGCTCAGCCTTCTACACTATGTTCCACACTTTTCCTTCAAGACCAGCAATGTTATAAAGTGCAAAACAATATCAAGGGGAAAAAAAAAGGGGGGGGAGGGGGGGGGGGGGGGGGAGAAGAAAACCAACACAACCTAAAACCCACCACCAAAATGATGCTGCCCATTTAAGCTGAAATTATTCTTTGTGATTCTGCTCTGTACTCCTCCAATATATTATTGGCAATATATATATATATATATATATATATATATATATATATATATATATATATATATATAAATAAAAATATATATTGCCGGGGGTTACTGCCTCACTCAGTAAGCAACTATTCAGTCTTTCATCCTGTTTAACTGATGAAAGGTCATGAGCCATATTTAGCGCATAATATTGAAGTTACATATTGAACAAAGAAATATCAATTTCTTCTTAAACCACTCCAGGAGACTCTTGGTAATGGCATTTAAGTGCTTTAGAAATAATATACATTTATTGCATAATAACTAAGCAGTACAAGAACATTGACAGCTCCTATTTAAGGAAGAAGAACTGAGACATCTAGGGACAAATGTCAAGGTAAGTGACATCCAGACTTTACATGCCTTATTTGATAAACCTACCCTTACATTGCTGAGTGTTGTACATTTTAATTTTGTGCTTGCTTCTTGGGGTTTTATTTGTAATATCCCACATATTTGAAACTGATTGTCAGTGGTCACTAATTCTACAAATACATTTCCAGATGTCTCACTAAGGAAACAGAACAGGATGAAAACATGATTACTGGTAAGAATTCTTGTTCCATTTGCACAGCACCCTGCCCATGGGTAAGATTCATGTCCATTTGTCTATAGTAACACTTTCCCAATTGCAAAATAGCTTTTTGCATCGTGTATTCCCCATTTTTCAGCTAGAGAAATAACTGAAACAGATCTCAGATCATTCTAAAGTACACAAATAACATTCATTCTCAGAATTCTGTTTTTAGGAAGTAATAATCTGAGTAGTTCACAGAATTACAGAATCACCAAGGTTGGAAGAGACCTCAAAGAGCATCAAGTCCAAACTGTCACCACAGACCCCATGACTAAAAAATGGCACCAAGTGCCACATCCAGTCCCCTATTGAACACCTCCAGGGATGATGACTCCACCACCTCCCTGGGCGGCCCATTCCAATGGCTAATGACTCTCTCAGTGAAGAACTTTCTCCTCACCATGAGCCTAAACTTCCCCTGGCGTAGCTTGAGATTGTGTCCTCTTGTTCTGGTGGTGGTTGCTTGAGAGAAGAGACCAACTCCCTCCTGGCTACAACCACACTTCATGTAGTTGTAGAGAGCAATAAGGTCTCCCCTGAGGCTCCTCTTCTCCAGGCTAAGCAACCCCAGCTCCCTCAGCCTCTCCTTGTAGGGCTTGTGCTCAAGACTTCTCACTAGCCTTGTTGCCCTTCTCTGGTGTGACCTTTTAAGGCTGTGCCTTTAAGAAAGGGACAGTACTGTGGCTGGATGTTTTATAAACAAAAGACAGGTCTGGACACCTTCAAGTGTCTCAATGTCCTTCTTAAACTGAGGGGCCCAGAACTGGACACAGTACTCAAGGTGTAGCCTAACCAGTGCAGAGTACAGGGGCACAATGACTTCCCTGCGCCTGATGGCCACACTATTCTTGATGCAGGCCAGTTGAATTGCAGTTAAATCTTTAACAAAAGTTAAGGAATGCAAATCATAAGCATGTTTCAAATATGACATTGAGTCAACTCCTAAATATAAACTATATAAAAGCAGCAATTGTAATACAGAAATTTACATGATAAGCTGGAAAGAAGAATAGGGGAAAAAGGATCAGAAGGGAAAAAATTGAACACTTCAAAGATACTGACTGATGGAAAATAAAGCACTATGGTGACACCTTATATCTGTTAGCATTTAATGTGTGTAAGCACATGATGATGATGGTCCCTTCTCCCAGGCAGTCAGTACCAGAAAAAGAGGACACAGTCGCAAGCTGCTCCAGGGGAGGTTCAGGTTGGATGTTAGGAAGAAGTTCTATATAGAAAGAATGATTGCCCATTGGAATGGGCTGCCCAAGGAGGTGGTGGAGTCGCCGTCATTGGAGGTGTTCAAGAGGAGACTTAATGGGGTACGTGGTGCCATGGGTTAGCTGTTTGGGTGGGTTGGATTGGTTGATGGGTTGGATGCGATGATCTTGAACGTCTCTTCCAACCTGGTTTGGTTTATTCTATTCTATTGGTTATTCTATTCTATTCTATAATGTTCTTGCTGCTTATTTTGAGCCTGCATCATTTCTGTGAATGATTTGAGAAGCATTTTATACGGCAGTTTGACTCCATGAGAGATATTGCAGTTAGCTGAAAAAATATAAACAAATAAATGCAAATCATTGAGTAAGGGATTTAAATAACAGAGTTATAATTTATCAAATAATTTATTTGACAAACAGTATTTTGGCTCCTGCAGAACTGGTTGACATCATAAGTATTTGCTTAATCAATTAGTCAATAAGAAATGACAACAAAATCAATGGATAATGTATTTGATAAATAAGATTTGGCAAGCTCAGATGTAAACATTGTTTTATGTTCTGAATCCTGTATGAAGCAATTTGCTTAAAAAGTAGAAACCATGGTAGATTTTTATTTTCCCCTCAGATCTCCTTTGGTCAGTGAAGAACTGGAAAGAAAATAATTGTTTTGGTGAAACTGTGTAATTCTAGCTTAACCAAAAAAGCAGACAATCACAGTATCACAGTATCACTTAGGTTGGAAAGGACCTCGGGGATCATCGAGTCCAACCTATCAACACAGACCCCATGACTAGACCATGGCACCAAGTGCCACGTCCAATCTCCCCTTGAACGCCTCCAGGGTCGATGACTCAACCACCTCCCTGGGCAACCGGTTCCAATGCCGAATGACTCGCTCGGTGAAGAACTTCCTCCTCACTTCGAGTCTGAACCTCCCCTGGTGCAGCTTGAGACTGTGTCCCCTCGTTCTGGTGCTGGTTGCCAGGGAGAAGAGGCCAACCCCCTCCTGGCTACAACCACCCTTCAGGTAGTTGTAGAGGGCAATGAGGTCACCCCTGAGCCTCCTCTTCTCCAGGCTAAACAATCCCAGCTCCCTCAGCCTCTCCTCATAGGGCTTGTGTTCAAGGCCTCTCCCCAGCCTTGTTGCCCTTCTCTGGACACGCTCAAGTGTTTCGATGTCCTTCTTAAACTGAGGGGCCCAGAACTGGACTCAGTACTCAAGGTGCGGCCTAACCAGTGCAGAGTACAGGGGCACTATGACCTCCCTGCTCCTGCTGGCCACACTATTCCTAATGCAGGCCAGGATACTATTGGCCCTCCTGGCCACCTGGGCACACTGCTGGCTCATATTCAGGTGGCTGTCGATCAGCACACCCAGGTCCCTCTCTGTTTGGGAGCTCTCCAGCCACTCTGACCCCAGCCTATAGCTCTGCATGGGATTGCCGTAGCCAAAGTGCAGCACTCGGCACTTGGACTTGTTGAAAGCCATCCCATTGGACTCTGCCCATCTTTCCAGTCGGTCGAGGTCCCTCTGCAGAGCCTTTCTACCCTCTAATTGACTAACATCTGCCCCTAACTTTGTGTCATCTGCAAACTTGCTGATGACTGACTCTACCCCTTCATCCAGATCATCAACGAATATGTTGAAGAGGACAGGGCCCAGCACTGATCCCTGGGGGACACCACTGGTGACTGGCCGCCAGCTGGATGTGGCACCGTTCACTACCACTCTCTGGGCCCGGCCCTCCAGCCAGTTCCTAACCCAGCACAGAGTGTAATGGTCCAATCCACGAGCTGACAGCTTAGTCAGCAGTTTGCTGTGGGGGACGGTGTCAAAGGCCTTGCTGAAGTCTAGGTAGACCACATCCACAGGCCTCCCCACATCCACCAGGCGGGTCACCTGATCATAGAAAGAGATCAGGTTGGAGAGGCAGGATCTGCCCTTCCTGAATCCAATAAAACCAGACAAACGTTAAAACACAATAACCCCCACTATCACCTATCAAAATACTCTTAATCTGTAAATGGTGCTTCATTTGAAAGCAGTTGTCAATAACATGGCTGTGTTGTTAGGCCTTAGCAATATTGCTGTATCAACCTGATATATTTCCAAAACTGTGGTGCTTCTAAAGCACAAGTCCAAGCACTTTCATGTCTTTACAGCAATGACAAGGGGATTCAGTTGCCTGTACAATCAGATTACTGCCCACCTTTCAGCTGTTATGCACTGTAACAGCTTTAGCAAATGCCAAAGTCACATGCAAACTTATGGGGTAGGTTATCGCCCTTTCCCTCTCATTGTATATAGAGCACATGAAGTGAAAAATATTTAGAGAACCTCTTTGAGACTCAAAAAAGTCATTGTAGAGTATCATGAGTTAAATTTATTTTCTCGAAGCTGCAGGGTTATCATATCTGTTTGTTTCAGTGAAGAAACGAAGAATTTAAGTCTTAACAAGTGAGTGTATTCATGCATGTCACTTCTAATTTAACCAGGCAGTCTGCCTTCTAGCTGTCATGTTGTACTTTCAGAATCTGATACAGTAATTTAGACAAGTGTATTTTCCTCATGTTTAGCTGCCATCCTACTGGAATTAAAAATAATAAAAAAAGAGAGAAAAAAAATAAGTGATGCTTTCAAAATCCCATGCAGGCTACTTAAATTTAGAATAGAATAGAATAAACCAGGTTGGAAGAGACCTTCAAGATCATCGCGTCCAGCCTATCACCCAACACCACCTAATCAACTAACCCATACAACCAAGCACCCTGTCAAGTCTCCTCCTGAACACCTCCAGTGACGGCGACTCCACCACCTCCCTGGGCAGTCCATTCCAATGGGCAATCACTCTCTCTGTGTAAAAGTCCCTCCTGACCTCCAGCCTGAACTTCCCCTGGTGCAGCCTGAGACTGTGTCTTCTTGTTCTGGTGCTGGCTGCCTGGGAGAAGAGACCAACCTCTGCCTGTTTACAACCCCCCTTCAGGTAGTTGTAGAGAGCAATAAGGTCACCCCTGAGTCTCCTCCTCTCCAGGCTAAGCAGCCCCAGCTCCCTCAGCCTCTCCTCATAGGGCTTGTGTTCATGAGAACCAGAACATGGGATACTGTGTTTTTAGAGCCCTTATATCCCTACCCAAACATGAAGTCATAAAGTGCACAGAATGTGTGGTACAGACTCTTATGTAAATATCATATATATTTGCTACTGCCAGACAGCAGGCACTATGTGTTCATAGTCTTGCACAAAGAGCAAACAAAAATAGACATTAGTTATCACAACCTGAGGGTTTGCCCATTAAAGTCTATGTCAAAACTTATATTAACGTCAGTTCTGTCAGAGCAGAGCACTGACACCTTGCAATATGTTTCAGCATTTTGTTGTTACTGCTGCATTTTCCTCCTCACATTTCTGCATCTTTCTTTATAAAGATTCACTGATTTTCTCTCTCAACTGGCACAGAAAAAGCATCTTGATAATGAGAACAATACTTTTGAGCCATTCAAGCATAGTTTTCAGTAATACTGTTCTGAATAATTTTTTTTAATGACACTATTAGAGTTTGTGGTCTGACTGTGCTATGCCACAGAGAACTCAATTTCTTTTACAGGGAGGCTAATGAGAGAACATTAAGAAGCAGGTGTGGAAACTTGCCAATGTCATGACCAGAAAAAGAGAAAGAAAAGTGACACTGAATATTCTAATGGAGGAAAGGTTGGAGTAGTGAAAGGCAAAGCAGACTTAACAAGAAGGAAAGAACAACAGAATATAGGAGAGGATGCTGAAGTTGGAGAGGCTACATTTAATCCCAGGACACCAGTAGACAATTTAGGTTTGCCTCTAGACAGCATGTAAAAATATTTACTTGTAAATATTTTAACACATGTAAATACATGTATTCAAATATTTACAGAATGCAAATACATTCTGAAAGAATGTATTTACACAACTGGCAGAACACCCTGAACTCTTCTGTAGATTAAGAGAAATTTTATTGAACAAAACCAGCAATATACAAAAAAAAGCATTTTCATATTTACAAGAGCTGTACCTGCTAGTTGTTGTGAAAAATACACTCTGACAGTACAAACTAAGTCCAAGAAACCTCAAACACCTTTAGAGTAAAACTAAAATAAAACCCACTCACATGACAGTATTTTCTTGGGGTTTTTTTTGGCTTTCCTTAAAGTCAATAACCTGGAATCACTGAAAACCTTCCCTCTTGTGAAGACTATCATCTGCCCACTTCAAACTTCAAAATAAAAGGTAAAATCGAGGAAAAAAATAAATGTGTTTCTCTTGAATCTCAGAAAGATCTTAACAGCTTCTGAGTATTTTTTAAATTTATGGCCTCGTTTGACTGACTTGTACCTTGTATTATTTTTTAATTCTTTTTTAGTCTCACAAGCTGGAAGGTGTAAAATAAAAGTGGAATTGGAAAAGGTAGAAAGATCAGAAGATCAAGAAAGCTTCTTCTCATGGAAACAGAATGACGCTATTTATCCGGTTGCACAGCACAGCTGGAGTGCTCTCAGGAACAGAGAATGTTCATGCTGAAATTCAGTGGAAAAATTCAATAGCAGTAGGAAGATCACATTTGTGTAATTTTAATGATTGTACACAGCAAAAATAAAAAATAGCATTCAGACTAACAGTATGATCATAAGTGGGAATGGCAGATACCACTGGAAAGAACAGCATGATGCCTGTATAAAGCTTTGGCTTTTATTTCCTCTTATAGGCAGAAGGTCTGCTTCTGTATCTATCAGGGAAGTATTCATGGATAAAGACCATGTGGTGCAATAGAAATATGATTATAGTGACTTAGATTCAGACTTGTCCTATGAACATTTTATTCATTGCTAGAAGTCCTCTTCTAATTAGTAGGTGAGAATTTTACCAGCATACTGCAAATTTCCCATGGTTTTACTGTACTGTATAAAAACAGTGAATCGTGCAAGAGAAAAGCTTTTTTCAGGAGACCAAAACTTGTATCTCTGGGTAGCTTTGAATGAATGAGATTTTTTTCTCTAACAAGTCAATCTCCCTCCCTCCACTCTCTGCATGAACCTGTGATGTCTCAGCTATAATAAAGGCAAGAAATATCGAGATAGTTTAATAACATTTTATTAGCTCTTGATATGTAAGGCACAAACTGGAACCCTCAAGGCCACTATGGTGTTTCTTCACTATGTTTCCTATAACTTCAGTCCTGGGGATACTGAGAAGCTTCAGGTCAGGATCAGTCCTCTCTCCACAGCAAGCTCTGTCTCTCCACAGACTTCTGCTTTTAGCTACCACAGAGCTGAAGTGAGCACTGTGAAAAAACCCAAATTTGACAGATTTTTTTCAGAGTCAATTATGGTTCACCTGGCCTTAATAAAGGGAAACTGATATGCTGGCATAGTTTATATTGATATCTCTGCAAATATTTTGGCTCTGTCTAAGAACATATTTCAATATTCAGTATAAAATGAACAACAAAACAAAGACACTGTTAGGCATATATCATTGTGATGAGAGATACAGGTGAAGGGGAGATAATGTGAAACATTCTGGAAATTTTTGTTGATCTTTTAAATGCTAGCCAAAACCCCTCAAATTACAAACAGACACCCCTTCCTCCTCCCCAAGAAAGACAAAAAAAGACAACAAAAAAAAACCCAAACAAAAAAAATCCCAAACCAAAACAAACCCATGAAAACTAAAACCAAATAAATGACTTCCCCCAAAACCACAAAAATACTCCACAAAACTTTTTCCTAGAAAAAGATTTTCTGATTGTATTCTCTAAACTATTCATAAAGATCAAAATTCCTTTGAATTTCAATATAAACTATAACTCTTTCATATCAGCTTCTGATATTTCCCAAAAAGAAGTTTTCATGAGCAAATTATAAGAGCTTAAATATCTGTTTGAAATTATATTACATGTGATTTTGAGCTCTCTAGAGAAAAGGAGGAAAGAACTGATCACTCTCTACAACTACCTGAAAGGTAGTAACAAGTGACAGGATGAGAGGAAATGACCTCAAGTTTTTCCCTGAAAGGGTTCTCAAACACTGGAATAGGCACCCCAGGGAAGTGGTTGAATCCCTATCCCTGCAGGTGTTTAAGAGATGTGATGCTAAGAGACATGGCACCAGACTTGGCAGAATTGTATAATGGTTGGACTCCATGACCTTAAAGATCTTTTTGAACTGTAATCATTTTATGATTCTATGAAAGCTGTAACAACTACTCATTAGCAGCAATAGCTACCATTGGAGAAACTTGTCTGTTTCCAGTCCTATCCTATCGATACCCCATCACACATTTCAAGTCTTGGCTTCCCTTTCTGATGTGATAATTTAAATTAGTGCCATACACTGGAAACAGACAAGTTTCTCTGACAGTGTAAATCAACATACACCCAATTAAATCAATTGACCAAATCTATGTGTGAATGCAAATAATTATGATTTAATTTATAATTAATTTACAATCTTTTCCCACCCATTTTACTTGTTTTAATAAATACAAGATAACAAAGGATATCAAACTCCATCTGTCTTACTAACAACAAAAACAGGAGACTGTGAATCAATCAGAACTTCATCAGTCAGTAATCTCCTATTTCTGTTAGTTCCTATTGATTCAAGTGTTGTAACAGATTCTGTTTGTCGTCTTTTTCTCTCCTGCTTGTCTCAGCATCTTTGTTTCCTGGGGCGTATATCTTCTCATATCTTATATACCATATCCTGTTGTATCTAGCCTCAAATTTCACCAGGGGAGATTTAGATTGGATACTAGTAAAAATTTCTTCACTGAAATTGTAGTCAGGTATTGGAACAGGATGCACAGTGAGGCAGTGGAGGCATCATCCCTGTAGGGTACATATCCCTTTGAAACGTGGTTTAATTGCCATGGTGGCATTAGGTTGACAATTGGACTCAATAATCTTGGAGGTCTTTTCCAACCAAAACAATTCTATGATTCTATGAAAAAACTAATTTTTTTTTTTCCAAATTTGAAACTACAGGAAAAAGTGATAGTGATGCCAAGCTGCAGAGGATCTCAAGAATAGAAGAGAGACCAACCACAACAAAAGAGGTCACCTGCTCTTCTTTACTCTTGAACATTACCATAGTAAAGGATCATAGTGTTGCTTGACCAAGACCTGGTAGCTACTGAGCCGCTGTGGAAATGGAAGGAATTTAGATGTGAGGAGCTTATGGAAAAGTCTCCAAGAACACATAAAATGGAGAAGAGGGAGAGATGAAAATAACAACTATTGCCATAAGAGCATAGAAAATCTGCAGCCTGGAGAAACAGGGGAATGAGACAAAGTCATATGAAAAAGGAAAGAGCGTCACCTGTCTATACGAGGCTGAATAAAATCCCAAGGTAAACACAATAGAATCTGTTGTTCATCCACTGTGAAAGACCTGACAGGTTCTTCTCAGAGTATGAAGAATTACTCTGCCAGCCTACGAGGCAGTCAAAGAATTAGAATCTTAAAGGATTTCAAGTGTTATTTTTCCCATCTTTAAAAAAGTTGGTAGAAATTTTGAATAAACTGTGAAAACACTTTAACATGGGGGTAAAATGACACTGACCATGTTTTTGAGACCCTCAGTCATATGTAGGTGTTCAGAAACACAAGATCCTGTGATTGGATGAAGTGCGTTTTGGAGAATATCATCCTTCAGGATGCCAAGGCTGTAAAGAACTTAGATAGTGAGTACAAGTTTGCCCCTTTTAATTTTTAAGTACAACACCTGCTTTCAACACACAGAAAGAGGGGAGTAGAGAGGAGAGGAAAAGAAATTAATATTCACTTGGGACATTACAGCAGATACAGAAGTATCATGAGTGAGGAATATGTAATAACAATAGCAAACTAGGTGATAACTGTGATGTGCCTGGCCATCTCAATTTAGCTGCTTTATAATGCCTGTAGTACTTTTTAATTGAAATTTGCAGTTTATGCAACTGTTACTTTTTTTTCCCTTTTAACCTGGAAATAAGCATCTCAAGTTGACTGATTCTATACTGAAAAGTCATGTGAATCTCACTGCTTTATTTACTTTCTCTACTGTATTTATGATGTTTTACTATTGTCAGTATAACTTCAGACATCATCCAATTAATTAGAAAAATCTGCTGCTGTTATAATTGCTAGTTATAATTTCTTGCTATTCTTAAGTGGAATTTTTTTTATGACAGCTCAGGATAATCACATCTTAAATCTTTCTGCAGTAAACTTGAATTTTAATAAAGGATTCCTACCTTCGATAACAAGAACCTTTCAAATATTCAGATTGAGAGCTCTAGATTTAATGCACTTATTTGTTGCTGAGAGGTGTGAGAAGGTCAGGAATGAAAGTACAAATTTTGTGCTAATGCTGGCAGTTTCAATTCTACATCTGTTGGCTTTTCCATATTGTGGATGAACTCTGATAAATTATACCAATTTATAATTCTAAAGCAGTCCCCTGGGCATAATTTTCTTTTGCATTTTGGTACGTATCTGCAGTGATACTGTTTCCCAGTCTCCTTTACACAGCAAATGTAGCAGACTCTTTTTCACTGTAATTGTCATGCTGTACATGAAGACTGCTTTAGGATCTGAAAATAGGCCATTGTGTGTATCCTTTATAACGATGCTAACCTCAGCTAATGCGCTCCTTGATTCTGTATATCAGGGTGCACTGCAAAACAATGCATATTTATATTGTTATTTAACACAAAGTCGTACGAAAAAGCCTGACAAGGGTCTCAGGAGATCAGTTCATCTGCTCATCCTAAGGAATGAAGGATATATATATATATAGGGGAGTCCATGCAGAGAAACATATGGTTAGAATTCTATGTGGCATACCCATAATAATCCGTTTATGGTAGACTCTCTAGCGCCTGATTGTTGCTCTTAGATTGTTTTATCAAAATGTATAAAATAAAACATTTAAGAAGAAAGATTAATATGCTATGTGAAGCATAGCTTTTAATGTAATTTTTTTAAATGATCAGTTACTCCAGTCTACAGCCCTTGAGCAACCTGGTTTAATTAGAATGTTTCATAGTTTCATTCAGGGTTGGAAGGGACCACACGGATCATCTAGTTCCAAACCCCCTGCCATGGGCAGGGACACCCTACACTAGATCAGGCTGGCCAGAGCCTCATCCAGCCTGGGCTTAAACACCCCCAGGGACGGAGCCTCGACCACCTCCCTGGACAACCCATTCCAGGGTTTCACCACTCTCATGGTGAAGAACCCCCTCCTCACATCTAGCCCGAATCTCCCCACCTCCAGCTTCATTCCATTCCCCCTAGTCCTATCACTACCTGAGATCCTGAGAAGTCCTTCCCCAGCCTTCCTGTAGGCCCCCTTCAGATACTGGAAGGCCACAATTAGGTCACCTCGGAGCCTTCTCTTCTGCAGACTGAACAACCCCAGCTCCTTCAGTCTGTCCTCATAGGAGAGGTGCTCCAGCCCTCTGATCATCCTTGTGGCCCTTCTCTGGACACGTTCCAGCACCTCCACATCCCTCTTGTAATAGGGGCTCCAGAACTGGACACAGTACTCCAGGTGGGGTCTCACCAGGGCTGAGTAGAGGGGGAGGATCACCTCCCTCGACCTGCTAGCCACACTTCTCCTGATGCAGCCCAGGATCTGATTGGCTTTGCGGGCTGCAAGTGCACATTGAGAGCTCATGTTGAGCTTCTTGTCCATCAGCACCCCCAAGTCTCTCTCCTCAGGGCTACTTTCCAGCCAGTCACTGCCCAGCCTGGATTTGTGCCTGGGATTTCCTCGACCCAGATGCAGGACCCTGCACTTGCTCTTATTGAACTTCATGAGGTTGGCTTGTGCCCACCTCTCCAGCCTGTCCAGGTCCCTCTGGATGGCCTCCCTTCCCTCCAGTGTGTCTGCTGCACCACACAGCTTGGTGTCATCAGTAAACTTGCTGAGGGTGCACTCAATGCCACTGTCCATGTCACCCACAAAGATGTTGAACAAGACAGGTCCCAGGACTGATCCCTGAGGGACTCCGCTTGTAAGAATGTGTCCCTAATCATGGCAGAGGGACTGGAACTAAATGATCTTCAAGGTCTCTTCCAACCCAACCCAGTCCATGTTATATTTTAGATTTTTTCCCTATATCTAACAAATATTCTAAAAGTTCTAAATAACAAATTTATAGATGGAAATATTTTATTAGTAATGACAGTTTTGCTAGTCATAGGGGATAAGGGCAAAAAAATGAAAAGAATGTGGTAGTACATAATCTGAGTATTGAAGATAACATTTGGTATCCCTTGATTTCCCAAAACCTTTTCTTAACAGATAAATGGAAAATAGTATTATCAATAATCATATTAAAGGTGACCTGATGGCTTATTACATGCTTGCAGAGTTTGCAAATAGAAATGCAGCTTCATAAAAAAAAAACAAAACCCTTTTGTGTTATGTTTGCTGAATATTATACAACATAATATTAGATAAAGCCTTCTGCTCAGCCACTTTCCAGTTTCTAGAAGAGTCTTTTTGTGAACATATGCCAGAAAAATTGCCCCTGTGACTGTTAACCATTTTGTGTAAAGTGTTGG
Source organism: Melanerpes formicivorus (assembly GCF_026170545.1). Lineage (NCBI taxonomy): Eukaryota > Metazoa > Chordata > Aves > Piciformes > Picidae > Melanerpes > Melanerpes formicivorus. The sequence goes on along the minus strand of NW_027142356.1, from coordinate 20,055,594 downwards.
CAAACAGAATGAGCTGTAAAAATCTGAACAAGTAATTTCCTCTGTGTGAAGATTGCTACATAGTCAGATAGTGAACATGTAATAAATACATGAGACATGTAACAAGTTTAAACATGTTACATTAACACAATATTTGTCCTGTCATTGCTATTAGCCACTAATAGATGCCTGGGCACAATAGTCCTGGCTACAAAGCACTACAGTGTTCAAGCAAAGACCTTTACCTAATTAATTGCATAGTTATCATTACTATTTACACCTCTAAGTATGGTAATGAGTCAAATGAAGTACATGCTAAACATAATGACTATGTTATGCAAATCTCCACCCAAACCATGCTAGATATCACATAGAAGGCAGGAACAACCAGAGTTAGGATATACAGAGCCATGAGTGTAATACCTCCTCAGGAGGAAAAGTCTGGATATCTAGCTGAGACATTCAACAGACTGCACGCCTCACCCCAAATGTGGCAAGGCCAAGCATGTGCCCAGCACAAAAATACTTATATTTTTTGCACTTTTAGAATCATTGTTGATGCAGATCATCTAACCTTAGTGCTACCAAATAATTCTTGTTTCCTGGCACTGGACATAACTTAAGGCAGAGAACAGTACTACTGAGCAGTGTGGCCAAAGCCACATTTTTTCTGGACTGCCTTTCATGAGCTTGCAGTGATTCTCTTTCTTGATGTTCCTGAGGGGCAAGATGGCATTCAGAGGGACCTTGATAAATTTGAGAAGCAGTCCTGTGTGACCCTCATGAAGTTCAACAATGCCAAGTGCAAGGTCCTGCACCTGAGTCAGGGCAATTCGCAGAACCAACACAGGCTGGTCCTGCACCTGAGTCAGGGCAATTCCCAGAACCAACACTGGAAGGTGATGGAATTGAGAGCAGCCTTGCTGAGAAAGACTTGAGAATACTAGTGGATGAAAACCTGGACATGAGATGACAATGTGCACTCACAGCCCAGAGGGTCAAGGATGTTGATTCTATCCCTCTGTCCCACTCTGGTGAGACCTCACCTTCAGTACTGTGTCCAGCTCTAGAATTCTCAGCACAAGAAAGACATAAATTTGTTGGAGTGGGTCCAGAGGAGGGTCACAAAAAATATAAGTGGAAGGGAACCTCTCTCCTACAAGAAAGAATGAGAGTGTGATGAATGCAACGCTCCAACACATCTCAAGTAGGGCTTCTGTGGAGCAGCTTGGCATTAACACAGACATTTTCCCCTTAAGCTCGCTGTTTCTGAGTTGTGTCAGATGGCCACAGAAGTACATCCTTCCTGGCCTCTACCACTGAGAGTCTCTAGTGAGATCTTATACCAGCCCACAATCAGCCCACAGTGATACCATAACATTGTTATCAATTCACGGCTCACACCAAAGCTCACAAGGCTTCTTGCATTGTGCTCAGCTCTTAGCTAGAGCAAGGACCTGATATTTGTTTCACACACATAAAACATTTTTTAAAAAATACTTTAGTATGAGTTTAGATCTAGTTCTTTCCTTCTTCCAGTGGCTCAGTAATGTACCAATTAATTGTTAGCATGTTATTTTACATGCAAGAAAAATTTCCTACACTATATATTATGTACAGAATAAAATGTATTTCAGATTTACATTCTCAGACAAATGAGTGTTTTCCATAAACATGAGAATGTCAGGAAGATGTATGAATAAATGGATGCATGATTGTCTGTGCCCAATAGCTGTTAAATTCTATAGTTACCGATTTTGTACTTGCCATTCAATTGTTTACAAGAGTCACTGGCATTTTGGAATGGAGGGAAATGGAAACAGTTCCTTAGGCACCTTATTCAGCCTTTAGATCCAGACAGGGTATGATACACTAGATAGGGTAAACAACATTTTTAGCTAAGCTCTTTCTTTAGCACTTAAAGAGAGGTGAATACCTCTTGTCTGTCATTTTGAGTCTACTGTGCCATATAAACACATACGAATCTACAAATACACTACTGTATAAACTATATATTAAAGAATAGAGGGGGAAAAAAAAGCTTTCAGGTGACTCACAACCATCAAAATGAATAGTCATTTAACTTGATTAGTGATAGGGGCCTTACCAGTTTCCACCTCAAAACACTTGGATTTTTATGTTATGTTTGTAATGTATTTTGTATTAAAATACAAGTTCTTACAGACATGAACTACAATATCTTGTGAATTATGAGAGTGGTTTTTATCATCTTTGCTTCTATCTTTTGATACTAACAAAATGAAGGTGCAATTTAAGCTTTAGTCTGAGAAGGTCCAGGATATCCCACTACTTGGAAGGTTCTTAGATATATAATAAAAGGGAGCTTCCAACATGATGTGTGAGGTTTCACAGAAAAAAAGTTTGTTCTGCTCACCATTTCAGAATGTACACTAATGTACTAAGATATGTAAGAGGTAGTTGAGTAGCTGCCAGTATTTCTGAAGCCATCATTAAAGTGCAGCAACTGGTTCAGACAATGTTATCGCTAATATTTTGCGCTGGGTAACTGTTCCTACTCAGCAACTGAAATTTGCTGCTAAAGGCAATTGTTTCCAGTTGTTAACAGCTTCCTAGGAAGCAGACACAAAGAAAACTAAATCTGAGTTTAAAACCCAACTTCAGCCAACTAAATCCTCTACAGAATTTGCACTGGTTATGCAATTTCTACCAAAACCCGTGAATTTGAACGAGATGCTGACACGTATCCCCTGTTAGGGTAGTACAAACGTGACATCAGCAATAGCACATAATAAAAGGTCACTTCTGCCTCCATAGTTATAACATTTCCATGTTGTCCTTTGAACTTCAGAATATCGAGGTATTGTTAGCTTACTGCTTCCTGTCATATATAAAGTGGAATGAGAATCTTGTGTAGCAACTGCAGTTAAATAATTTATTTTTCAGTACGTGAATGAGCACATTCTTAAGAGCTTTTATTTTTTTTTCCTTTCAAGACCTCAAAATGAGGGCACATATTATGCAAACAAGCAATAAAATGTCTTTATCTTCTAAGGCTATTCACATTTGAAGAAGTACAATATTGTCATTGTCTTCAGTGAAAACTCAGCTGACCCTTTGCTAACATAGCATCTATTATGCAGTTCCCAACTATGCTTCTGCAGACTTGGTTATGCTTTTCGTTTCAAACAGCAGCGATAAAAATGTTAGCTTTCACATGTGAAACTCCTTCATTAATCAACTCTGTTTTTCTAATAATTCATTTGCTACTTACATAAGTATTTACAGACTGAAAAGCAATGTTTTTGTTGGTGGCACTATTTCACCCTTTGAGGAGCATCATTCCCCTGAGTCAGGCAGTACTAATTCTTATATGCATGAATGCAACAATTTAAAAAATGATGTAACAACAAAAATAATTAGTACTCTATGTCCCATTTGGATTGTCAGGGTGACAAAATGTAACCAGTGAATGGAAAAAATCGTTAATGAGAAGATTTTAACAAGTAATTGTGAACCAAAGTCATTGTTCTCATTTGCATATCAGTTTGAATTACTCAAACAATACTAGGGAAAAAGAGATTTAACCCTGTAAACTATTAAATAAACCCAGATATTATAGGAGTAATGGAGAAAATATTTGTATTTGGAGGAGACTGGAAACCAGATGATGTATATAGAGTAGACTGAAAGAAACAGGCAGTCCTGTCAGTTGAAAGCCATGAATTGAAATCAGCTAAATGATGATGGTCTATTAACACTTTGTTGATGCAGAATAAAGGCATTTCCTTAAGCAAGAGAGTGGCAAGATTAGCAGGAAACATAAAATATATAGTCATACTGAATCAGCAGCCCATTTTTAAGCAAGCCAAGACATTTGGAAAATTGGAAACCTTGCACATCAGAAAAGGAGGTAGTCTTGATGCAAACCTGGGAAGATATTGGATTCTTTAAGTGACAAAGTGATAAATGATCTCAAGAGTAATTGAATGATCACAAATGCAGAATAAATATTCAGGGTGGCAAATAAATGGCTATTTTGGGGCATGCTAAGAAATGTAGAAAACCAAACATGAAATGGTAAATCTTCCTACTCCTTGACTCCATTATGTGACATCATTGACACTGCTTTTGTCAATTGCATGTGTTAGGTGGATGGACACTTTCTGGGGTGCAAGTCAATATATACTTGTAGAGGGTTTTTTCTGTACCTTTCCTAGGTGTCAAAGTCTACCCATACATAAAGATGAAACCTTCTTCTCTGTCCTTTCTTTCTTGCCATAGTGATAGTTTGGTTTATGTAATCAATGGTACCCTTCATTTTAACAGTACTAACAAGATCCTTTAACCAGTTCTTAATAGCTTTACTTTCATGACCCTCCCATTATTAATACTCAAATGACATGAGCGATATGTCATTTACTTGTTGCACCTTTACTGTACACTGACATCAATTTATTTTTCTACCTCTAGCTTTCATCTGTTTTACACAAGCACACACTGGTTTTGAAGAGAAAACAGCTAATCTGTTTAATTTATTGATTCACACTGATGCAACCACAGACAAATTGAACAATCAGATCCTTTCAGGTAGGAATAAATTAATCTCACCGATGGTCATGACCTACTATTATAGTTACTGGCAGTGTTAAGAATGCCTGACAGAGTCACAACATTCTGATTTTACATGAGATATTCTTTTACAGTAACAACAACAAGAAGCAAAGAAAAAAGGGGAAAAAAAGAAGTAATTTTCTTGATGATTATGCAAGTGCTGTTTAGTATCTCACAAGTATATATTCCTAATTCAGCTATGGTGGGTTTTGTTTTATTTGTGTTTAATTATTATTCTGTAGGTAAGCACTGTTTAATTTCCAAGTTCTTTGTGTGTTTTCTGATCTGTCACAAATTTATAGATGAAAAAAATTATGTCTCAGCCTAGACCATCTAAGTTTCACATACAAGCACATTTCTCACATTAGATCTTATTTGCAAATGGAAGTGTTCCTTCGCTATGATCACTCTTTGTGAATGGTTTTTATCAGAAGAAAAATAGGTATTGTGTTGATATAACTCTACTGAAGTGTGTGGTGACTTGAAACATTTGAAGATGCATTTAAATTAATTTGAATACAGCCTAATAATAGCTTTCAGGCTGAAGAATATCAGAAGTGTCGTATATAGTCCACAGGACACAGTAAATTTGCATCATTTAACTACCTACTGAATCCTGACTATATGCATATTGTTCATTACAGAGTTGCATAAAGACCTGCTTATATACATTCTTAAAAGCAATTACACAAGACCATAACAACAGGAGATAGTGCTGGCATCCACTTAATGGTATCACTGCCTTAACACTGATTTAAATACAGTCTGATTCAGCTTTTACGTACGCTGTTTAATGCCTCTCTCATTCCACCATGACTTGGTATTGCTGATACATTTTCATGCTGTTTTAAAATAATCTGTTCAAAAGCTGAATACAACTGCCTCCACTTGTCTGGAGGAGAATCAAGATTGCAAGTATCTCCACATTCCCACTACTCCAAAAACTGCATTCCTAAAATTCCTGTTGCTATATTTGACAGGAAGATAGAAGTTAGGTATTGCAATAACTACAGGCAGATGTTCTACCATGTAATTTAAGTTTCAATAGCAAACCATATATTTGAGCTTTAAAGGAATAAGAGCAGACAAGAATATAAGGAGAGGGATATGCAGGAAGAGCCATCTTCCTGCAGCTCCTCTTTCCCCAGTAGCTGGTCATGCAAGCCCAGTTACAGTCTCAAGTAATTCAGCATATCTCAGGTCTATGATAATACTTGACCAAACACCCTCACCATCAGGCTGAGCTGTATTCCAGGGTAAATTTGTCTCCTGTGGAAAATGTTGACTTTCAATTAAGAGGCTTCAGTGTTCCTGGGAACAAGGACTAGAGCCTACACACAAATCAAACTTGTATTTCTTTCTCTGTTTTCTTTTTGTTCCAGTGACTATTTCATTACTTTCTGGTAGGAAAATTAACTAAATACCTTCAGCTGAAGAAATTCAGAGCAAGACAGATACATCCCTGACTACCTGGTAACATTACAATTAGGGCACTCTGCTGAGATATAAAATACTTACAATGCAATCAGATACAGAATAGACATTAATTAAGTCCCAAATGATCCCTATCAGCTGTGCAGCTGTGAACTGTGGAAGGAGTAGACACTTCTCTGTGCGGTTTTTTGTTTTGTTTTGTTTTGGTTGGTTGGGTTTGGGTTTGTTTGGTTTGGGGGTTTGTTGTTGTTTTTTTGGTTTTGGTGTCTGTCGCCCCTTGCCAAGGGATTCAGGTTGCTTTGAGCACACCTGAAAGATCCCACCGTGGAGGTCTAATTTGTGAATACCACTGTCACTGGGATGCAGCACAAAGAGCAACTATACTGAAGGTATTGTTGGTCATCCTGAGCAGCAGAAATTTAGGTATTTCAGAGCTTTGCTGTATTTTTTGATGCTAAAAGCTCCAGTGACCTCATTCTGTGCATGCCAGTACCTTCTGTTGCTGAGCCAGAGCAAGAGCTGTGGTAACGCTCTCTCTCACAGTATATTGCCATGTGCTCCTCCTCCCCATGCAGAAAAGTGACTGCATGCCCTTTGTGACTTACAGACTTACCTTGTAACACACCTTTCATCTGACAAGCTCTGTACCTGCAAGTCAATACAGTGTAACCAAATTCAATAGGAAATCTTAATGCTTTATGTTGTGTTTAAATTTGACATCATTTGTCTATTTTGGGGAAAATGATTCATCCTGTGAATCAATAGGACATCAGGCAGATCGGTACATGTGAGATCTGTGAAACAGATAAAGCTCTTCTGCCAGCATCTATTCAGCCTGTATCTGATTTACCATGACTTCTATAATTTTTTTTTTTTTAAGGGAAAGAAATTTAAAAATAGGTCAGCAGAAACTATGACACTTAGAACAATTAGCAGATTCACTGTAAAATGCATCTGTGAAAGGCACAAACAATCACAGCCTAAGGAGAAGAGAGAAAATATTCTAAACTGACTGGTGCAAATCTGTTTAATGCATTGCTGCTCTGACAGTTTGCAGATCCTTAATTTTCCTTTAACAGCCCTATATTTTAAAAATCTGAATGAAATATACATATTGAATTTTTCTGGAAAAGAGTAACTCATTGGATTGCTTTTTCAGTTTCTCTCTTAAGGACTTTTTTTCACATCTGTGTGCTTTCATGCCTGTCAGTCCATGACTATCTGAAGGGCTCCTGCAAGGCTCAAAGTGACAAAAACAGATCTCCATAACTAAACCTCACTGCTGGTCAGAATCTATCATTCCTTTTCCCATCTGTCATTTTTGTGGTCTATGCCTTAGAAAGACTTTGAAAATCACATTTTGCAAGAAGTTTTTGTGGAATTTTCATTATTTAAATAAAACAGGAGTGTGCCAATAGTTAACCATTTAGATTATACACAAATAGATGATGACATTTCATTGATATTGTTCTATGGATACTGTCAGACAGACTTGGACAGCATCTGGACACAGAAGGAGAACTATATCATCATAAGAAGTGAGTTGATCAGCTGTGAGGCTTTTCTATTTAACCACTTGAACCTTATCCTGACAAGAACACATCATTTTTCCAGGCTATGAAAGGCACCATCAAAAAGCAATCTGCTCATTGCTAATAGGAACCTGTGATGTTCTGCTGCAAGATTTTGTTTGACTACGTTGGTCCTCTTTCCTTCAACTATCTGTGTTTTGGTTTGTTATTCCTTTACATAGTCTTCCTTGTTTATTCCCCTTATGAGAATTTTTATAAACTGTCTTTCACATAGACTTGCAGAAAGGGTCAGATCTGAACCTTCCATACACCTGTTTATGCTGCAGTGTTTCATTTATTATGGTATGGACTTACAGAAGATACATTTTATTTTGCAGGCAAACAACAGCTCCAAACTTCACTAAGCCTAAATTATCAACTGAATCCAGTTCAGGCTAGATGAGTAATTGCACAGTCATGTGTTTCACAGAATGTCCAATTTTAGACAGTGATGAAGAATCAAAGACAAACATTATTTCAAACTTTTGCTGAGTACTAGATATCTCTCAAACAAGATCACAATTGAAAGTGACCTCAAAGAGGATAATCAATTGCATAATTCCTAAGTGTCATCTTGCAGGTATTACACATTTGCATTTGGGCTGGATCAAATATCCAGAAGAGCATGCAATCATCGTCTCCTTATACATTCAAAAATCAAATACAAAAGAACTTTATGAAAGACATAAACCCCAAACTTCATTAGTAGTATAAAAAAAAAAATATATATGTGCAGGCTCATGCTGTTCTATACAATCATAAGATCAACAAAGTAAAAGGAGCAGCACACCAAAGTGGACCTCACCCACAAGTGGAATAAAGAGAGATAAAGGGAAATTCTGTTACGTTGCCAAAGAAATACATTCCAGACAATATAATCCACTCATTTTCTTGCCCACAGTCATGTAAAAGCCCTATGATTTGGGCTAGGAGTTGGAAGTTCAGAGTTACATCTTACCTATGTGGAGCCTCTTCCCCCTTGGTCAGGATACCAGCCAAGGACTCTTTACTGGGGTTGAGAATGCTTACCTGGAGGGGTAAGCAAATATTTAGCACACTGTAAAATTTTAGTCTCAGGTGACTAACTAATACATATATAATGTTCAACACACTTTTTAGGTTCCTGTAGTATATTCTTGCTTTTAAGTGTTGATAATGCATTTTTCCACTGTAGCTGTGAAAGGCTGGAACAGTGGTGTATTAGATCTGAGAGTGAAGTTCAAACTAATAATTGGCTCAAGCACTGCAGTTAAATTTGCGAGTGAAGCTCAACCTAATCATTTGCTTGAGCCTTGCAGTTCATTCTCCTTTCATCACACTGTGTGTATCCTATGAGATGAAACACAACACTAGGAAATGGTTTATGACTCCCTTTAGGTTGCCTGCTTTAAGTTGATAATTAATTTCAAGAAGTCCATTTAGGACAAAGTTCTTCTTAAGAATCTCCAAGCAAAATTTGACAACACAAATTAGACATTAATATCAGAATCCCTTTTAACACCTCTTCATACTGGAAAGAAAACCAACCAACACACAAGCTGTCAGTGAGGAAAAACTGTATCCTGTCCACAACTCAGAAATAGTGTATCAGAAAGCCTCTCTAACTTACAACATACAGGTCAAGAAGTAATCCTACTCCAAAATAGTATATATTAAATATTATATATTCTCTGGTTACTCTGGTTAGGGAAATTTATAGCTATTCCTAAGACATAGGAGGTCAATGTGTAGGCTTCCTGCTCAGAACTGTACAAAGAGACTGCAGGTTGCTGCTACACTCCTTCTATCCAGTAACCTTTCTATGTTGCACTGATTAAGAGTTCTTATGAATGACTGGGATGTTGAGAGGCTTTAGTGTGTACCTGATGTCCAACCAGAGCCAAACCATCTCAGTAAGTCTCAGAACTAGTCAACATTGGAAAAACCTAGATGTTAATCATAAATTGCATGCAATTAAAAGAGGAGTTGTTCAGATGTAAGCTATTCAGATCTCTGTGCCAGGCCATTAAATCCTCTGGAACTGTAATGTGTGAATATAGAACATTTGTGGGTTTACTGCTACAGTGTTTGGTTTGGGGTTTGTTGATTTGGGTGTTGTTTGATTGGTTGGTTGTGTTTTTTTCCTCTGTCATTGAACTCTATAGTTTGAAAAAAATTCTTCTTACATCTCACAATTATTCCATTTTATGACTTCTATTACCATCTCTGCACACACAAACCTAATCTCTCAGGAGACTCCATAAACACTTAATTCCGTTAACCTACACATACAGCAGTAAAACATCATTTTTTAATGTTATATTCAAAATTATACTGAAAAAAAATACAAGAGAATTGCAGTGTAGGAGATGTCTTTTGTAGCTATGGGTTGTTGGGTTTTCCCCCCCAATTCCTCAGCGTTAATGATCACGTGTCATTGCTAGCACTACTGATGTGAATTTGAACACTTCATCAGGAACACTGTATGTTAGCTCACCTTCAAAACTGTTGCTGAATAGGTGCTTTCCTTCCCTTCAAGATTACTGGAAACAGTATTTAGTTGTCCTGTACGTATTTGTGTAAAATATAGAGATATTTCTGGCTTATTTTTGGAAGGGTTATCCTCATCCACCTAAAGATAAAAAGAAAAGCAACCACTGTCATTATTGCAGGTGAAAGCTAAGTGCTAGGATATCTGAAAATAAATGGCTCAAACATAAAACCAAAGAAGAATAAAGAAATAAAGTGCTACAGAGGGCATGAAGGACACAAATGGAGATGAAACAGGTTTTGTTGATTCCTAATGTGAATTCTGCAAACTGGAAAAATGATAATGAGGGGATACCTGTGGGAACTTCAGAGATAAATGCTTGAAAAGGGACAAAAAAATGAGGAAAAAAAGGGAGTGAATACTTACAATTGCAGCATGAACCACTTCACAGCTTTAAAAGATGCAGCATTCATTGGTGGCCAGAAGAGAACAAGGTTTAAAAATACAGTTGCTCCACAAACAATACTGAAAGAAAACTTCAATGCCAAAAAAAATTGCAAGTTTAGCATTGGGAAAGTACTTTTACTCAGTGGCACCGTATTCCTGTAAATTTTAAAGGAAATTAGAATGAAAGCATAAGTAATTGTTGAGCTTAAGACTGCTTTTGAAATATCAGTGGTAAGCTTTCTATTTTCACAAAAAGCTGTTAAAATGTTAGGAATAGCAAATGTTTGCCATTATTGTAAACGTATCAACCTGAACATAAAATCTTCATGTTCTATCTATGCAGATAGTGTAGAATTGTGTGTAAACTGACTTCCAGCATATATTTTTTTTTCCTTACAAGTGTTTAATGTCACTTTTAGAAGCTAAATTGGGAAATCATAGCAGCAATTTCCTTCCTATATTAGCAAGATATTTATTTTCACTATTAATAATTTGCCTCACATACATATATTGTGCTTTCTTTTGAAATTCTGCCTTAAATGTGAGATACTATCATGTAGAAGAATACAGAAAAGAAATTGGCAAGATTTTCATTGAAGCAGGTAAAGTTGGAAATAATCAAAATTTCTGTAAGGAATTGGTTATGTAGAAGCATCACTGCTTTTAGCAGAATCCTGGTTTCACAGCTTTGTTTTGAACTTTCATTCTGAACTTTCAAATTTCAAGTCAGATCTCACTCCACACTTCCTAGTAATACAGCGAACACTCAGTTTTGCCATTCACTGGATTTGGCTGGAATTAAGTTAATTTTCTTCATACCAGTCTGTATGGTGCTCTGTGTTGAATGTGTGAGCTTATGACATTGTACTTGTCTTTAGAAGCTCAAAGAGAGAGGGAGGAAGAGGGAACGTTAGTGGTGTTGGCTTTCATCATCCTTATTCCTTATTTTTCCTCTGTGCACACAGATTTGCTTTGCTCATTAAACTGTATTTGCCTTGACCCCATGAGTTTTCCTCACTTTTGCCCTTCCAATTCACTCCTCCATTCAGCTGTGGTGGCAGTGAGTCAGAACATGAGTAAGGAAGGGCCTATCTGCTCACTCAGATGAATGCCACACAAGCCATTAGTCAGACTATAATGGAGAGAATAGAAAAGCAAGACTGCCCTTTTTAGTCAGAATTTCAGGGAAGTTTCTATGAGTTCTGTTGTGAGCCACTAGAAGTTAGTAAGCCTTTGTAAGGGATGCAGATAGGAAAAACAGAGTGTAAAGGTTTGTGGGTCGTTTTTTGGTGTGTGTGTTTGGGTTTGGTTTTTTGTTGGGTTTTTTTTTTGTGCTTTAGTTTGTTTGTTTGTTTGTTTTTGTTTGTTTTCCGGCTTCTGATGTTAATAATGAGGTTGAAAGAAAGTAGGTTGGGGATCTAGAAGTTCTGGAAAGCCAAGGTTTGAAGATGAGTTAGTGGAGGAAGACGTAGGAGTTTGTCTCTGCCACTTGCTGGACTCTGTGTTGCAAGTTCATTGGGAACATCAGTAGCAACAAAGAGTTTTACAAGGAGGAGACAAGACTGTGTCTGTAGGTTACACTGAATACTAAAATTCCTTTCCTAACTCTCACCTTCTCTTGCACAGGCAAAAAGGACATTGTCACCTGAGGTAGTTAATTACTTTGCATATGGATAATACTAACCCTGCTCCAGATCGTGTCAACTTACTTTCTTGAGAGATTTTTTTCACCCTAAATATTAGGGTCTAAGACTTAGGTAAGCAGAAAATTAAAACTTGAAGTTTTTTTCCTCATCTCCTCCCTCAATATTGGTAAATGATTTACAAGAAGAAAAGATACAAATTCACTGCGGCCTGTGTGTTGGTTTGTTTTTTAAATGTATTTTAATTACAGATGTTCTGCTTTGCCCAGAGGTACTGCGAAAACAGAGAGAAAGCAGTGTAAAGAAGGAAAAAAAAAAAAAAATAAAAAATCCACAACAGCACTACTCAAAGCTCAGACAAAAGAAACTCTCTAAATCACGAAAAATTCCTGAGTATAATTTCTCTGATTTAGGCAAACTGAGACATAACCCACTCAAAAAATACAAAGTCTGAATCAAGGTATGAGGATTTTCACCATGATCATTCTCATTTTTAAAATGGGATGGGGAAAATCTGGAAAGCTTTGGGTTCATCCATCCGAGTTTTGATAAGACTACCTTTTGTCCAAAGTATTTTTACCTTATAAATTTATATCATTGTAGCATTCGTTAGCAGAGAGTGCAATTTATAATATTCAAACAAATGTAATGACCCACATTCCTAGGAAGATGCCAATGAAGAACACTACCAGAGAAAGGAATGAAAACTAAATAAATAAATAAAATGTTAGAGGTAGGTAGGCAGCCCCTTACAACAGTAGCTTGCATTGAATTTACTAGATTTCACATAGACTTTTCAAGATATTATTTCTGGTTTTGCTTTTTTTGTTGTATTCTCTTAGTGATACTTTTTACAGTAGGCAGACACACATTCTTAAAGTCCATGGAAATAAAATGGTAACCTGCCTTCCAAAATACATACTCTGTGTTTTGGATAGTAGGCAAATATTTTTGTAAAGCCTAGGAAAACAACCAATAAATCCAAATGTGGTTTGATATAAAACAAATTTAAATCTCATGAAAGTTCAGGCCTACACTACTCTGAATGTCGCTTTTGTAAACAGAGCACATTCTTGGCCAGACACACAACAAAGATCCAGGTTGCCTAATTTAACTTTTTTTTGTGGTTGGCTCTGGCACACTCATTAGAAGTGTCCAATCTAAGGTTTTGCTGTGCAGCTCAGGCTTGGATGGATCTAAATCTGTCCTGACCATATTGGCAAGACAAAATTTCATTCTTGATAGTTACAGAGCTGTTAACGAAGAGTTCAACCAAATACACTTTCCCTTTTTGTGGAACTTCCTTAGTTGGAAAGAAAGAGGATACATGGATTAATGCAAAGCAAGCAAGTTGTGCTGTGGAAGGACCTACTGCATTACTGTATGATTTAATTCTTCAATTCTGCACTGAAGTAATTTTGTTTGATTTGATTGTACTCTCCTGCATGTATTTAGTCCTTATTGAACTTTATCTTATTGATTAGTTTGTTTCTCCAGTCTTTTAAGAACATTGTAAATTCTAATCCTGCCCTGCAAAGTACTTGCAAACATTCCCATTGGATTTTATAAGAAACACTTTATTCCATAATGAAAAGCATTAATGGAGATATTGACCATTATCTTGTTCACCACAGACCACTGCAAAACTCCCCTAATCAAGCCTGAGAGTAAGTAATGGATCAGAAAAGTCAATGTCAAAAAAATAGTAGTTCCTAAGGTACCTAGGGTATCACTCCTACAGCTTTCCCCACTGTTGGGGAAACCAGTTCCCAGACCATGAGAAAAAAAAATTGTACCTACTTGATTTGATTTTTTCTTAACAAATTTACACTGACCATTTATTAACAACTTGTTATTCTATCCGGTCAAATTGTGTTTAAAATTGATTTGGCAATTAATCTTATGCTTTGATGCTAGCACTTCTTAAATCCAAATAATTTCACACAAAATTATGACACTATCAAGCAATTTTTCCACCAGGTATTTATGTCTGGAAATTGTAATTGAGTATATCATGATGAATATTCCACTTTTTTAGGATTTAAAGTGACACAAACTATTAGCACATCTACCCACTTTTAGACTTGTGTCTTAAGCGCATAGTTTTGTTGGGGTTTTTTGTTTTGGGGTTTTGTTTTGGTTTTTTTTTGTTTTTTGTTTTTTTGGTTTTAATATATCAATTTTGCTTGGTTAAAGCATAAATTATTTTTACTCTAATTAAAAATTAAACAAACCAACAACAAAACCCAACCATGCACCACAGAGAGCATGAGTTTATTTCCAGTATTTGAAATGGTAGCCCTACTGATTTCTTCTCACAGGAACAGCCTTCAATGACATATCTCTAGCCTGTTACCTGGCAACCTTGACACATTTTATCTGCCATAGATGTCACTTTCACAACTAAAAAAGTGGTGGGGGGAATAAAAAGAAGGGCAGAAGCTGGGCTCTATCTTTCCAAACCTCTAAGTGAAACATTTTCTTTTTCGACAGCTCAGTCTGTCAATATCTGTACTACTAAAACATTCAAAACAGAGGAATATACCACTTACATCATCTATAAATTTATAACTATCAGCAGACCCAATAGAGCTTTATACTTCATGATGTTATTAATGCCCAGTAAGTTCTTTTACCATTACCTTTTCTGTGCCTGATTTTTCCTTGGAATGATAAGAGAAAAAAAGAAATCTTCAAAGGCTGTCTCTATCATACCAGTATGAACAGTGGACAATACATTCAAATTCAAGTATGTATCACAACACCTAAGAGATAGGGCTATATCCTTTATGCAATAATACTCAATTCTTAATGAGGATAATGAGATTTTTGGTTTGGTTCAGGTTTTTTGTATACATAAACGCTAGAAAGATATCAAAATATTTTACTCATTTAAAGGAGTAAATATGCAAGTTACTGTATCTTTGATCTGTCTCAAGAATGGATCAAATAGAAGTAGTCTTTCTAAGTACAATATATGCCTATGTGAAAGATGTGAAAAAATCTGCCTCCAAACCAAAAGCAAAAGTAAAAACCTCACTATAAATCTAGTGATCAGACAAGGCACATCTGACTGAAGATGGCATCTGAAGGGAGGCAAATAATCAGCCGTAGATTAAAATAAAAGATTTGCTTATTAAGCTCAGTACCAAAATGCATTATGGAAACCTCTTTCTTTGATTTGCTAAGAACCCTCCACTTTTTTTTCTTTTTTTTTTTTTTTCTTCTTTCTTTTCTTTTTAACAATTTCTGACTCTCACCACACAATAGTACATTTGTTTGACACTCCGACAGCATATATATGCCACCTTCTCTTTGTTATTTCTCACTTTAACTGACTTCCAGCAAAAGTAGATGAATTAAACTTTGAAGAATGTAGGCAAGACAGGACCTTTAGCTCAACCTCAAACTGTTTAAATAGTTGTTATAGTAGTTATTGACTTCTCTGGTTATTCAGAAAAGTGATACTGTCATTTGAAGATACTTATGGACTTCAACACATGCTGAAGATCTAATTTATGACATCTGTTGCCAAGTAGCATACAGCTTCTCTCCATCCTATGGAACTAGAGACATTTTGGAAACCTTTCATTCAGCCTTCAAGATCTGGACTATAGAGAGATATTTTACAATTTAAATCTTCATGTTTAACTTTCCTCCTTCTGTTAACTCTAATGATCTCCCCAAATCTTATAACTGAATTGGGGAATGGAAACTGGTCTGGAGTGAGAGAATTAGTGGAAAAAAAGGAATGTACTACAAGGTATAGGAAGAGGGTATGATACTAATATTCAACTATTAAGTGGTATCACGTACAGAAAAAAACCAGTTGTGAGGCTTAGATGAAAAAGAATAGCTGAAAAAATGTGAGACTATTGAAGCAATCAAAATAGAAGTTATTATGCAATAAATTGTTGCCTGATTTGACACAGAAGAGGATACTGCCATGCAGAGGGAGAATAGAGTTGTACAATTTGTGCATAGTCTGAGACAGAAACCCAAATACCTGGGAAACAATTAAATGAAAAGATCAAAAACTATCACAAACACAAAACTTTACAAAGCAAGGATTAAAGTCCAGGAAGTGGTATTGTGCTCAAATGATACAACATATATTATTTATTTATTTTTTTTACCTATGGCAAAGAACTTCAGTTTGTGAGGATCTGTTCCTTTACTTTGTTATCTACTGAGTCAAATAAAACAATTGGCTTATTTTTACCTGCCTTCCATCATAACATTGAAAAAATAGGTACAAGCTCCACTATCATCAAAGCTTTGGTGTGATACAGTAATGTTGGCAGTGTTAACAGATGGCATAATATTGCTACCATATGCGGTACAGAAGCTTAAAGCAATACCAAAGGAATAACTGCCTACTACAATAATTGTGAGGTGTCAAAATCAAAGATGAATGTTTACAGACATAATGAAGGATTGGCTGAACACCATTTGAATCAGAAGACAGGGTGTACTTGTTCTAGGTGCACTCAAAGGTCATCTAACATTAGCCAGATGTGAAGAATACTATCAAGAAAATGAATATTGGCCTTGTTATACCAAAAGGAATAACATCATAGACCATGACCCTTAAAGACTATCTGAAGTCTTCATACTCAGAATGACTATCATCAGGGATCACAGAATCATAGAGTAATTTAGTCTGGAAAGGTCCTTTAAGATCTCAAAGTCTACCTGTTAACCTAGCAATGTGTGTGAGTGTGTGTGTGTGTGTGTACGCACATGTGCATGTGTGTGTATTGAGGAGCAGTGACATTCCTTCATCCTTGAAGACTTCATCCCAGAAACATCCCTAAACAGAAGCTGTAAGTTCCTGTGGTACTGAACCACAATTTTAGCACATATCATGTAATTTTAGTCATGTCATGATGTAAACAGTAGCCCCATGGATTATCTACTTGAGAAGCAGAATAAACAAACTATTGAAGTTAGCTTTTGCACTGGTAGGAGTGAACAGCTTTCACTTCATTTTCTTGTAGATAAGAACTAATGATCTGGAATACAAACTTAATTAAGGGTTAAGTTAAAGAGCCCAGGGGCTAATAAGATAATTTTAGTTCCTATTCTTGTAAGGACCACAGTACTCCATCTGAACACTGGTAGTTATATGAACACAGTACTTACATTAATTTTGTTATGGGAGATTAAAAAGTTAACATAGTCTAAATTATGTTTGATTAGTGCTATTCTGTGGTGTACATTTTCATTTTAGAATAATAAAGGTTGCTTCCTAATTTCTAAATCTTTATTTTGATATACATTTTTCTTTGACCGGATGGATGAGAGCTATATTATTTTTTTCATATTCCTTTTACTTTAACAACAAATGTTCACAGAAAACAATGAAATTAATCCATGTTCTTCCAAAACACATCATCTGCCATAGGCTTTATAACAACACCATAGAAATATTTGACTACAATATCAGGTTTTAGGGAAAAGATTTACCTCCTCCCCTAGGCAAAATTCTTCATGAGTTAACTAGAAGTATACTTTTGGGTTTTGGTAAAAATGATCACAATGATGATTTGATCTGAAAAACTTTGAATTTAAGCTCCTAGGCTAGAACTTTGAGTATTTTGCACTTATTCACTCATCTTGCTTGAAACTCAAACTAAAGCAGTCATACTCTTTCCATCTTGCAATAACTCTGGCATGTATTTGGGTCCATGAGAAGGATAATCCTATTTATATTTGCTCTCTTCTCACCTTTCCATTTTTAAACCATTTTTTTTTCAAGTTGTGAATATGATAAGAAAAAGAAATCTTTGTTTCTGTTATTACTTTGGTCTAACTGAGGAAAATCGTTTTCAGTTTGCTTTAAATGGATTAATTTCTATACTGTGAAATTAATGCAACAGTTCTATGAAAGGAGCTCTGTGAGGGAAAATGATGGATTCAGACTACTGGGACAGAGAGCTTTAGGGTAAAGCTTGACATTACCAGTCACTAAACATTATTTATCATGTATTAAATAGGACAAAGTGTGGTAATTCAAATAATCAAGGTCTTTCAAAAATCAGTTAATTGACATACCGTGGAAAGCCTTGCTCCTTCCTCCAGAATAAAGGAAAAAGTGGATTGGAATGAGAAGAGGGTGATTCAGAGTCAGATGATCAGCCTGTAAAAAGAGAAGACAGAAGGATTATTAAAGAGATCTTCAATATATTGATTTTTTTTTTTTTTTCCATGAAAAGGGTGGGTAGGGATAAAATCTTTGTAACTTTATAAAGATCACACTTGTAAGATTCAGGGAGACTCATAAAACTGCTAGTCAGCAGGAGCCAGGATAAAACTAGAAAAAGATGCATTTCTTGCAACAGATTTTTGCTAAACTATGTTCTGGATTTAAGAAGCTTAGAGGAATCCAGGGAAAGTGTGGAAAAATATTGAAAAGGTAAGCCACTGTGGGTTGCTAGGTAGACCTATCATGCTTGGCCTGAGGAATCCGTTCACATTAGTTTGACATTCAGAGGATACTGCAGTGACATGATTATATAAGTTTGCTCTGTTCCTAAACTTCCCTAGACATCTGCTTAGGTTTGCTGTTGGAGAAATAACGTTGAGTTAGATTGATGCTTGGTCTCAGCTAGTAAAACTATTTTCACATTCTTTTGCCTGTTCAAAGCCTACCAAAACCACTAATTTTATGGAACAAATGCTGCACTAGTAACAAGGAATATTGATCATTCAGTGAGTGAACATCCTTAACCTTATACTCAATTATGCATGTAAGTATTCTCATCTGACCACTTATGAAAGAGTAGAACTACTCTTAACCTAGACAAAGATGTCTGCACAGATTCCTTTCTATGCCATAGTTTTGCACTGGGTTATAAACTATGATTAGACCCACAGGGAACAAGAACCGTCATCACTTTTTGTGTACTTGTCACTGTGCAGTCACTATGCTCTAGTATATTCTCCAATTATTACAAGAAAAACTTGGATTCATGTGATCCTTTTGTTGTACCTGCCAACACTTACCAGATGACATCTAGTAATAAGGGCAAGGTTCCACTGTTTAAGGGAAAAAAAGGGGGAAAAAAGGTGTAAAGGAATGGTTTGCCAGCTTCTGGAAAGGTCTGGGCTTTCACGAACCTGGCAGTGAACTACAGCATTACCTAGAAGGAACAGGTAGAAATTTTATTTTCCAAAGCCTTATTCTTCCTTCACAGGCCTGTAAGCTCATGAAAACACACAAGCAGATGAGATAACAGTCAGTTAAAGTCTAAGATTAGTTTTGTACTTAAAGATGTGCTGAAGTGCTTATCTGGGCTTGGGCCAGACGCTCAGCATCTTCCAGGATCAAGTTCATATTTATGAGTGCTTCATAAGTGAAGAAAATCATAAAATGGAATGGGTTTGTTCCCATAAAAAGGGAAATATAAAGTACTCATTTCAAAGTAACCATGAGAAAAGTACTCATAGAACATTTTTTCCTTTGTTAATTAAGCAAAAATTTCATCTGGGAGGAACATTTCCTGGAGCTGATGTTCAGTGAGAATCATGAGTTTTAATTGCCTCTTAAATCTATGACATCTCTATGAACAAACAGGTGGAGCATATCCACTTTGAGTGTATGCACATAGTTTTATTTATGACAGATATGAGAATGTTTTCCAATTGATTAGTTCCTTTTTATTCCAAGGAGGCTGTGGCCAATTGCTGTAACCCTAGATTTTCTGCATAAACACAGTTGATGCAGAAAAACCTTTTAAAGAGAACATCCAGAGTTTTGAAATCTGTACTAACTTGAAAGGCATATTTCATTTAAAATTATTGAAGATTTGATTTATGGCTGAATAGGAAAAGAGTCTTTTTAAGTTTGACAAGAATCTTTGGCTGCTGTTTCTAGGTTGTCACTTTGTATGATATGAAGGTTAACTAGGAACCAGCTGTCAAAGTACACTTAATCAGTTACTAAGCTACATTCTGTGATCTAGAAAACAACTCAGTATCTTATATTTTTGTTTTTCTAACATACAAAGAGAATGCATTTATGAAATACTTTCCATTTTATTCTAATACTAACAATGAAGTAGCAATTCAGAATGTTTTCTTTCCTCTGAATCAGTTGCCAGTACAAAGAATATCTCATGTAAACAGCTCTCAGAGAGAATATATTAGTTCACTGCATTTTCAGAGGTCTAAATGAGATGGTAGGAGACAATATGCCATTTATTGCACCTATTTGGATGTGTAATAGTAAGGCTGGAAAGTAGCTGTGTACTGGATGTAAGTCTTCATCCTTTCTGGATTAGTTTATACTCTTGATTCTGAGCCCTCTTGATTGAAGCCCTTGATTTCATTTATCAGTATATTATGTGAAAGAACATAAGCTGACCTTTTTGGTGGTGGTATGGTTTGTGTTACTTTGCATATTTACTTTGTACAAAGTACTTTGCTCATGTCACCTAAACCAGTGAACCATTTGAAAATTTGCAGATTAGCCTACAATAGACTGTATAAGGTTAATTTCTTTGTTTCCTCATTAGAGTAAATTAATACTATGTATATTTTTTCCTTCTACCTTTTTTTTTTAAACTATATTCAGTATTTCTTCAAGAATAAATTTAGTGTAACAAATTGAAGACATAGCACTTGCTCGTATTGCACAAGACTATTAAAGGGATGATATTTTTCTGAAAGGAAGATATTATTCAATTTATGAACTTGAAGTCATTTTGAGTGGTTAAATCTGTACTGGGTTTATTTTGAGGACAATGTTAACTGTAAAAACTGATGTCTGAAATGATGTCTAAACCTCAGGGAGAAGGAAAGGAATAACTTAAAAGAAAAAGGGCAGGACTGTGGCCAAAAGCAGGCCTGGGTATAGTAGAAAACTCAGGTACTGCAAACCCTGAGGGTCAAGTGAAGATTAGAGGTCAGAGAGATGGTCAGCTAAACTGGGAATCACAGCATTGAGGAGGCTCTTGAAAGACTAACCAAAAAGGAAGCAAGGACATGTAAACGAACTTTGAGTATAAATAAACCCTTGAAGGTAATGAAGTAAGGAAAGTGATAATATGGCAGCTGTCAGTGAAGATCTCTACCACAGGACTGTCCTCCATGAATCCTGTAACTTCCAAAGAGTCCTTACCAAGGCATTAACTTCAGAAATTTAGCCTAAAGTGGGGTCAGTTTCCATATGTGAAATGGAAAAGCAAATGATGGATATTTTGCAGTTAGTAAAAGTACTTTTGTGTATTATGTACACATACCAAAATCCAGGTGCTGATCTGGTGATATTGATTGTAAGCTAACAAGTGGCTTTGAAATACCACTGTGGTAGGCAGAACATAACTTAATACAGCCTGAAAAAATATTCTGTCTCATATCTACTTAGAACAAGACTCTAAAACCTCCGTGGGCAGACCGTGCCAGTGCTTTATCACTCTCAGAGTAGTTCTTACGTTTAGTTAGATCTTTGAGTATTTGAGTTTATACCCATTACCCCATGTCCTATCACTGAGCACCACTGGAGGGAATTTGGCCCCATCCTCTTGATACCTAACCTTTGGACATTTATAATCACTGAGAAGATTCCAAACATTTGAGCAGTTGCAAGTTTGAAATTATCTTTCATATTATTCATATTATTCCTAAGCATCTGAATCTATTAAGGTAACTGCCATTTTTTCATTAAAAAAATAAACACTGAGATCTTTAAAATTATAACTCCTCCAGAAAGCTGAATATTTATTTTGCTATTTAATGAAAAACAAAGAAGGACTAATGAGAGTTACTTGGGTCTTTGTTTTTAACTCATTAATTTTAGCTTTAAAAAAAAAAAAAAAAAAACTTTATATAGGTTACAATAATAGGTTAATAGTTTCTGTTGGTATTCTATGTGAATCCACAAAATGAAAAACAATTGAAAATGAGTGAAAAATTGGCATGATTAAAGTCAGCTCTTATGGCCAGAAATGGTATTTTTAATAATAGGTAGTCTTAGAGAGGGTGTTACTGAAGACATATTTGAAGAATGGTTTCCACAGAAAGATGCTCCCTTTGTATTGCAGGGCTATTTGATGAAAACGTCTATTGGTGTTTAAAGGTAAGCTAGTTGAAAGAACACCAGTTTCATACAGAAAGGCTGAGTCATCTTGTGTATTCACAGTAATGGTCTAAACCTGATACAGACAGACCTTCCAAAGATTAAAAGGAAGTGAGGAAAATCATTAGGTAGAAATAGTACCACTGGAAATATGGGACAGAAAAATTCAATTCTGCACAAAACATTTCACCTAACAGTAAAGTTTATATATCTTCCTTCTTTTAAAGGCTTTGGCCTAAGGTGTTATCTATCTAAAAATTACATTTCTCATCTAAGAGCCTGTTCCTGTAGAAGATAGAAGAAAAAAAGACCTCATGAGAAGCATAACTCCAGTATGAACCAGAATTTACTTAAGACAGAAAAAACCCTTTCTTAAGTCTTTCCCCACCCCTAACTTCCAAAGGTGCTGCAAGTTGTAACAACTTCTGTCATGATACAAACCTGAACATAAAATTGTCAGTGTTCAAATTGCCTTTGACTTTTTAAAAACAATTTTGCACACAATTTGATGTACAATCAATATCTAGTAAGACTTCAAATTTGATGATTTGGTCATGCATTATTTCATGCATTATTTCAATCTAACCACTGTTTTAAACGTTTGTACTTTAAAGCCATATTTTTATCACATGTTGTTTACAAAGAGGGTATGCATCAGCCAAGCATTAAGCTCTGACACACAAAGTTAAGATGGCAGAGCTGTACCTAGATAAAGCCTCAAAATTGCCTTTGAGTGGCTCACACAGGTGACTTCTTTTTCACCAAACGATTTCACTCACAGCCACTGCTGTGTCTACATGACATTACAGTGAAATTGCACCATGTGTATTGTGTGCATCACGGAATAAAACTTTTTAAAGTTTGGCTCAACTTTCAGTATTTAAGTTTTTATTCATCATGACTAGCATTTGGTTTTGTTATGAACACCTTTGATAAAGGCCCTTTTAGAATTTTTTTATTTACTCTGTTGCATTAGCCACAGCATAGGAACCTTGTAAAGGGGAAAATTTAAGTTGACCATGACTTTATTTTAACGTTATTGTTTGAGATTCAAGTCTCTATTAGGTTTCAAGCATCTATTGTCTCTTTCTTTTGTATTAGTTTGCAAATCTTCTGTCCAAATTTCATCCTGCTTTGAAGCTTGCCCTTATGGATCCCTTTACATGAGCATTAGGTACATGCAGGTCTATTTTCCTTCTTGTAGTTTAGACAATTGTCAGGAGGTGCATATCTCTATTGACTATCTGGGCAACTAGCTTAAAACAATACACCTAACTTTCAGGTGCTTAACCTTTCTTAGCCTCTTTTTCTAGAAATCTCAAACATTTCTTTTTCCCCTTTCTCTTTCTTTTTTCAATCATCTATGCACTTTCCCCACTTATTTTAAAGATTCATTTCTCTGCAAGCTCTTTTTGCTGCACTGTTCTTGGTAATTGATTATCTTAAAAGGAAATGAGGAGCTTTATTCCTTATTACTTTCCTGCCACATATACAGCATATGTTACCTTTTTCAGTACTGCCTTTAACATCTGTCTAAAGAAATATAACCAAGTGCTAGAAGACAAATAGAACTAAGATTAGTGAGAATGCTTTTTCTTAGAAGAGTATTACAGTGCAGTTAGATGGATATTACTTCTAATGATAAATTATTTTGAGAAGAGTTTTTATCATCTCATTTTTTCTAGAACTTTCATATGAATTTTATATATAGAGACATCTAAAAATAACTTAGTTCTTTCAAGGATGGAAGTCTGCTAAAAGATTCAAATTACATTTTGAAGGAATAAGGTAGGGACACATTTAAATCATACCAACATATGTGTATATAGACACACCTATATTTTGATTTAATGAAAAGTTTATATGCTTCCTTAGTTACAGTACTAGGAATTTTTAGGCAAATAATTTTTAAAACTATTATTCTTGATTATTTGTTATTATTCTTGTATCAAGAATCTACTTCTGATTATGCTTATTGTTATTACTACATACACATTTCACAAATATTTAAAAATGATAAAATATATGTGATAAAATTGAAAAATCTGTCAAAAAAGGAACAGAAGTCACTAAATCATATCCCATTTCTAATGCTCTGTAAAGCAATTTCCTTTTACTGCTTGATAATTGTTAGTTTCATGTTTCATTTTAGACTGCAATAGAAGTGTTAAGGAAATTATAATGCTTGTAAATATAAGAATAAACATTATTTATTTAATAAGTAGTCTGCACTTGGGAACAGTTAGTGACTATCAATTACCTACTGACAGTCTAGCACGTCTGTATGTACTCGAGCTGTGGTTCAAAAAGGGTGGAATACCAAAAACTCCAAAAATCAATTATCGAGTTCTGGACTTGCACAACTGATCAAATGTACCTGAATATTTCATCATCTGACTTGGGCTGAAGTGGAAAACAATGTGACAAAAGTCAATTATCTCAGACCCTATAAATAGAGACCACAAATGACAGCCTTTGGAGCCTTTTATCTCTTCTGGAATTGTGACCTGAATCTCCTCTGGGCTGGGATGACTCTCAGGACTCTGGGCTGGGATGACTCTCAGGACTCTGCCAGAAAAGCTGACAGAAGGCAGGGCAAGTCTAAAGACTCAGTTGTCATCCTTTGAGAAACGTCAATCCATTGTGAGCATTTACTCCAAACCTGAGAAGGGGGAGATTTTATCTATAGGCTAGCTGCTTCAAACCACTTCTGTACCAATCTATGTGTTTGATTCTACACATTTACCTTCACGAATATGGGTGCCTATATATTTGACTGGCTCCAAATATTTCTGTGTCTCTGTGTGTTTGTATGTTTTGTGTATATATATATATATATATATATATATACACTATATATAAAATCAGTTCAGCATACCCTGTAGTAAGTTAGTATGTCTCTTGATGTTCTCAAGTTTGTAATTAAGTCAGTTTCATTATCGCACATTCTACTGAATCATTTGTTAACCTTTAAATTGGTCAGTCATTGAGTTCTGCTAAAATTAAACTTTTGGATTTCCCTCATACTATTAATAATTTTTACTTTCTGCTAAACCAGAACTGTGTCAAACATTTTCATCTATGACAGGTGGCTGATACTAATTCAGCTGTGAGAAAGATCCATGAGGAGGGAAGCATAGTCACGAGTCCCACAAACACTAACAGTGAATAAAGAAGTGGGGCCATATGAATAAAGGTATGAATCTAAAAGCCAGCTGGCATGAGTTGGGTTGCTTTTAGGTTTCATAAACACACAAAAGAGAAATTGATATGTCAAGAAATATGAAGGAAGAGGAAATTATTCTCTCTGATCAAGGAAGGAGGAGTCTGGCAGAGAAAGAGTAGTGAGAAGAGGTGATCAAGCAGATTAAGAGGTGATCAAGAAGATTAAGGAGTTGAGGCAGTTAATGGAGATTAGGCAAATGGAACCTGGAATGAGTAGCCTGAAGGTATGAACACTGTAATATATATTCATATCTGGTAGGATAAATGTATAGAATAACAAGGGGTCCAAATGCAATTTTTGGCAGTCTGACAAGTGTTACTCATTTGGAAAAAAAAGACTGGACTCTATAGTGGAAGTTTCAACACTGGGCAACTGTGGAGTGGGACTTGGGAATTGAATAAGGGTGGCATGAAAGGCAGAGCAAGATGGATTGCAGGGTAAGAAAAGAGTGTTGTGTTTAGTCAAAACATTCATCATAGATAGTGCTTTTGAAACAAAGCAAGAGGAGAATAATAATCATCAAAGAAAATGAGAAGACCAAGTAGAGTGTGTGTGTGTATATATATATATATATTTAAAAACCAGCTTCAGTAATACATAGTAAATTAGGAGATGATCAAGATGGAAAGAGAAAAAAAAATTAAACAACCAGGAAACTACAGCTCTGTGTATAAGCTTCTAAAGGGTCTGATTTTCTCTCAAGCAATGCATTTGGATGAGAACCACCAGCAAATTTCAGAATTTCATAACCTTGAAATAAAGTCTTGCAAGCTCTTCTAAGGAAGTGTTACAATGTTTCTGTATGAGCAGCATTTAAAGCAGGTATATTTCTTTAATACTACCATTACCCAGAATTGACTAGATTTTGAGCTGAAATCTAGGAAGATATAATCTGTGCCTTGAAGAGTTGTAATTCAAAGACTCAGTCTTGTAAAGAGCTCTTCTGGGATTTTTCTAGTATAAAAGCTGAAGGGTCTACTGCCTTCTACAATTGTTAAAGAGCTTACAATATATAGTTAGAGAACACCTTCCTAATAGTCCTACATCAGTCCAAGCCTCTAATAGAGCCATTCAA
Source organism: Melanerpes formicivorus (assembly GCF_026170545.1). Taxonomy (NCBI): domain Eukaryota; kingdom Metazoa; phylum Chordata; class Aves; order Piciformes; family Picidae; genus Melanerpes; species Melanerpes formicivorus. The sequence continues at coordinate 20,029,075 of NW_027142356.1, read as the reverse complement.
GAAGCAGCACATAGTAACTTCAGAAACAGTTGGGTCAACATGGTTCCTTGGGGAACCATAGTGTTTTCTGGATGTCCAAAAGAGAAATCACTGCTGATATTGGCTGACAGTGCTTCAGCAGATCTAGGCTAAAGCTACCCAGCTGTACTCAGCCACAGTAATAGAGTCCAATATCAGTGCTACCAAATGCAACTGAAATCAACAAGACTGACTTCATCAATTCTGCTAAATAGTTTAGCTTGTGCTGAGAAACACCAATTTTGTAAAACCAGAAATTAATTTTTATATTGCAAATTAATTAAATGTAATGAACTTAATATTAAATGTTCAGTTCTTTAACGTTTTGGTTTGGGTTTTTTTGAGAAAGCTGTAATCTGTTTTAAGAGAGGACAAATAAACTTCACCAGAGCCATTTTCTCATCTATGACACTTTCTTTTCTCAGTAGTATTTGTCAAAAAAAAACCCCACAACAAAACCAAAACCAAACAAACCCAACAAAACCACTAAACCAAAACACACACACACAAAAACCCAAACCACAGAAATCAATAATCAACAAGCTAGCATCACTCAGTGTTCCAAGTGCTTCTTTAACCACAATATGTTTTTTGTCAGCCTGTAATCCTCCTCAGTAGTTTCAAGTGATCTAAATCTGAGAAAATGTTTGATCTCATATATATATGTACAGACCTTGAATCATACCAAAGTTCAGGATTTCTAAGCAGTAATTCTAAACTCACATTTTTCCCCCCTCTTTTGTAAACCCAGACAAATAAGTTCTGCATCTTACAGTGGTTTGCTTAAAAAGAAGAGTAAGCTAATTCTAAAATGATCTTCACAGAATCACAGGATGTTAGGGCTTGGAAGGGACCTCTGAAGATCGAATCCAACCCCCCTGCCAGAGCAGGGCCATGGAAGCTAGCACGGGTTGCACAGGAACACATCCAGATGGGTTTTGAAAGTCTCCAGAGATCCACAACCTCTCTGGGGAGCCTGTTCCAGTGCTCTGTGACCCTCACAGTAAAGAAGTTACTCCTCCTGTTGAGGTGGAACCTCCTGTGCTGTAGTTTATATCCATTGCTCCTAGTCCTATCACAGGGTGCAGCTGAGAAGAGCCTGTCCCCTCCCTCCTGATACCCAGCCCTCAGGTATCCTCTCTCAGTCTTCTTTTCTCCAAACTAAAAAGTATCAGGTCTCTCAGCCTTCCCTCATAGGGCACTGCTCTAGTCCCTTAATCATCATTGTAGCCCTCCACTGGACTCTCTCCAATGCAATATTCCAGGTATGGCCTCACCAGAGCAGAGTAGAGGGGGAGGAGAACCACAGAATCACAGAATGTTAGGGGGTGGAAAGGACCCTGAAAGAACATCTAGTCCAACCCCCCTGCCAGAGCAGGATCACCTATACCAGATCACACAGGAGTACATCCAGGAGAGTTTTGAATATCTCCAGAGAGGGAGACTCCACAATCCCCTGGGCAGCCTGTTCCAGTCTTCTGTCACCCTCACAGTGAAAAAATGTTTCCTCATGTTTACATGGAACTTCCTATGCCTCAACTTCCAAACATTGTCCCATTGGGCATCACTGAGAAAAGCCTGACTCCACTCTCTTGGCACTCACCCTTAACACATTTATAAACATTAATGAAGCCTCCTCTTGTCTGAGCTAAAGAGCCCCAGGCCTCACCAGGGCAGAGTAGAGGAGGAAAACAGTAGGTGAGAAAATGAACATAATCTGTCTTCATTTAAATTCTCAGTGTGAAAAATATCAAAGATATCTTCAAGTTATTTACTACATGTTCCTATGTTCCTGGTTTTGCCTTGCCACCACTGCAACTTCAGCCTTGGCAAGGTAAGCTTCACCACCCCATCATGCCCAGTGAGCAGCCCATATCTGAACAGAAGGATGTCAGTCCAGGGACTCACATATGAGGAGTACATGCGGGTCATGTGGAGGTGCTTTCTCACTCATGCAGATCCATGGGTTGCAGAGAACAGCAAGCGCATATGGAATCTTCCATATCTCCCTCCAAAGAGGTGAACAATAGAGGAATCCAAAATTGTGTGAAAAACAGAGTGTGTCTGAAACCCATAGGGCCTGTGACCACGGAGCATATATGTGTGCAGTGGTGGGAACCTGTGAACGTACCTCTGCACACACAGTTGTGTGTGTCTGTGTGTGCTATTAGAACACCTTGGGATCAGTTACAAACCAGCATTTAGAAATTGGTTTATAATTCTCAATACCTTTTTGTTTAGGGTCAGTCCTTTCCTAGGAGCCTTGTGCTGCTACTGTGAAGAAAGTCTGTGCTTGCCATTTGCAGCCAACACAACTTGAGTTCCCATCAGCCGTGCTGCTGAACTAATTAAAACACCGCTTTAGTGTTTTTGAACAGAAAATATGAGTAGGCTGAAGATTTTTAATGCACCCACACTAATGAATAGCTTGTTCAGATTACAGTATTGAAGAAAGTCAATAATAGGGCAGCCTTTCAAGATTTCCTTTGGCTGAGAGACCAGTTCCTAATTATGTCCCCAAGTTGAGGCACTTTGGCTTATATACAACAGAGTTCTCAAGTGCTGAGTAAAATAAAAATGTGAAGCTTTCATAATCTGCACAAGACAGAAAGAGAAATAAAAATGGAAATGCACCAAAATTAGCAGATGGGACAAAACCATGCCATAATTCCCTTTCTCCTGGCCTGACTTGCAGCTATTATTTTATTACCCTCCCAGAATTTTACTGAGATGGAGGCATTTAGCTCTTCATTCCAGGTGTTATAAATATTTGAAATAGCTTGTTTTAAAGTAAAACAACTTTAAAAATTTATAAACAGATTTGGGAGGGATGTTTCAGTAGAATACAGGAGGCTATGCTTTTTTGCCACCTTTTTTTCTTCCCCACAAAAGAAATCCTCCAAGAAACAGCAATGACAGAAACAACAACTACTAATAACCTTAAAGTAAATGCACATCCATTTCCTGCCATCTGAAAAAAGAGCCAAGCAACATGTATCAAATTGAAAAGTGTTTGATAGGCTTGTCAGCTGTCATATAGATTGACCAGAAAATGAATATTGCCAGATATTCACAGGATCATAGAATCAATAAGGTTGTAAGAGACCTCAAAGATCATCAAGTCCAAACTGTCACCCAACACCTTATGACTATTAAACCATGGCACCAAGTGTCACATCCAATCCCCTCTTGAGCACCTCCAGGGATGGTGACTCCACCACCTCCCTGGGCAGCCCATTCCAATGGCTAACAACTCTCCCTGTGAAGAACTTTCTCCTCACCTCAAGCCTAAACTTCCCCTGGTGCAGCTTGAGACTGTGTCCTCTTGTTCTGGTTCGGGTTGCCTGGGAGAAGAGACCAACCCCCACCTGGCTACAACTGCCCTTCAGGTAGTTGTAGACAGCAATAAGGTCTCCCCTGAGCCTCCTCTTCTCCAGGCTAAAGAATCCCAGCTCCCTCAGCTTCTCCTTGTAGGGCTTATGCTCGAGGCCTCTCACCAGCCTTGTTGTCCTTCTCTGGACATGTTCAAGAGTCTCAATATCCTTCTTAAATTGAGGGGCCCATCACCTTCCTAAAGTATTGCCTCTATTCTATTTTTATACTAGGCAAATAACTTTTTTTGGCTTTTTTGGTAGCTGTAACCTGTGGCAGTGCCAGCAACGAGCAGTGTGAGCACTCTGGCAGTGCAGGCCTAGAGCCTGACATGGTGATAGGCCATGCTCAGCATAAATGCAGAGCCAGCCAGCAGTGCAGCAAAACAGTGCTGCGCCTGCAGCATGTAACTAAAACAAGGCACTGGTAGCTATAAACATGGACGGTTATCCTGGGACAACAGGACATGCACCTGCATCAACAAACCTTGCATGTCATTAGTAGTTGGACCAATAATCTATAACAGTGCGATGTGTGGTCATCATAGGGAACCAATGGAGCTATGCCAACAGGGCACTCCGAGTTTATATAAGTGGTAGCAGTTCCCTTGCTACGCACTTCTGCCTTTCCTGTCTCCTGTTCTTCTACACTTTACTGTGCTATACTTGCACTACAGGCCTACTCTATAGGCCTGCACCACTGGAACAATAAAGGAACAATACTCGATCATATTGGTCAGCCGTATTGATTCCAATCTCCGTCGCCTCCGATAGTAACCTGCTGGAGTTATCCCATAGATCAATAAAGGTTCTTAAGTTAAAGGAAAGTACATACCACATATTTTGGAAGGATTGATACTGACAGCAGATTAAGCTTTCCTGGGTTTTGGTGTGGGTTTTTTTTTTTTTCTTTTTGAAATGAGCAGTTCCAAGCATATTGAGAGTCATTATTGATTTCAATGTCACTGCATTTCTACACCTGAAACATTACAATATGCATTTTCAGTTAAAACTGCTAGGGAGAAATTGAAGGTATTTTGAGATATGCCATGTCAAAACTCCTGTGTTCTTAGTTATTTGATGGCATAGAAGAGAATTTTCACATTCATTGTTTTATTTGGTTCCTGCTCAAAAGCTGCATGGATTAGTTTTCCTCTCTAGGAATACAGACTTGTTTACTATGCTGATTTAAAGTGCACATCTACAAAAAGGAGGACCTGACACACTATAAAAATGATTTTATACACAACCTATCAAATTCTTAAAACATCCATATTGTTTCAGCTCATGACTCCTGTGTGTTGGTTTTCATTTAACCATCTAAACACTTCATTACAAAAGGTAGAAAGAAGATTGTGCAAAAAGTCTAAAATTCTTAGTTATGACATCATGGAGTTATGCCCACTCTTATCCATGCTTATGAGTATAATCTCATTGGATTCTTATTCCTTTCCACATGTCTGTTTTAAACAATGATTCTTGTTCCATCCATCCTTAAATTATTAACTCTTTTGGACAGCCATCATCCTGTGTCATCCCCCTTCTACAGTGTTTAATCTCTATTTCTGAGACTGCACAACATTACTGTAGCAGAATTTGTCAGATGACTTGTTCATACTGCATTACATAAATGTAATCTGTACAAAAAGAAAAAACCCAAAGCACTAATTTTCTGAAGGAATAATTTAGAACTTGATTTTAAGCTTTCATATGCATTTTAAAGATTGGGAAAAGAGACTATTTATCAGATACAGTCAATAAGTATTTTTATACATTGATTTCTGTGAGCTACCTGATCACTGCAGGGGGAATTGGAATGGGTGACGTTTAAAAGTGGCTTCCAACTCAAACCATTCTCTGATCCTATGATAGATCTGATTAAAATCTTGATCATTATTGCACTTAACAATATTACAGCTAAGTAAGCTCAAAAAAAACCCACCCCATACCTATTTGTTATCTTTCCATGGTCTCATTTTACATTCTGGCATATGTCTTTGTTAAGTGTTGAAATTTCAGCTTGGTGCAAAAAGGCTGATGCTAGTAATTACAGTCTCAGACATGTCAAATGTACAGGAGGAAAAAAAAAAGAGAGAAAAAAAAAAAAGGAAAAACTTTGAAAATATCACAAAACCAGAACTACAGCAAAACTTAACGAGGAGATCAGCTTTTCAAACTTCAGCCTGAATTACAAAACCCATCACAGTATGTTAGGAAAATCGACTATTACTTTGGGTTATCCACACATACACATTTTAAAGTGTTAGAAGGGCATTTCTTTGCCAGGACTGACATTACTATGTTTAAAGAGATTCTGTCTCAAGGAAGATCACTAAGAACACATCTAAGAGACTATGCTTCAGTAACATATTGTGAAGACTTGAAACAAAGGAAAAGCACTGTGATATCTTTCCTAAATTCTACTATTAAAATATAATTTGTATACATACAGATAATGGCTGCTATCTGAGGTTTAAATTACCTCTTCATTTTTATGACAGGAAGCCACCTAAAGCAAGGAGATAAGAAAGCTGAAAAGTGAGGTAGCGGCCATTCATTTTATCCAGACTTGTTCCAACATCCTGATACATCTTATGGAAACTTTGTAACAACAGTGGCTAAAAGTCTTTAAATCACAGAATCTGCCATTTACAGCATATTTTTCCTATTAATGATTTTCTTCTGCAGAAGCAGAATATATTGCTTTAATTAACATTATCTTCTATTATTTTCTGCTTCTTATTATTGTATAAATCCATCACCTAAAGGTAATGATTGAGCAGACATGCTATCCTTAAAGCTACCAGATTGTCCTTGCAGAATGCTTCTCCTTTGCCCACTACACCTTCAAGGCATCATGACCTATCAGTACATTATTTAAGCTTACAGTGTATTGAGTTTTGCTCTCTTTCTCACCCTTATCCAACTTTGTCTGCCTAAACTTTACATTCTTCCAAAACACTTTCCTCTTTACTCCCCATTTTGCATACCAATATATACATATATATAGGTATTTATATACATATATGTTATGGGTTGGGGCAAACCCCCTCCCCACCACGGGCAGAAATAACAACTCAGACAAACAGATTGCAAAAGTGATGGAAAGTTTAAATAGAAAAACAAACAAACAAAAAAATCAACAAAAGCAACCAACAATGAAAGCTTTACAGAGAACCACAAGCACCCTGACAAAAGAGAGAGAAATCCCAGAACATACCCAAGAACGTCCCATCCCCACCTGGGGGTACACCCAAACCCCCAGGGCTCTTTCCTCCCCCCCCCTAACCCAGCCTTGGGCCTGGGCAGGTCCAAGGGAGGCAGCTCACACCATTTTACCTAGGCAGCAGCTGGGGATGAAAGAGGAAGTGAAGACCCCGCATGGACATTTTATAGGGGAGCAGGGCATTATGGGAATAAAATACCTGGTTTCCTGTGACCACCCCCCGGGACCTCCCAGGTGTGGTCTGTGCAGTGGCATCTGGGCCAGCACCCAGCCTAAACCACCACAATATATTATATGTGGATATCTGCTTGTTATCAGAGTGGCCAGCTTTGGAAATATGCATCATGAGTTGATTTAAAGTCAGCAGAAGTAACCTCCGACTAGAATACATTTCTTGACTAAATAAGCAGCAGTTAAACTACAGCTGTCAGACAGAAGTAAAATGTGAGAATGAAGGTCACCATTATGGAGAAAATCTTTTACATAGCGATCAGACTGGCTTGATCAGAAAATAACTATATATGACAGATAAGGTGGCCTTAAGTAGGCATATTGGCAGTGAGTGATCCCTGCGTGGAAGCCTATACCTGCCTGAGGGAGAAAAATCAAAAGTAAGGGTTCTGCATATTTTTTCTAATTGAAAGAGGCATTGATAGGGGAGAGGCAAAAGTTTGTCCTTCTTGAAGTATAAGGGACAAACAATGAACATTAATTAACTACAAAACTCATTTGGGAATCTGGAATACAGTGTGTTAACATAACCAGCAAAATTATGAGTGTATGCAGCAAACAGTCAGATTTGGAGGCAATAAAATGTCAAACCTGAAATAAACCTATCAATAATACAATTAAATTTTTCTTCATAGATGCCAATAATTAGTGCATTGAGATTATAGCTGAGTACAAATGGTTTATTTACTTTCAAAGACATTTTCTTTCACCTTAGAAAAATGTTTTCTTTAGTAATCTTGACATCAGCTAATTTCCTTCACAGTATTACTAGGACTATAGAACACTGCCTTCGGATGACACAGGAAGGCTGCCTTCTGAGAGTTTTGTCAGACTACTACTTAGTTTTTCCAAAACATTGAGAATCAGTTAGCTCCTATCTCTTGCTTCTCTGGGAAGTAGGATAAAAATTTCATCATAGTGAAATGTGATTTCTCAACAAAGCAAATTATGAAACCTAAAAAACTCTTTCATTACTTTTTATGACCTCAGTCATTTTCATTAAAATTTCTTAGCTAGTTAAAATAATAAATGCACATTTGTACTCTTAAACAGTGCGGAGGAATAGATAAGCTGAACCTTATCAACCAAAACTGTATGTCTAAAGAAAGATTTAAGTTTCTTGTAACTATTAAAATTATGGGAAATTATTTAAAAATCAGTAATATACTTGGATTGCTTGTTTTGTTTTAATACACATACCAACAGAAGGTTGTTAGATTTCTAAGGCTTTATTCTAATGTCACATGGTAAATCACATTTACCACCCTCGGCTTCAGATGAGAACTAAATCCTCCTTTGTGAAAAAGAAACTAGTAAGAAGTTCATAATTTTCCATCTATGTCTTGCAAATGCCACTAGTTAAACTTTTCTTTCAATTTCTCTCTTGGCCCATTTTTCTTTTTATTCAGATTTTACTTAAAATAGGGGTTCACATTTCATAACATCTTTAACATGTTTTAATGTCCTGTTCAAATTTACTCTCTCTTTCTTGCATGACTATCTCTCATAGTTCTTCAAATTACCAGTAAACTTCTCAAGTTCATCAGTTTGCTTACTTGAGCTCTATTTGGAGAATAATTAATGGTTTTGCCACTTCAAACTTTTAATTTTTAAATTTATTCTTTTTGCATTGAAGACTCTGGTGGGACCTTCCCTTCCAATACCTGAAGGGAACCTACAGGAAGGCTGGGACTTTCTACAAGAGCATTTACTGTCAGGACAAGAGGAAATGGATTTAAATAGAAGGATAATAGGTTTACATTGGATCTTAGGAAGAAATTCTTCACTAAAAGAGTAGTAAGACTCTGGAATGGACTGTCCAAAGAGGTTGTAGATCCCCCCTCCCTGGAGATGTTCAAGGCCAGGTTGGATGGGACTTTGAGTAACCTGGTCTATTTGAGAAGCGTCCCTGCCCATGGCAGGGAGGTTGGATTAGATGAACTCTAAGGTCTCTTCCAGCCTAAGCCATTCTATGAGCATTAAATTGAAGGGTTTATGAGATAAATTACACTAACCTAGGCTATAATTTGGAGAATTGCCATACGGTATCAATAAATAATTTCTTGGTAGGCTACTACTGTGCTTCAAATAGATAAATGTATTCAGGTACTCAAATGTATATCATTCCACTCTGAGTACATCAAATGCCAATTAACCACCTAGAAATGGCTGACAATGGCTTCATCACATGACTGATTAGGAGTATCTGAAGGATATGTGTGCCATGAGAACCATAGCAATATTTTGCTAATATATTGTTGACATTTTTTCTCACCTGCATCACAGAATCCATCTTTCCAGACTTGAAGAATATTCGCCATTTCCCCATTTCAGTGAAAACATGCAAACATACAGCAGATGTTCACAGCATCATTAGTCCTCCCAAGTGAAATAGCTATTGAAAAAATAAAAAAAAATAATCACCCAAAACAACAGAAACTGAACCACTTTTAGTTACTGCTGTTCTGTTTATATGAAACTGAAAACTGGAAAGAATTTCAGAATTCCATAGCAAGGCGGTCAGGGTTGGGATAGTATTCCTTTAAAGAGCATTTAAAGGAATTGGGTGCTTTTTCGCTTGAAATGACAACACAAAATTTTTGACACAGTATCCTCTCACTTCGATTCCAAATCTGACTGAAGAAGACTTTTGAAGGTAGTTCATCTTATTCTTGATTCCTTCTAAATCATCCCTTGGACAAGTGGGCCCAGAGCTTGTTCTTGGACCTGAACGCAAAGCAAATACACTTTTGCCTTTGGCTACTCTATCCATCCTGCGAAGCAATCAATGACAAGTTGAGACACTGAATTAGAATTCAAGTCCACTTCCAGAGTTTCTTTCCCTGAGCATCAATCCCCAGCTCTGACGTTAGATATAAGCCTAAACATAGGTTGTCAACAGTGACCCTGGTTTTGTAGGTTATGACAAATTGAAAAGCTTGGATATAATTTCAGAATAGGAGTCTATTTTTATAGCTGCCTTCATTTCTTTTCTCACATCTACAGTGGCAGCACAGAATAAGCCTCTGCATATGAAATCATATAATTTCAGCAAACCTAAAACTTTTACAATGATCTTTATATTCAATACTTAATTTTGATAGCTAACATTGTTGTTATTGATTTCTAAGACTGGAAAACTATCAACTGGGTTGGTTTTCTTTCTATTTTGTTGGAGTTTTTTTATTTTTGTTTTTCCCCCGAGGCCCACAGAGGATACTGCATTTTATCATTTACATTCTGTTCCATGTACTAGTACAGCTGGTAACTTTCTATAGAGAATTACTTTCTGCACTTAGGGGAAGAAATAGGTCAGATGCACTTCAGTGAAACAAGAGCTTAGAAAAAGAAATCGTGTAGAGCCAGAAATGAAAACATTGTAATCAGCAGACTGCTGCTGCTGTACCTTTGACCTATGCCAAACTTCTTGCCAGCATACAACTGAAACTTCTGCATTCCAAAATATCTGTTCTCCACACTGCTTTTTCCAGTTTAACTATGAGAAGTTAGGGGTTTGTTGTTGTTTTTGTTGTTGTGGTGGTGGTTTTTTTTATTTTTGTTTCCGAAAATGTGAGGAACGTGATACTTTATGCTTTAATATGCAACACTCAAAAAATGTGAAGTTTACTAGACAAAATTCCCCTGTATTTATGAACTGGGTCATATCAGCAACCTTAATTTAGAGTTGTCAGAACTGAATCACTAAAAAGTCAGCATCAAAGGTGAGATCAGGAATAGAACCGTGCCTACATACCTAAAATGCTACTTTTTCACAATGATCACAAGTACAACAGATTCACTTATAAGTACAGTTTACAATTACTACATTTTAACCTATGAGCAGAAATGTCTCACACTACTGGCTGCTCTGCTAGTGGTAGCTATGCTGCTGAACCATGCACGTAGAAATGCTGATTAAAGCACTGCTGTACCCTTCGCCACAACCACGTGTCTAAGAGTGAGATGTCTCACAGTATCACAGTATCACTTAGGTTGGAAAGGACCTCGAGGATCATCGAGTCCAACCTATCAACACAGACTCCCATGACTAGACCATGATGAAATAAAGCTCCCTGAGCAAGCATGCACTGCAAAGACCAAGTTACTGATTGCATCCCCATATCTCAATCATTCCCTCTTCAGTTCAGTGGGATTGTCTCTAGTGTAATTTTTTTTCTTCCAAACAACTACTAAATAAGCTTTGAAGTATTTCCAGGTTGGGTTCCATGACTAGACCATCTCCTTGCAGCTGCTATAATAACTTGTCCATTCAAATGAATTGACTAACAGATGTCAGCCATATTTGCACTTATTAGCACCAAGGGTCTTTTTATTAATTGTGTTCATCGTGCATATGCTAAAATACATTTTTCAACTGCTATTAGATAAATTCAGCTTTGCATTAATATTTAAAATTGTTAAAAGTAGAAAGAAACTGTTTAAACTGTCATCACCATAAATCTAAAACCAAGCAGAAAGCCTGCAGTAAGTGTAAAGAATAACATAATTCTTTTGAGAAAACTCCTCAAAAGGGCCAAATATATTCTTATCTGAAGGTTATTCCTGTCTTTGGAAAAACGCTTACCAGCTTGGATGAGACTTTGGAATGTTTCAGGACAAGACAAGCCTTGAAGATGAATTAATCTAAAATTTACCCTTTACTGTACAAGATTTCAGAAAGTTGTCAAAGTTCATAGCTCACAGAAATAGGACAGAGCAGGACTTCCATTAACATATCCAGCAGAGAGCAAATTGAGTGACCCAAATACTGTCACAGGGGCAAAGACTGACAAATGCTTTTCTGGCTCTCTGTATTTTGATAGGGGACAACTAATAAAATGTTCTGTATCTCTCTTGGCCATCTTCATCTTTCCTGAGGAAAAACATATTTGTCTGTGGCAACAGACTGCATTTATACTTACTTGGAGAGAGAGAAGAGGAAAGTTAGTGACACCGCTGTCATTCCATCCTAATCTCCAACTTTACCTTAATCGACCTCTCTGGTACAGTAGTTGCCATGGTAAAACTGTAATCTGAATCTTTGATGTTACTGCTTTCCCTTCCATACAAAATGTCACCAAATTGTGATATTTTTTTTCTTTATGTAAAAAAATGGTTTAAAAAAGTCATCAATAATAATAAATACAAGACAAACACACACACACCAAAAACCAACTCTCAGTTTCATTCTAAGTTTTGGGTAAGTTGTCTCGTGCAAAGTATTACATACTGTAGCTTCTGGAGCTGTCTATTCATGAGATACAAAACAATATCACCTGTCACATATGTTGTTACTTACATGACATTTTTTGACAGGTTTATCTGCTTTCCAGAAATAAGGCAAGACTTCTATTTTGACATTAAAACTGCCACACAGAGTACATGACAGGCATTATTAGCACAGAAGTTAACAGTAGCGTGCATAACATTCAGACTGGTAACAAATTAATCAGATTTATTTCATTATACTTAATCTGCTCTAGATAACTGAAGTTCTCGATAAGCCACTCTCATCAGTGACTGGTCTCTCAAACTCTGAATTACCAGTTTTCTGTGAGAGTCTGATTTCAAGCTGTAACCATGTTTAAATTATTTAGAATAAATTGAGATATACACCAGAAGAATAACATCTACTAAATTAGGGAAAAAGTCTGATAAATTAGACGTTTATCACTGTGCTTTGATCTTTCCCACAGCAGGACAGGAATCTCAAGCATGTTCAACAGAGTGCATCTGAGTCTGTCACAGTCCTGTGTTATCTGGATACAGACGTTCTACTTGTCACACACACAATTATAGACAACCACAGTGATATATGTACCACCTCAGCTGCAAGTGACATGAACATGTCTACAATCCTTCTTGACATTCCTTTATTACTTTCACACAAACCCAAAAACACTTACATGTCACAGGCTGTTCTGTAGTGGACCAAAACTTTCTGAGATTATAAGAAATTCCCTGATAAATAAAGATGAAAATGTGGTTGTTAAAGATTTTGATCAAGTAACTCTGGGGGAAAAAAACCCAAACTTTTTCAAAATGTTTTTCTGGATTAATTTTAAGAAAGTATCCACCTTTTAAACCAACTAAGAAGCATAGTCTTAATTTATTCAAAGAACTCCTTTTGATATGTCCAGAGAAGGGCAAAGAGGCTGGTGAGAGGCCTCGAGCACAAGCCCTACGAGGAGAGGCTGAGGAAGCTGGGATTGTTTAGCCTACAGAAGAGGAGGCTCAGGGGAGACCTTATTGCTCTCTGCAACTACCTGAAGGGATGTTGTAGCCAGGAGTGGGCTGGTGTCTTCTTCCAAGCAACCAGCACCAGGACAAGAGGACACAGTCTCAAGCTGCACCAGGGGAAGTTTAGGCTCAAGGTGAGGAACAAGTTCTTCACAGGGAGAGTCATTAGCCATTGGAATGTGCTGCCCAGGGAGGTGGTGGAGTCACCATCCCTGGAGGTGTTCAAGAGGGGGATTGGAAGTGCCATGGTTTAGTCATGAGGTCTGTGGTGATGGGTTGGACTTGATCTTGAGGTCTCTTCCAACCTTGGTTATTCTGTGAAAATGAAGAAAAGCACAGTGTAAAATACAGAGAATAATTGTCATTTTCTCAAGAGATAATAACTGTCATTTTTAACGATTTTTTTAATTTAAAAAAAAGTTCCCATTATATATTTATTTTAATTTTTATTAATCTATATAGTTTGTAAATATTTATCACGTTCTTCTACACTTGCATTCTACTTGATTTTTTTTTTTTTTAATTATTCCACCTTGCCTTAGTTGTGAAAGTTTGACACTGGAATTTGTTTTAATCATTTAAAATGTATGCTCTTGCAGGTATTGTAGCAGTACAGAAAGAAATATAGAGTTTTAATTAGCATAGGGGAATCTTCTTAAATACAGCAGACTACTTATAATAATGCATTTATTTTTTTTCCCAAGCAGCAGTCAAGAGAAAAATGCTGTTTCATACCTTACTTTATCATTTCAACTAGGAAACTGTATTCACTGATGATGCTACATCATCAGGTAGGTATGCAGGTACACATAGGTACAGGTAGGCACGATGACTTTACACTTAAGAAGCTGCATCATCTTTGAAGCATTATATATTAGTCATTATTTTTTCTCTCTCCTGTGGTATGTTTCCAATACATTGCTTCATTCTTATCTGCAGGGAAAACAGACTTATCCTTGGAACAGTAAGTAACATAGGCTGGAAAAACAAGTAAATTAAGTAGTAGCAAAAGAAAGTTAAAGAACAGATTAAGCATTTCAGTGCATAGGTACTTGTCATCACCTGAAATGTTTCTGTTACTTCAGCAGTATGTGACCTAAATATTTAGAAGAAGGATCTGTTAACTACATGTTTCTTCCAGTCATGTTAAAATGATCATGAGTACTGCCTGCTGGAGCTTGTAACTTTCAAGTTTGTGTCCATACAAGCAATTAAGTGGTCGCAATCAAACAGATATTTAGCTGTAGGTTTTGGTAAATATTTGGTTTCAATTAAAGCTGAGTAGAGGCTTATCTATAATAATAGTACTACTATGAAATCTGCTGCAGTCTCCTTTATTAGTCCACATATATTTCCAAGTAATTATCTCCTGAATAAAATTTATTGATATAGTTTCTTTTAAACCATAAAGAGAGAGAAGAGAGAGGGACATAAACTGGAGTTAGATGACAAATCAGCAGCCCAGCTGAAATGCGTGTACACCAATGCATGCAGTATGAGTAACAAACAAGAGGAATTGGAAATCTTGGTCCACCAGGAAAGCTATGATGTCATTGCCATTACAGAAACACGGTGGGACAATTCACACAATTGGAGCACTACACTGGGTGGATACAAGCTCTTTAGGAGAGACAGGTGAGGGAGAAGAAGAGGAGGGGTCACCCTGTATATTAAGGAATCTCTTGGTACCACAGAACTTGAGGATGAAAGGATTGAGTGCCTGTGGGTTAAAATCAGAGGGAGGGCTAAAAAAACTGACATTCTGGTTGGAATCTGTTATAGATCACCCAACCAAGATGAAGCGGCGGGTAAAATATTCTATAAGCAAATGCAGTCTGTCTCAAGATCATTAGATCTTTTCCTTGTGGGAAACTTTAACCTGCCAGACTTCTTCTGGGAACTTAAATCAGTAGAGATGAGGCAGTCCAGAAGGTTCTTAGAATGTGTGGAGGACAGCTACTTGATGCAGCTCTTAAGTGAGCTTATCAGGGATCAGGCCCTGCTTGACCTGGTGTTCTCAAACAGAGAAGGGTTGGTGGGAGATGTGATGGTAGGAGCCTGCCTAGGGTGCAGTGACCATGAGACAGTGGAGTTTTCAATATGCAGGGAAATGAGAAGGAACAACAAAATCCTTACGTTGGACTTCTGGAGGGCAGACTTCAGCTTATTTAAGCAACTAATTCAGAGAGTACCCTGGGTAGCAGCCCTTAAGAACAAAGGGGTCCAGGACAGTTGGACCTACTTCAAACAGGAACTCTTGAAGGCACAGGAACAGGCTGTGCCCATGTGCCAAAATAAGCCGGCGGGGAAGGTGACCGGCCTGGATGGGCAAGCATCTCTTGAAGGAATTAAGGGGAAAAAAGTGGGTGTGTCACCTTTGGAAAGGGGGAGAAGCAACTCGAGATACATTTAAGGATGCTGTTAGATCATGTAGTAGAAAAATTAGAGAGGCAAAGGCCCAGTTAGAACTTAAGCTGGCCACTTCTGTGAAAGACAATATAAAGCATTCTTATAAATATATTAATGCTAAAAAGAGGGGCAAGAAGAAGCTCCACTGCTTATTGGACCTGGAGGGGAACATTGTAACTAGAGATGAGGAAAAGGCTGAGATACTAAATACCTTCTTTGCCTCCATTTTCAACAGCAAGGTAGGATGACTTCAGGATAACTGGTCTCCTGAACTGGTAGGCGGGGACAGGGACCAGTATAATCCCCCTGAAATCCATGACGAAGTAATTAAGGACTTGCTGAGCCACTTGGATACGCACAAGTCCATGGGACCAGATGGGATCCATCCTAGGGTACTGAGAGACCTGGTAGATAGAGCAGAACAGAATAGATCAGATCAGGTTGGAAAAGACCTTCAAGATCATCAAGTCCAACCTAGCATCCAACACTATCTAATCAACTAAACCATGGCACCAAGTGCCCTATCCAGTCTCTTCCTAAACACCTCCAGTGATGGTGACTCCACCACCTCCCTGGACAGCCCATTCCAATGGCCAATCACTCTTTCTGTGAATAACTGCCTAACATCCAGCCTAAACCTCTCCTGGTGCAGCTTGAGACTGTGTCCTCTTGTTCTGTCATGGGTTACCTGGGAGAAGAGACCAACCCCCACCTGGTTACAACCTACCTTCAGGTAGTTGTAGACAGCAATAAGGACTCCTCCTCTCCTGGCTAAGCAGCCCAAATTCTCTCAGCCTCTCCTCAACATAGGGCTTGTGCTCCAACCCCCTCACCACCTTGTTGCCCTTCTCTGGACATGTTCCAGAAAGTCAACATCTTTCCTAAACTGAGGGACCCAGAACTAGACACAGGACTCAAGGTGTGACCTAACCAGTGCTGAGTACAGGGGCACAATGATTTCCCTGCTCCTGATGGCCACCCTATTCCTGATACAGGCCAGGATGTCATTGGCCTATTTGGCCACCTAGGAACACTGCTGGTTCATGTTCAGCCTACTATCAACCAGTACCCCTTGGTCCCTTTCTGCCTAGCCACTCTGCAGCCACTCTGACCCCAGCCTGTAGGGACAGTGGAGGCTAGCAAACACGCACAACCTCCAAGTGCTGGAGTACAGTAAGAGTGGAAACAAGAAGGATAATTTGTAGCACTGGAAGAAAGTTGGTAGCAAACTGCAGAGAAATAGATCTCTTACTGTCGGTTTGTCTTTGTTTTTTTGGGTTCTGGTTTGGTTTTTTTTGGGGTGTTTTTTTTTTTTGTGTGTGTGTTTTTGTTGTTTTTTGGTTTTTTTTTTTTTAATAGAGTAAAAGTTAATGGTCTGCCTTTTATCAAAATATCCTGAATAATGCATTTCAGCAAATTGTTATAAAATTAAAATTATTGAGAATTTTTCAAACTGGTGCAGTTTTTTGGTTGTTAGCAGAAAATAAAATATTACAATATTGAGTAATACCAAAGGTCTGTTGCCCATTAATCTGTCAAGCATTTCCCAAAGCATCTGTTACTATCAAAAAATGAGGGAAACAACATAGATTCTCACCTTTCCTTCAGTACTGGTTATGAATGGTTTATAAGGCTCTCTACAGCTAGAGTTTCATCCAGATTATTATGTTTGACAGTCACTGACAGAATTTCATTATTCTTTGTGGATTTGCCTACCCTTAGCATGTGTGTATTCTGACCTTTACTGCATCTTAAAATACTGAATCCTGTAGCTTGAATTTTTATTATATGAAACAATATTTCCTTCCCCCACATACTTTACTGCTTATTTTGTACATTTAACTACACTACACAAAATTGCATTCCCATATTCCTTACTCATTGCAATATTGGCATATCTGTGAGAATAAGCCTTTAGTGGCAGAGAAACATTAGAAGCTCTAAAACAACAGCATGTTTTTTGGTTTGGGGTTTTTTTTTTTTGCTATTTTTATCAAGTCTCATATGCAGTAAAAGTTATATTTGAAGATCAGAGATACTGCTCACACTTTTTACCAAGCTCATACAGTGGAATCTAGCATTTTCAGGTAATTATAGATGGCTACAGGAACACTAATTTCAGATAAGTATTAGTTCTGTCAGCAACTTTAGGGACATAATATATGAATTTGTAGATGCTGTGATAAAGATTATCAACATGTTATTATTTGGAGCTTTTTATATAATGTTGCTTTTCAACAAGAATATTATTAAAAGCCTGGACTCTCTATTTATATCGCTGTAAAACTATCATATTCATGCATTTCTTTAGGCACTGACTGGAGTTCTTGTAGACCGTATTCAGCTCATCACTATGTTTAAGTGCTGAAAAATACACATTCCTGTGCTGAAAAAAAATTCTTCAAAATATGCAGTGCTTGTTAACACGATTTCAGAAAACATTTACAAGATTATAAGCACATTATTGTTAGAATGAAATATTCATCTTCAATCTGCCCTGACACTCATCCTCGGACTTAAACCTTCCCCAAACTTTATAGACATTGACAATAAAATTTTGTTGACTATCACTCCAGTGCAACACATTACATTTTGGGCTATCAGATAATGAGCAAGTAAATTAAGATAAATAAATATTCAGTCTTTTACTTTATATATATATGCATACATTTATGTGTGTGTGTGTGTCTGTGTGTGCAGCAGACCAAGTATTCACCCTAAGTGTCTGGGATTTTTTTGTGGATGGATGGATGGATGAGTGTATTTGTACACACACACACATAAACACAAATATCTGGCAATTTCTGTGTAAAATGTGGACTCCTGTGTTTATATGTATTTATATATTATAATGAACTCATATCTTTTTAAAGCATTTGCACAGATATATAAGAAATAATTGAATATTTCATCCTAAGGCAGTTCACCATTCATTCATTACCCTTGATGAAATAGTCTTTTGTCACAAGGGATAGAGCATATTTGTAGTTGAAAATTATGTTTCTTAAAAAGGAATATGTAACTTCATTCATGCCCATCCACTCCCCATCACCTCCCCCCATCAAAACTAACAAAACTCAGAAACCTGTCAGTCAGTAAGACAAAATAAAATGCACATTAAATATCTGCACTGGAAAAAAAAAAAAGAGTGACTGTAATAGTAGTTAAAGCCTATACTTAAGCCTGGGGATCTAGTCATTCCTTGAATAAAGCCAAACTAATAGTTGTGCTATACAATCATAGCTGCAAGGTTTTTAGAAATAGGTGGGTTTTTATGTGTTATCCAAAGTCTTCTAACATAGTCTCTAGCTAACCTCTTCTTTGGATGCATGAATTTGAATAAAGGGAGGAAGTCTGGTGACATGAAAGAATATTTAGATATTAAGAATGCTTTCTATTTTCTGGACATGTTTAAAGTTGATGTTTCAGAGGGCAATATTATGGTAGAAAACTGTTAGACATTGCTGAGAAATAATAGCATGTTTCATGAAGAACCTGACAAGCAAAATTTGCAAGAAAATAATATGTTAAGGCGATTCCTTTTTCTTCAAAATGATGCTTTTTTTAACTTTTTTTTTTTTTTTTTTTGTAGTGACATTAGCTGTAGAATGGAAAAAAATAGAACTGCCTCTTAATTAGCAAATGCTAGAAGCACAATGTTAATGCCCATAACAAATGATATTAGAGGAATCTGAAAAGCTTCGTAGAAGCAGTAATACTAAACAACATTCAAATGTCATATACACACTTTGAAAAAGGACAAAACTGTAATTTTTCAACATATTTTCACTATTAAAGGGAAAAATTACGCTTTGACAACATACTTAAAAGTTCTTATAGCTTCCGTTTGGGAGAGAGTTGACTATGTTTATACTGTCAAAGGAAGCTTTTTTCCAAATCAGTATCTCTGCTTTTCCTTATGCACTGAACTAAGTAAAACATAGCAGCACATTATTTTATAAAATCTAATGATCAGCTCACATTCTAATTTGTAAAATATGTTTGATCTTAATTTTCCTCCCCTTATTTTAAATCTTATTTGAAACCATAGATTCCTTTTGGTTGGAAAATACCTTCAAGATCATTAAGCCCAAACATTATCTAACTTGAAGTAATTTCTTCTCATCCTTTCACTTGTTACTGGGGAGAAGAGACCACCATCCACCTTGCTACAACCTACTTTCAGTTAGTTGTAGAGAGATAAGACCTCCTTTCAGCCTCCTTTTCTCCACACTAAACACTACTTAATGGTGGTGTTATTGTCCTGATAAAAGTCTTTCTTTGAAGTATCACACAACAGTCTAAAATTGTGCATAAGTGTAAGCTGTAGACCTATTTTTATGATAATATTTTAATTCTCCTCTGAATGCTGAGCTCTATCTGATTGCAGAAAACAAGACCATGAACAGGCTGAAAGCCAATATAAAGTGTTGAATCAGTTCAGTGAAAATACATTTACTGGAGCTGTCTGAATCCAATTCACAGAAGGCGCACACATTCTTTTTTGCTCAGTGGTCTAGTATCTTCAATTTAAATTTCATTAACTCCTCCAAACATCCAGGGAAAATTGATCCAGAAAGAAACAGAAAATGAGCAAGTGAAAGTGAGATAGTCCAAGCTGTTTGCACTTCATTCACTTGATTTTCTCCAAATAAACCATCCAACTCTTTAAACACTATTTATTAACATTAAGATATGATCTGCATTTTGTATTTGCAACTGGAAACAGAAAAAAATTCTGTAATGCTACAGGCCAAACTGGAGCCCTTGACTGTTTACCCATGCAAGCAAGAAAGAGAAACCTTTTGTGCATCATTGGAATTTTTTCATTGATGGTAGGAGTAGGAGCAGAGAACGATTGTGCTCCAGATAACTCTCTCCCAGAGAAAGACAATTAATACAATAAAATAATAAAACTTCAGACAAATTCAGTGGAAATTTGCATAGAGAAACAAACAGGTAAATAAATATATTTTTATGAATGCTATATATAAATGGCACAGCCACAGAGAGAATATGTAAGGTGCAAGACATATCCTTTACCTGCCCTATTTGAAATCCCTCCTGATGGTTTGAGAAACTATCAGAAAGAGATTCTCCTGTTCACCCATCTTATGTACAATTATACTCTCAATGTCTGCTACTGGCAATTCACACTCTTTTGCCTCAAAGGAGCTAGAACACCTTGACTCCTATACAGACACTAGCTCTCACTCAGGGTTAGAAGAAAACATTATGAGTTTCTTCTGTTCATTATTTTATTTTCCTCCCTGAATCTTTTGCTAGCTTATTTAGTATAGAAGCATTTTCTGATCTACAAGATAGAAAACACATTGCTTAGACAGATTTATAATTTCTACTTGTTCATGATTCATTCCACAAAAAATAAAGTACATTCCCAAGGCTCTCTTGTTATCATTGGGCTGTGTTTTAATATACAATGCAACAGAATCCTTTGAAAAGTTTTGATTCTTCTAACAACCACCCTCTGCAACAGTTTTAACCACTATGATGGTGTAACCATTCTCTCTTCAATTACTTGTCTCCTGTAACTATAGTCTCTCAGCCATTTTACAATAAAGCAAGCAAAGCAATCAAAACTGTGAAGAGAATGTTGGGAAGGGATTACAGCTATAGCATTTGATGAAAGACTTATAAGATAATATTAAAAAAAAAGGATAGAAATGTAAGAGTAAGCCAAAGAAAAGTATACAGTACGAATGCTTTATTAGAAAAAATGCCAGACATCTCAGATTTAGCAGTCTGATACATCATCTAGAAATTGTCCCCACTAAGGAGGATAATTTTAGTGCTAGTGTGTGCAGATAGCACCCTCATAAAAATCAGCCAGAAGCTAAACTGAATTTGTATCGTTTAACTAATTTTATTGTACTAATGTCACATAACCTCCCAGTGAGTCTAATCCTGTCTTGTCCAATAAAGGCTCCGAGGTGACCTAATTGTGGCCTTCCAGTATCTGAAGGGGGCCTACAGGAAGGCTGGGGAAGGACTTCTCAGGATCTCAGGTAGTGATAGGACTAGAGGGAATGGAATGAAGCTGGAGGTGGGGAGATTAAGGCTAGATGTGAGGAGGAGGTTCTTCACCATGAGAGTGGTGAAGCACTGGAATGTGTTGTCCAGGGAGGTGGTCGAGGCCCCGTCCCTGGAGGTGTTTAAGAGCAGGCTGGATGAGGCTCTGTCCAGCCTGGTCTAGTGTGGGGTGTCCCTGCCCATGGCAGGGGGGTTGGAACTAGATGATCCTTGTGGTCCCTTCCAACCCTGAATGAAACTATGAAACTATGAAACTATGAAATAAAAATTATGTCAATGTAATTTTAAGGCAATTAAAGAATTAACTAAAAATAACTCAATAAAAAAGAAATCAAATATCCATCACGTACACTAGACAACTCTATTTGCTTACCTGACTATCTTTGCTGAAATCTGTATGTGTGTGTTCCCAAGAATATGATTATCCTCTTCTTAAGGGTCTTTCCCCAGGGACCCATCAAGTATCATCAGGGCAGGAGAGAGTGCAGAGCTGGGAAGCAAGATCCATCATGGGGCCTGGAGCCCACAGAGGCTAACAGACAGCAGAGAGAAGGAACTTGGCAGCAAGGCCACAGCACAGTGGAACAAGTTTATCTGGGACACATGGGAAATATATAGTTTTACTACTCAGAAAGTAATAATTGAACTGAAACACAAAAATTCAAGATTACAGCAACACAATAGGCAGCAGATAATTACTGTACTAACCTCTTTATTTCTGTTCTGTTTGTTCATTGCTTTGATTTTTTTTCAGTTTTGAAGGCAAAGATTCCATTTTTTACTTTTTTCTTTTTAATTTAAAGTTGGGGGAGGGGGGTATTTATTTTTTTTACTTTAAGTCTAAATCCTCTGAATCCTTTTGGGGACTTTCTCTAAGAGAAAGTTTAAACACATCTGTCCTGCAGTAGTGGTCAAATCACTATCACAGTTTATATCTTCACAGACACAGAGCAAAGAAATAGCTGCAACAATGTGCTTGCAAAGGATTAAATAAATGAATAAAACATATCCCTTATGAAATGACAACAATGAAGATAGAGTAGCTAAATGTTTCTGTTGGACATGTTATGCTCAGGTAAAATGGCATTTTCACCTTCACAGTCACCAAGCTAGGAAATAGCATAAAAATCAACTTCTCACTCTCTTCAATTCTTTCCATCTTATTCCTGTGATTTCCAGGGTAGCTAAAATGTAATTTGTAATGTTTTCCTACTTTTCATGCTGGAAATAGCACTGTTAGCACTTTCAATTCCCAGCAAATATTACTTTGCAAATATCACTCTGACTTAAAACCTATAAACTGGTCCCTTTAATGCCTTATAAATGGATTTCAGCTTCTTGAACAGAACTATTTTCTCAAGTTTTTCATGCCTTTGTAGTTTTTTTCAAGTTTGTTGACCTCACTTTCTTCAGTGTTGTCCTGTTTTCATTATTTTCCTTCTAATTGTGTTCTAATAAATTCATTTAATGTTCAGTGAAGTTGCCAGGGCCTGATCACACCTGTTTTGTGTGTATTGTTTTTGTCCAGAGTAAAATTTGGGTTTATCCATCCATTTTATTCATCCTTTAATATTCTCCCACAAACATAGTTCTTTGCACAAACATTATAATCCAGATTTTGGTTTAAAATCAAAGACATAAATAAAACACATGACAGGAAAGAAAGTAACTTTCTTCTGCATATATACTTGTTCTTGATTTTGCACTGCTTTAATATCTTATGACTCCAACTCCCTTCTCTTTCTCTCTTTAAAAAAATAAAATATGTGCATGTCAACTCTGCTCCCTGACAATTCTTGTTAGAGAATTCAGGAAAATGTTTTTTCGTACTGTTTGGAGAAGACTTTTTACTTACAACTCATGACCTCTGCAGAAAAATAACTCCCTCTCTGCTTCATTATTTCCTGTCAAATTCTACTGCAAACACAAACCCAAGTCATCCTCAATTAAGCAGTATATCTGGGCAATTGTTTTAGTATTCAGCATTGAACCTTCTCCATGGAAATGAAGAAGCTTTTATAATCATGCTAAGTAAAACTTACTGTGATAGCAATCTAGAAAATTGCACTGACATAAATTGCACTCCAGTTTGTCTGGATTAGACTATTCCTGTAACAAGACTACTTTGATCACTGGTAGGGTTTGTGGTTTTTTTAAAGGTTGTATATTTAGTTTAGATCATTATTTCCTTGTTGACAGGTCTGGAAACATTATCAATGGCTAGCAATGCACTATTATTTAGATGCATTACAGTTGAAGAAGACAAAGTTATTGTATTGCCCAACAGCATTTCAAGATAAAGACATGGCAAATTTACATATGTCATCAGGTTATAAAGGAACAGAAAACTCTTTTCATCAATTGAGCCAGCAAGAGTATGAAAGGTTTCAGAAATTCATCTTTGCATAAAAGCTTGAAGTAAGCAGTATTTACTTTTACTGTGCTAAATTAACCCTAACCCCAAACCTAAACATGACCCTCACCCTAACCTGTAACTCTAACCCCTCACCCTAACCTTAACCCCCAACCCTAGCTCTTATATCCATTACTCCATGGCATTAGGCATCTCCCTCGTTTGTACTACAAATGTGAAAGAAGCCCATCTTTTCCTTCTTTTTTTTTTTTTTTTTTTTTTTTTTTAATACCTGTGATTTTATGAAAAGGAGCAGGATCATTACAAGGGAATTTACAATCTTTCACAGAATACTGTGGTTATCACAAAACGTCTCCTTCACAAGTGGAAAAAAAAAATCTTTCCAGCTCTTCCTTAAATTACTCAAATGCAGAAAGTCTATCCTTGCTAGATAATTCAACCTCACAAATAATCAGTTCCAATAACATAAGGAAATCAAGGATATGCGATTATATCATCAGGGAAATTTCATAAGCCATGAAAATGTTCTATAGTAACAACCTAGCATTTATTGTTACTTCTATTTTAAAATTTCTTACATATCAAGAAAGACACTGCACTCTTGTAAAACCTGAATAATGATCTTTTTACGTGGCCCACTCCATTAGCCAAGAACTCTACAATGTAGTAAGAATTGATCCACGATGCAAAATTAATACAAATCGCTATTAAACAGAAAGAACGTACTTAGAAAGACTTGTGATAGAACTGGCAATGGACTTCTTATGATGAATATAAGACAAATAAATCTCTGAGATGTTAATATTAGCCACATATCATGACAGTAATTGCACATGCAGCATGGCAGAGATCCCATGTACAGCCCTATTATTGCCTTGCCAATAAGCCATTAGTGGTTCAAACAGAATTCAGAAAATTACATTATGCCAATATGTGAAAGCCACTTTTGAAATTTAAAAAAGGATGTAAGTACTTCACTAATTAAGTGAAAGGAAGAGATTAATGGGTCTACAGAAGTAGGAACACCAACAAGATTAACAAATAAAAAGAAAGGTCTTAAAAATAGGACAAAAATTAAAGAAAAACATTATGTTAGTGTAAAGGATGAAACTTTTAAACAGTCTCTTAAATAAACAAGAATATACTAAATAATTTGCATAATGTAAGTAATATGCCTAAATCAAAGTGCCTACCTTCAGAATGCAATTGAAAGCAAACTGACAAGCTGGCCTGCTTTTCTATCTCCAGCAGGTAATACTTTGCACTGGTAAAATATCTCAAGCCCAAGTAATGGTATCAGAAACTACTAAACTAAACTAATTAGTTGAAACAAAAGAAAGAGAATAATAAAATAAAGTGTTGCACTTTTTATGCTTGTTGATATTATAGCTTATATAACTATTATATTCATCAGATAGTTTTCAGGGAAGATTAAACTCTTCCAATATTTCAGACTTACAGATAAATTTAATCTCTAAAAGTTATGGTAGTTATCTGAAGGTAAAAGAACCACTGAGAACTCTTGAAATAAAATGTTATTTTTGAGTGCCTGACACAGAGACAAAAGTATTTAAAAACCATGTTGTAAACAAAATTTCTACTGGCATATTATAAAATAGCTTGCTCACTGAAAAAGCTACAGAAATTAGTTAAAGATGATTTTTGATGCAAAATTTGAAGAACAAAAAAATGCATATGATACAGAATCTCAAGCCTCTTAAGACTTCTCTGCAGTCAACATACCACCAAGAAAACTGACTTACAGCAGCAAGAGAGATTATCTGATAACTAGAAAATTTATGGGTATTCCAAATTCAGTTCTCATCACTAGTAATTACAGCAATTGTTTACACAGAAAATATAGCAAAATAATTTTAGCTGCCTTAGCGGATACAACAATCAAACAGGAGAACTCTCTCTACGAGGCATGTGTTGCGTACTAGGTTGCCCGATGCTAATTGTTGCTATGCTATTGTTTGAGAACTATTGCCTTAGGAAAACATCTGGTTTACTCTAGTCAAAATTTCTTTTCAAATTTTGTCTTTCATAACTGATTTTTAACTCTATTTATGCCTAATATTTCAGTGGCATCTTTATCATAATTGAACTACAATCAGTCAGAGCATCCTTTCAGAGTGACATTACTGCTTATTTCAGACCTCTTACAGTTATTTAGTTGATCCCTGGTCAAAATATCCTTCATTGATGAGAAATGATATCTCAGACAATTCTATTTTTCTTAAAAGTTCTCATCTGTTCTCTCTTCAGCTCCCCCCCTGCCCCTCACTTTTCCCCCTATTCTAGTGGTGCTGCCTGTTCTTGCAAAGATAGCCTCTCTTAACTAAACTTTGCAGCGACAAGAATCTTTCTGGATTTGTGAGGGTGGACTATGCAAAAAATTGTGACCCTCTATTACATGACATTATGTGTCAAGCAATGGTAATGAAGGCAGCAAACACAAAGAACAGGAATCTAGGGTAAACTATTTCTGCATAATTTTCACATTATTTCTTTCTGTCACTTGGATTGTTATCTACGAATTATCACTGTAATCATCTAATTATTCCTATACAGATGGTCTCCTAAGTTCTATTCAATTTGCTCTACCAAAATTCTATTTTGTGAATAATTTCATTTTTATGCAACACCTTATTCAAGTTTTTCAAGTTTTAATGTTTCCCTGTAAGTATGAACCAATATTTTTCCCCCCTTCTATCTTTATTGTCTTTTGCCAGCAAGATTCTATGATAACCTCAGTCGACCCAAAATAGAACGTGTTCTCCTTCAGATGATACAACTTATTAGTCTCCGTTCTTCACAAAAGATTTTTTCTTACACAAAGTAAAACCCCAATGCTATCCATAACCTCATTTAATCCTTTCAGTACCTTGATAACCTGCCCTGCAGTATTTTATCTTTATCATGGTCATGAAAGAAACTGCTTTGGTCTGCAACTTTTCACGACAACAGAATTGCACCTCAGACTTCTGCTACAAGACATAGCACTGTAATGTGTGGAACATGAATTATTGAAAAAGTAAAAGAATCCTGAAATGGAATTTCTTCTCCAAAGGCAAAACTTCAGTCCAGGTTTGCAAGGTGGATACCCTAAATAGCAAAGCTTGATAAAAAAAAGACAGGAAAAAGCAAATCTCTTCTAATATCCATATACTTCCCCCTTCCCCCCACCTCCAACTGTAATATTAACTATTCAATAGTACTTTTTTTCTTTTTTTTCTTTTCTTTCTTTTCTTTTCTTTTCTTTTTTTTTTTTTTTTTTAAAGAAAAAGCAGCTTAATTTAAACATGAATTGTAACAGTGGGAGATTTATAATTTTTTTTTAACATTATGATACTTTCTATGAATTTTAGTGATTATCCTTGCATATTAGGCTCATATCCTGCAAGTGCTTTCTGATTTTTCAAGGTTCACCTTGGAAGTACTGGTTGAGTGTCTGCACTCAACTTCAATAGAATACTCCATCAACTATTGAGACTGTTTTCCAGCAATAAAAAGATATGAAATTTCTTATCATTTGGCGATAGAAGGGGGGGGGGTTATGTCTTAAAAATGGTAACTGACTATATCATCCTTATGAAGTAACAATTATAAGATTAGGCCAGACAATACATACCAGTTCAAAACCTACATAAATACACAGGCTTTACTTCAATCTCACTGTTCCTGTTTGTCCTTCATGGATTTAGATTTAGCTGATGCTATTTCTATTTTTGCATTACTGTGCTTTCTTAATTAATAGTTATATGCTTGTGTTTTTCAAAATAATGTTTCCGATGCATTTGGGCTTTGTTTACACTTCTAGTTTGCAGTGTCATTCTTAGATATTTTATGCCACAGGCAAAATCATAGAATCATACAATTGCTTATATTGGAAAATAATCTTTAAGATCATTGAGTCTGACTATTAACCCAGCATGTATGAAGAAATGAATAATATGATAAAAAAAACCCCAAACACACACATCTTTAAGAAGAGAGAGAGTATGAAAATAAGAGACATTAAAAGACAGGAAAGTAACAAACAGATGTATTTTTGAAGGAAATGGAAATATCCCTGGGTGAGCATGATGAGCACTTTTTTTACAGTATTGCCTGCTACTGTCTCCAAATTGAAGTATTTTAAGATTTATTTTTTTTTTAAGAACTCCATCAAAAGATGTTGAAAGTGAGGTGTGTGCTTTCCTCCAGTAGTTACTTTCCAAATATGCAAAAAATTAGAATGCCTATGTACAACTTTCATCTTTAAATTTCATTTGTGCTTATATTTTTTTCTTCAATTGGTCCAAAGATTTTATTTTTAGCCATTGATTACCTTAAAGAAGCACATGTTCTGCCATGCTGAAAAGATCACTCATGAGTTTCATTAATTGTCAAAAGAAATGCTACATATATTAATCCTGCTGTGAGCAACCATTTGACAGAGAGAGATTACATAAGTATGAGACAGTATTAACAATTGGCTTTCCTGGTGTGACAGGCTGTGCATTACACATACATAATGACTTTGGACTTGTAAAAGTGACAGACAGCTAGGGAGTATAGATAGTGTATGACTAATGATGCAGCTCGCACAAACAAATGGACAGGTTAAGCTACATGTGCTTGCCAAATTTCTCTTCCATCAGACAATTAATGGAAGATATTCAGGAAACAGATGGCCAAGTATCTAAAAGTCAAATCAGAATCTCTTTTATGATCTGCGGGCAATGGTTACTGGCAGCAGAACTTAAGGAAATTAACATGTTGACAGTCTATTCAATCTTCACTATAATTTCATTAAAAGAAGTCATTATTCTCTGTAAGATACTTACCTTTTCATCATACTAGTATAGTTGTGTCTATAAGACCTACAAGTGTTCTTGTCATGTTGACTCTGAAACACAAGAAGGTACAGTAATGATGTTTTCATTCTCAAAATAAAAGTTTTGTGAAATGCAAACACTTATCACAGTACCTGTCAGGAGTTGGGAATGTTGTATCCTATTATTCAACTTCTTTTAAATGTTTAACTTGGAAAACACTATTGTACTCTTTGGATAAGCGAGCTTAATAGGAAGTTACCTAATTTATGGGTTTAGTCACTTAACTTTTTTACCTGTCATTGCAACTTTCACGTCATTTCTGTTACTTTTCTTGGCAAGTCTTTCAACTTTTTTTTGACAATAGAGTAAAACATATTGATGTGTTATATAGGTGTAATACTACCTGAACGCTTTATCAGAACTTTTATCATTTATCATTTGATGCTCTTGTGTGTCTCATAAAAAGACATCTTTTTCTTGAGTCTTTTCTACTCTGTTACAAAAAAAAAATAGCCTTCAAGAGGTGCCACTGAGCTCCTGAGAAACTTGGACAGGTGAAAATATTCTGGTATTTCTTTTTTCTTGCCATATGTCAACAGAAGATCATTTATTTCTTCTGCAGTAAACATTTAAGGCTACTGTCATGATTATTCTGCCCCACAAATAGATAGGGATTAATCCTCATATACACTCAGTCCTTTTTGATTGTTGAATAACAATTCATCAGCAAAACTGCTCTCCTGTATACCCAAGCCCTTAGTAAACTGAAGGCAGACTGAAAACCCCAGAAAACAATTTTGTGCCATCAATGTGTATGACCTGGTTGTCATATGATTAAGAGAAAACAAAACATATGGACCAAATGACATTAATGTAATACATTCCAATAAGGCAACAAAAAGAAATTTAAAATTCAGCTGCTCATATGGAGCAGTCTGTTATCCTAATACTGATTTTTACCATTACTATACTATGTTTTTAATATTTATATGGAATAAAGGTAACTATGGAATAAATTTGTTTCTCCTTTAATATCCACAGTAGAGTGAGACAGAGCTCAATGAAAATTTTAAGGATTTATTTTTTTTTCACTTGACTTGCTATCTGGAGCATGTTGCACAAGAAAGTAATTATAAACAAGAAAAACTAATGTTAAGCCAGTGTCACATTTCTGAAGTACTGAAACAGATATTTAATGTCAACAGCCCAGTAGATATCTAGAGAAAAAGTCATAAACAACTGCACAGGTTATAGGAAAGACTTCTTCCATTTCTCATCACTTTTCCCTCCATATTTAATTAGTTGTATGACATATATGTCTAGTTAGCTGTATACAGAAATTTTCTATGATCCTATTATCTGTTCACTAAATTTAGATGTTTCTGTGTGGAATTCTTGCACTCTAAAAGCAAAATATTTAGACTGGTTAGCACTGTAATAGAATAAAAATAAAACTCAAAGAGGAAAAAAATGAAAATAGCTTAAAACTACAGTGTCTGAGCAGAGTTTGAATAAAAAATAGCCTTTCAGGAAAATGACAACAAGCAACAGACCTAACAACAAATTTAAAATACAAATTCGTGCCCACTCTAGATGCAAGACTTCCCCCCTCATATTCCGTGAAATTCTAAACTAAAGATTTTGTCTGGTACAATACAGTATTACTTGAAAAGAGCTGATTGGTTGAGGAATGAGTTACAATTAAACCTACAATCCAAAAAAGCTTGTTGTCTAGTTTAGTTCATTTTCTACAGTGTTTGTTCTATTACTTCAGCCTGCTTTCAATCTCATAATCTCAGAAACCTGTAAATTGCAGACGAATCACAAAAAAGCTTACAAGGTGATTAACTAAGAATTCTTACTGATATTTATGTGCTGATTATAATGATTGACACTAAGTAAGGTCTCAAATCAGTGTGGAATCCTGCAAAGAATATTTCACAGGTGTAACCATCTTCATATGCAGATCCTCAAATTACTTCAAAGCTGCTCATAAGTAAGCCTTCATGAATCTTACCTCTGCTTGTTAGAATATTCATGATAATATCCCTTATTCTTTTATTTATCTTAAAACACATGGAACTCATTTGGCATTGGAGATTACGTAACAGTAATAATTCACATTATTTCAAAAAGGTGAAGATGAAGACACAAAATTTCATAATGAAATTCATAGTGGCTCCTTCTAAAAGAATGTACTTTATTTTTCTGTTCAATATATTTCAACACTAATCCTTAACTAGCATGCAGTTGCATGTTTGGTTTTTTTTCCTTCTAAGTTAGATACTGTATTTTTCTGTCATATAATGCCACTCCAACTTGGCAGATTCAATACAAAACCCTGCTACTAACTGTTGGTTTCAGAAGCCAGCTGTTTTGAACTTCTGGGACGAAGATCATCCAGTCCATACACTATTCAAACAGGTAACTTTTTTATCCCATTTCTCTAAAACTTTTTTTTCATTGTCTACTTAATCAGTATTATTCAATGTCTTCTATTTTAATTTATTTCTTTATTTGTCAAACAGAAAATCTACTTCATCAGCTAGAGATGTAACCTTTAAATACTCTCCCTTAATCTGTTGGCTGGAAAAGTCCCTTCCTCACTGTTTAAATAGTGCACTCTACAGCTGACAGGTGGAGGAATAAGAAGGCAGCTTTATTAACCCAGCATATACCTCCAGTATGCTGGAAAAAGAAAAAATAAATAAATTTGAGAATAGATTTTTTCAGCCAATAGAATTAATCTCTGCATACCTCTTCTGTTTTTAAAAGCTGTGGCTTTATATAAGCATATTTGTAAACCTTCAATATGTCATCTTTATTAAAAAAAAAAAAAAAAAGGTCATCCTTACCAAGAAGGATTTGATGCAGTTTGACTTAGTTCTATAATAATAGAATTTCACAGATTCACTTATTTAATGTAAGACCAGAGTTTAAGTGAGCATGCTTCTCATTTTAGATCCAGAAAAACAAATCAATTTCAGTTGGCACACTAAAGTTTCAATGTTTGCAATTCCATATTTACATTAAAAAATAAAGGATAATTGCCTAGTCACCTTGATTAGGTCACTAGGTACAATTTCTATTAGATTCTAGCTTTGTGAACGCTAACAGAAGCTTAGTTTTAAGTCCTATATTTTTGTCAGCAGTTCCTGCGCACATAATGTCCTGAACATACCTGAACTTCAGTATTTTCAAATCAAACACACAGAACCTTGTTTCAAGAGAGATTTTGTGACTACATACATCCCAAATGTTTTCAAGTTAAGGTTGAATTACTCTAATTGACTTGGCATTTGACTCTGTTAATCAACATTCATCTTATCTCAGTTAAAGAAATTTAACCTGAGTTCAATTAAATTAATTCTCATTCTTAACCTGAGCTAAATTATATGAATTTTCATTCTATGAAAATTGCATTCACAATTATGCACTACACAAAGCCATTAGACCTGAATGAGAGTTGATTTTCTTCACAGTTTCTTGACAATTGAACTTTTTGGACTCAGGTATTTAACCTTCGAGACCACTGTTCTCTATTGTTTAACTCTATTTTCAACATAAGTGATTTATGTTTGTTCCACATATATAAAGGCAAAGCCAAAACCTAAAATGTATATTGAAACTAACCTTAGGATGACTGAAAAGCTTAGGTCATGTCAATAAAGTATGTAGGTATACTACTATTTTGGTTATTCTCTTTGATATCAGTCCTGGAGAGTTTGAAAAATTCTAAACTAGTACAATACCAAAACAGCAGAACTGGCCTGCTGCAAATACACAGATCTGAAGGTTGATGAAGATGCTGTTCCTGGTTGAATAATTTTGCATACCAACATCCAATCTGAGTAAAACATTTGTAAAATGAAACTCCTAGTTTCACTAGCTGCTTCATTCAGGATTGTTTAAATGTTAAAAACCTAAGAAATCATTAAAAGCAGTTTGGTAATTAAATGTGATTAAATTCAGTCTGTTGATCGCCTGAGTTCATTTGATAATCTGGGAATTTTTCGAGTTGATATAGCTTGGTTATTCACAAAGGCTAATAGCAAGCTGATTTCCTGAGGCTCATTCAACTAGTAGTAAAATGAGACCTTTTTTTAGGTAACAAATTGGAAGACACAAATCACTCGCTGGGAAGGACTTTCCACATCTCTAAGTGTAGGGGAAATACAGCAAGATAAATTCCTGGGCAGACATGGAGAACGCTGAAGCCAGAGGGCTTTGGATATCTGAACATTTTTTAAGTTAGGCAATTTTCATTCTATGCAGTTAAAGAAAGGCAAAATGCTATAGTAGAACGAATATTACTAAATCATATTAATGTATTGGACAAAAAGCATTAAGAACTATCACCTCAAATTTTATATCACTTTTAAAAATAAGTTTCTCATCTCCTGTAGGAAAGTGAGAAGATACTTTAGTAATTCAGAGAACTCAGTTATTCAGGGAGGCTGAAATCTATCTGACTACTAAAGCACTAATGACAAGGGTGTCTATTCTTCTTTTTCATCTTCTGCTTTTCTATGACTTTGTTCAAAATGATACTGTGAATCTGAAAACTACTATTTTTCTGATCATAAATTCTTTCTTACTGATAGGAAATAAATTTTTACTGATAAAACATCTAAGTAAAAACCCAAATAATTAACAAACCATCTTAGTTGCTTACTATTCCTAATCATTATTGCACATACAGACCAAAGTTAACTGTTCAAAATCTGGAAGGGGGGAAAAAAAAGAAAAGTATAATTGCAAATACTTTCCTGAAATATATAGTATCCTAACTCAGTAAATCTAGCACATTGGTACTAAACTACACATAAAACTGCTGCTATAATTGCACGTGACATAAATACTATATTTATGGAAGTGGTAAGTTTTATATACTTTCATTTATATACTTTAAGCAGTCCCAAGTCATGATCTAGAAACATCCGATGCCTGCTTGGAAGGCAAAGGCTTGGAGTCAATACTTTATTCCAAAGATATAGACCAGGAAATGTCTCAACTCAGTGCCTCTGATGTTTTTTCAGTTGATCAAAATAACATTTTTCAATAAAATCACTGAACCTAGCCCTCCTTTTCACCTGACTTTAATTCACCCAGCTCTCCTAAACATTTCCTATTTTCTCAGTATTTCTTGCAACACACAGACTGACAGATATTGTGTACATTAAAAGAAAATGAAAAAATAATAAATATAATATTATAGTGAGTATTATAATGAGCACAGACATATACTTCTAAAATATTTTACTGTGTTTGCATGCAAATAACGAGGAATTAACTTGTACACATACATTACTCTGGTTTTTTCTGTTCTATAATCTTTGAATTATTTTATAAGTTCTGCAGTGGTAAAGAACATGCTCACAGTATATAATATTTTGAAAAAGTCAATGAGAATATAACACTGTGGGATGGTATAATTTCCTGAGAAAATAACTCTCCTTCCCAATTGCAAGTTTTGAATCATTTCATGAAAAGGTATTAGTACCTGTATTGAAATAAACATCAAGACTAATAATTGACATAAAATGTTTTTAAATGCATGCATACTATGTAATATAACTAAAATTCAAGAATTTGAATCCAATGGAAGAAATTAACTTTGCCCTGAGACACTGTATGCTTAAAGATTTGCAAAATGTTATTACTTTTACAAAAGGTCACCTGAACCTGCCAAGCATGCCTCCTAACATCTATTTTGCGACCAATGAAACAAAGTTGCTCCTAACTCAATAATGAAAATCAGAGTGATTCTTTTTCTCAACCTTTATTTTTAGGTAAATGGAACATCCCACAATCCATTATTTTTGTTTTCTAAAATTGAATGAACACACTTGAACAGCACAGGTGTGTAACTCTGACCTGGGACAGAAACAGACAGAAACATATACCATACTTTGTACATTAATATGTTGCATAAATATTTCTACATTGTTTAGATGGGAAGCTTTATCTTCAGCAAAATGTCTAGGGAAGAGAAGTTTATTGATCTGTCTCACACAGAAAACCCCAACACACTATAATTTCCCTTCTCTTACCCCCCTACAAGGAAACGCTTTCGTATTAGGTAACTTTTGCATGCCTGAATATCTATTTGTGAAATTATTTTTATTCAATCACTATCTATACTGGCAGCATTTTGATCCATCCAGTTAAAGTACCACTTTGATGGTAGGATGAACATGAGCCTGCAGTGTGCCCAGGCAGCCAGGAGGGCCAATGGCATCCTGGCCTGCATTAAGAACAGTGTGGCCAGCAGGAGCAGGGAGGTCATTCTGCCCCTGTATACTGCACTGGTTAGGCCACACCTCGAGTACTGTGTCCAGTTCTGGGCCCCTCAGTTTAGGAAGGATGTTGACTTGCTGGAACGAGTCCAGAGAAGGGCAACGAAGTTAGTGAGGGGCTTGGAACACAAGCCCTATGAGGAGAGACTGAGGGAGCTGGGGCTGCTTAGCCTGGAGAGGAGGAGACTCAGGGGTGACCTTATTGCTCTCTACAACTACCTGAAGGGGGGTTGTAAACAGGCAGAGGTTGGTCTCTTCTCCCAGGCACCCAGTACCAGAACAAGAGGACACAGTCTCAGGATGCACCAGGGGAAGTTCAGGCTGGAGGTCAGGAGGAAGTTTTACACAGAGGGAGTGATTGCCCATTGGAATGGACTGCCTGGGGAGGTGGTGGAGTCGCCGTCACTGGAGGTGTTCAGGAGGAGACTTGACAGGGTGCTTGGTTACATGGGTTAGTTGTTTGGGTGGTGTTGGATGATAGGTTGGACGCGATGATCTTGAAGGTCTCTTCCAACCTGGTTTATTCTATGCTATATATAATAGTTACATCAATTTTTTTTTTTTTTTTTTGTTCAGAAAAATATTAGTGGTATAAATTTCCATTCATGTATGTCAAGCTTTTCTACCTGAAATATTTTATCATATAACCCAGATGTCTATAAGCCAGGGAAGTTTTCTGAGATATGCACCTAACTTTCCTAATCACACAAATATTATTAAAAAAAAAAAAACAAACAACAAAGCAAAAAGCAACAAAACCTCAAAACTAAACAATACTACCTCCTCCAGAAAACCAAACATGAACTTACAAGGGGGAAAAAAAAACCCAAACCAAACCAAACAACCAAAAATCCCCAAAACCCAAACACACAAAACAAAAATCACCCAGGAAGGAAAGAGAAGAAGCTGATGTAAAAAATGGTATTTGAAACCTTGAATCAATGAAAATCAGCTGATACATGAACATAAATCTGTATACAAAAGATTAATCAAAGGCTAGTAGTTGACTCGAAACATTCAATACAGTACTATCAGTAATAGACAAAGTAAAATATTCCAGAAGAGAATCTTAACAGATATTTTTATTGGCAATTCATGGTTAAGGAATTGTAGAGGAAGTTTTGTCTTTGGTTAACATGACTTCATACACAAATAATTTAATTTATGATGGAAGCATAAATAGAAAAGGGTAGGTATCCAAATTAACGATAAAGGAACATGATTTGGAAGCAGGTATTATTAACAAGATATTTAGTAACTAATAAGACTGCTTGCCTTTATTTTTTTTTTTAATACTCTGAAACCTATCTCTAGTTACAGAACAGAAAGGAGGGGTTGCTGGGGAAAAAAAAAAAAAGGTAATAAAAATTCCTGCACACACAACATGATGATGGGTATGAGACCTTGTTTAGTGTATGTTAGCAGACAAGAAAGAGTCAGTACTAGCAAAAAGAGACTAAACCCCAAAGGCAAATGTTAAGTCAGTTCACTCCTTTCAAAACACAAGAGAAATACAATCTTGTGCAAACTTCATGAACTGGAGCATAATGCCATGATATATCCTATAACATTCATTGGTGATGATGTTGTCTAAAAGATACTTACATAAGGTTAAAAGTCTTTACTATTTCATGATAGGGAATTCCAAGATGGATTACCTGATGGATTACTTAAGATGAAGAGATGTCAATGTCAGAAGTACAATTCAAATTTTACAGGTTTACAGATCCTAGTCCTACACTATTATCTCATGCTTGTATCTAAAATGTCAAGAGAAAAATAACAACCTACAGGCATTTATAAATGTAAAAGCTTCCCAAAGCTGTGCATTTGGTTTGTAATATCATCAATGTAACAGTTTCTGAAATCACATTGTAATTCTGAGTTCTACAGAGGACCATTAATGTTACCAAGAATTAAGACTTAATCCCCTGCTGCCGTTTGACAAATAATAAAATGTGGTGAAAATCAAAGAACTATGTGCATCCTGAAACAGAAACCATAATATACCACTTTAAAGAGATCACAGAGAGCATAAACTAAGCAGAGCTGAAAAGTAGCTTCCCCCAAACTGAGGCATATGCAGAACACTTACAGATAACAGTAAGACCTAAACAGCAAACTCTAGGCTTGGAAGAAAACAGTCGTCTTGTTTTCTGAAGTGTCAGATATACACTTTGTTAAGGTGCAATGAGCATCTTTCACAGTTATTGAAGGGAAGAAGAAAATGAGTTCTCTACATACCTGAAGGATTTCAGTAGCCTATGTACTGAGTCCTCACCCCAAGGCCAAGCTGTACCTTGCTGAGCTTCAATTTAACACCTGTGTGAAGACTGAGAAATGCGATGCTAAGATTTAACTACTATAGTTTGCATTTATATGCCATGAATAAGTAATCCAACATGCTCTTGACTGATTATTATTTGAAAAACTGCAATTTAAAAGCAACACTTTCTTCCACTATAATTTCCTAATTGGAACACTTGCCAAGTTAAGTGGCTACCATGTAAATAACAGAGCATCTCAACACATACTAACTTTAGGCTTCTGTCTGTAGTGCATTCCTTCAATACCCATTTTTGTCATTCACAGCAAAAAGGACATACACAGTGATTTATATAAATGCATGTATGTAAGCATAAATATATATATGTGTGGATGTATATGCATTTAACATGACTATGGCTCCCTAATGATCCATTCCTGCTGTAGGGTTAGGGTGATGACCAAAGCAAGGAAGGTAAAATGCAAACAGAGTATAGAGGAAGAGACCAAAGACTCCCCTTGAACAAGTCATTTGTATCTCTGCTCTTAATGCAGCTGCATGGGATGGGTTAACAAACTTTTCCTAAGACTCTTACTGGCTAGTGACACTCGTTAAGCTTGCACAGCTGGCTCCTGTCTCATCTACTATAGTTACTCACTAAGTTAGCGCAGGTGGTTCCTATCTCATCTCACAGTTTCTCACCCTTAAACATTTGGTCCAGGGACTTTCCAGAGCTCTTCAAAAGATCCACAGATCCATCACAGTCCCCCACAATCCATAATTTCTCAAAGCAGTTTCTTTATTTTTTTTTCCATGAATCTGTTAAGTCTTAATTGCAGAAGGCTAGTGTTCAAAGATAATAATTAAAAATAGTGTGGGTTTTTGTGTCTGTGTCTTTTGTTTGTTTGTGTGAGGTCTTTCACTGTGGTTTTGTTTCCTTGTTTTTTTAAAGTTAATTTTTTTTTAATTAAAAAATGGCACAATGCACCTCAAACAGCCACATGTCTACTACTGGCAAAGTGTAATTAAAATGTGGCTTGTCTACTGTTTTAGTATATATATATAAAAATTAAGAATATCCAGAATTAAGTTCTATTTCTTAAATGTATCAAACTTATTTTTAAAATAGGAGGAAAAAAATAATTTCATTCAGCACACCAGTGGAATGGGTCCTCATTCTAAACAGTTGAAGTAATTGATAAAGTTTGAACTTCATTAAAACAAACAAATGAAAAAACCCAACAAAAAAACAAAACCTGTGCCAAAACACTGGCCAAGTAGACTAGAGCACCTTACACATATGGAAAAGTTATGTAAACAGACAGATAAATCTCTTGCAGCAAGAAATTATATATTTTTCTAATTTATTGTATCATAACTGCTGCCAGCCAACTTTACATTTGAATCAGCTGGCAGAATCATTCATTGCTCAGGTAGACAGCACTCAATGTCTTGTTCTGAATGAAAAAAAAACCCTAACAGGTATGTGTCATGAAAAAGGATAAAATAGCACTCAAAATGACAAAAGAAATTGTAACTATGGTCTGTATAAGCAAGACCACTGAGCAAATACTAATATCAGCAAGAGTGGATGATTCTGTACATAATTATAGTGATTGTCTCAGAAAGAAATAGAGGACTAACTAAATTCTTTGTTCATGACTGATGGGAAATAGTAAGTTATTAAATCAGTAATCCTAAGGAAAATTTAGTTTATTCAGAGGATTGTTTCTTTTTTACTTTAATCCTTTGTCATGTGTAATACGGGGACAAAGGCCACCTCTTCCCAGGCTTGACCAAGATGAAGACATTAGTCTTTAATCTTTTAAAACGGAAACCTAAAGAAGTGAATAAGGTTTTTATACAGACAGTCATAAACTGGTATGACTACACAGGTGCAAGTATCTATGAAGGCAAAGCAGCTATATAGTTTCTGTAATTTAAATGGTTCTGCTGTAGGAGACAGACTACATTATTTTTATTTCTTCATTGTATTATAGCCATAATTACTGCTACTCTCCTAATTTTATGAAAGCATGTCTCAAAACAGAACATGGTGGTTGCTGTGACTGAATCATAAATGCCTCTTTCAATGAATTGGCAACAAAACACACTTTGGAAGAATCTAGCAATACAATCTTCAAACAATATCAATTAGTGGTATTGTTAATGAGTTATTTTTAATGCAAATGATTGGTTACTTCCTGTTTCAAAAAGTAAAGAGATCACACAGTAAGACACTTCAAACTAAATCCCTATAAGCATTAAACCTATACTGCAGAAAGGGTCAGCACTTTTAGATGCTGCTTATAAAGGGAAACCAGTGTACAGTGAGCATGTGCAGTCTTATTGCAAAGTAAATGATTACATCTGATGCGTTTCATAAACCACAGTCCCTTAAAGCAAACATCAAACAACAGGATCCACAGGGACTGAATGGCTAGTTATCAGTGAACAATAAATCCTCATGCAATCCATGCAGCATAATCACAGCTAATCCTTTAAGTGCTCCTTTTTGAAAAGTGCCTTAAAACTAAATATATCTGAAAAAAAAAATAATCTCCACAGGTATGTAATGTGACACTATAGAAATTGGTATAGTAGCCCTATGATATATGTAAAGAGTGTACTCTATAAGTTTTCAGACTACTCCATGAGACAGAATGCTATTTTCTATGATGTGCTATAGCATGTCTATTATATCCACAAGGGGTTTTCCAAGAAATTATTACATTTTATAGATTATGCTTTTAGCAGCAAGTATGACAAAAAATGGTCCCACTGGTTGTAATTAGTATAAGAGGGAACTGCACGATTGACCCTTGCCATACAGCAGATTACTCATGATAAATGTTAATCCACATCAACCTTTATTATTGTCTAGATCTACTGTAATGAGGTGGTATTCACTGCAAAGATGTAACTCTTCCATAGCTGCAGATGCTACAGAACACCTGAGGCCCATATCACTGATATTACATAATATACATAAACTATTATCGAAGAAGTTAGCTCTGAAATCCAGAGAGTCATCAACAGAAATAAAACACTGACAAGCAGATAAAACCAGAAAAGAAAAAATATTATAGAAAAAATAAACCAAGCTAAAATGGAGACAATTCTCAGGAATTAGAAAATAAATAATTTCTGTGCAACTCAGTATGGAAGCACCATACACATTTGTCATATGAGTGCATGAACTGAGTATAACAAAGAACTAGATCTGCTGCAATTGCACAAGAATAAGACATACATCTCTGGTTTAATGGTTGCAGATTTTCTGTTACATAAATTAGTTCATTGCTATTTAGAAGAGCTCAAGCAAAGCTTTAACGCTAAAGATATTTTTGACACCACTTGACAAACTCAACATTTTTTCCCTTATTCAATCTATCACACAACACCAAATTCAGCTTTGTAAGCTTGGTACAATAATGTGATCATAACCTGTGTCAGGATTATAAAAATATTTGCATTGACTGATTCTTTTATTGTGGCGCAATTTGTCTTTTGTAATCTTAGTGAATAAATGACAGCTTGTGGTGAGAGTGAAGTAACAACCATCTATTAAAGTATTCACTATTTATGGTTTTTGAGAAACAGTAACTGAAGTCCTTGAGAGAAAAACATCTTCATAGAATATTAGATTAATGTATTATTACAAATACTTCTAATGGGCAATGAGCAATCACAAGTAAAACTATCATTCAGTACATAAAGCAGGTACAGGGCTGGCAGCCAAGCTATTCACATTCAGATAAGGAGTTCACTGCAGTGATATTTCTCCATTACAGTGATAATGAAGAAGTGACACAAACCCAAATTTTATTGTTAATGTCCTCTTTTTCAGTCTGATGCTTTATTTTCAGCTTCAGTAGGCAAAACTGATACTTTGCAAAATAAAAGGCTTTTGGGAAGGTGAGGAGTTTTATTCCCCCCCAAATAACAACAAATGAGAAAAAAAAACTTCCAAATGCACCCACCTAATTTTGCTTTTGATGAAGAAATGCTTATAGAAGCCTACCTCAGCGATTAGCTTGGAATTATTGATGTACTATTTATTGTTTGCTGGAATTCTTAATGGCAGAAAAACTGAAAATGGAGTTGCTGATTTCCTTAAAAGAAAGGAAATAATTCTTATCAGGTCTTGAGATAAAAGTGTTAGAATTTTCTGATCCATAAACTATCCTCGAAATAGCCAGAACATATGTTAAAATTATTCCTTCTTTTGGAATATCTCAAAAATGGAAAGATGGGTGAAAGAGCTCTGTCATCATCACATCTGCCAGCCACCTCACTCATTTGAATTGGAAGAAAGGGCAGATACTGAGGCAGAGCCAGGAAGGTAATAGCTCTTCTTATTTTGTGGATGAACAAGAAAAGTCATCAAAGTGTCTGAGTTTAATAAAAGAAAATGTTCAACTGAGAAAAATGTTAACTTTTTCCCTGATCTAGTAGTTTGAGACATTTGGGTCTCCCTTAAATCTTTTTGGCTTGAAATGGCTAAGTTTAACGCTAGCAATCAGAGTGATATGGTCCCACTGTTATTGTCAATGAGAGCTGCACTTAAACAGAAAGTAAAATTTAATTTAGAAAAATGCCCAAACCAACAAAAGACACCCCCTCCTCCTCCTTTCAGTTATACAAAATATAAAAATAATTTCATTTTTTAACAAAATGGGGGCTGTCCTAGAGAAGTAATCTAACATGAATTCCTAAAAACAGCCTGAGAAATTATACATGTGACTGAGCTTGACTTAGATTTTTTTCTGTATGTCTTTATTCTTACTCCTGTGTCTCACTGGCCTAGCTGATGACATAAGATGCTGGGTCTCTAACTTTTGGTATTTCTCATACATCTGGTATTCAAACAGATAAATAGTCAAGCTTTAAATGTTATAGCTTACTTTGGGTTTGGTGTGGTGGTTTCTTTTTCTTCACTGTTGCTTATGGAACCAGAGGAATGATAGTTATTGATCACTTTTCACATCTCTATTTAAGTTGATTATTTTGCCTATCACTAGAGGCAGAACAATTGATGCAAAATTCTGGCTAGGGATATTATAATAACATTTTGATACATTATTACAAGAAAATCTTGTATATATACAACAGAATATCTGCAGGGCACACTTTTTCCAGCTTCCAGAAATGAACACCTATTGAAAAGTTTTGCTTATATTTAGATGCCTTGCACTTCTCAGAAAATCTTTATCTACTACTGTCAACAATTTATTCCAGACAGGAAAAAACCCTACCTTTACTCTCAAAACTGGAAACAGACTGAAGTCAAAATGAATTAAATGAGGAGTTAAAATGCTCCTAAAAGTAAAACAAAACAAACACACAAACAACAAATGAAAGAAAAGAAGACAAGCAAGCAGACATCCCCCCAATAAACAGACCTCCCAAAACCTCACATTTTCCTGAAGACAAGTTAATAATGACACACTGACATGTGCATGCTATTCTTGGGCAAATATGTGTTTTGGCTGTCCAAGAAGGATGTGATGTCCAGTATTTCGTAGTGCAATGCTTGTGGGCTGCACATGCTTCTTGTAGCAGAAAAGCCATCTCTGAGAGAGTTTTCCCTACACCACAATGCAAAAGAAATGAGGAGACAAGGAAACAGTCCAGAAGTCAGAAGGCTGATCATATGTAATGGCAGAGCTCACTCTATGTAATAAATCTTCAATTAGTGATTTTTTTTCTTGACAGCTACGATATGCTGAGCAAGCAAAATAAAGCAGTTAATTAATATCTACAAAGTATTTATGTCTTCTTCAATTACAAATAATAAGACTATTAATTTCCATGTTCAGTTTCTAAACATATATTTGTATAACATCTGTACCATTATCATACAATAAATATTTATGGATCCAAAGGTATTGACACCAGAAGGCACTGTAAAAGAATTTTTAAAATGGAGCTGGATTTCAAGTGCAAAATTTACTCCCATATGAGCACAATTAGAATTCATTCTCTGTTGTTCACATTTTCCTCTCTATTACATAATTTCCCATGTCATTCATTTTACAAAGTCTTGTCTAAACAAATCAATGTCTTCAGGTTCTTTAGTGCTGTTTGGTTTTTTTGGTTGGTTGGTTTGATATTTATATATATATATATA
Source organism: Melanerpes formicivorus (assembly GCF_026170545.1). NCBI lineage: Eukaryota > Metazoa > Chordata > Aves > Piciformes > Picidae > Melanerpes > Melanerpes formicivorus. The sequence goes on along the minus strand of NW_027142356.1, from coordinate 19,985,634 downwards.
TACATACATACATATATTTATACACAAAACAATCCTTTCTTTACCTACAAACTGAGAGGAAAGAAAATATGTTATTGTTTTTCTCTTGAAACACAATATGGTCTCAGGTTCTCCTGTGATTTTTGTGCCCACCAAAAGGACTTCTGTAGACCGATACATATCCTGTGTGCCTACAGGTGGAGTGAGGTATGAATGATTGTTCATTTTCAAACCATATTAGGCCATAAAGCCATATAAAAAATAAATACATCATAGATGAAGGTAACCAAAATAAGAATCACTGAAACATAATACTTCCACCCAGATGATGAAATGTCAGAACATTCTGCAGCTCATTTGGATGGTGCCAGTAGACATGGGTGGGAATCAATTCATCAAGAGTTCACGGCAGTTCTCTTAAGATCTAAGAGGAGCTAAGCAACAAAGTCCAAATATTATTTCACTTTTGAATTCTCTCCAAACTTACTGATATTTAAACAGAAATGAAAAAAATAATCAGTTTCATCCTAACTCAGGTGTCATAATAAACTGTAGTAAGACTTGGGTCAATCACATTCTAAGAGATCTGCTGTTCTGTGAAGTTACCAGTGAAAGAACGACTAAGTGCACTGGTGCACTTCCAGAAAAGCACTTACATGCATGTTTCAAAACTCTTGACTTGTCTCAATCAGTAAGTGAAAATCTTTCTTTCTTACACCGCCCTCCCACCCCCAATTTCTATCACTTTGTGCATGTTCATAACGCTATGTAGGGTTTAATTATAAAAAGAATTTATTGTCTCTTTAAACTCTGAAAAAAGAAAATGCTAAAAAAAAAAAACCACGGCAAACCCACAAACTCTTTATGAACTGATGAACAAAACAGTGAATTATACTGTAGACATTGACATATGTATAAAGGAAAAACCATGTACCTTTGCTGGTTTTAAAATGAAAAGGATAAATTAATAAAACTAACTGAACTTTTTAATGCAGCTTGCTTTATACACATCTACCCCTTGAAGGACAATTCCCTCAACATCGTGATTTTGGCTGGTTAATTACATTCATTGTTTACACCACTGTTAAATTTTACTTGGATTTGATTTGTAAGTGCTTAGATGTGTACTCATGCTCCAGATCATTTCACCCACCAATCATTCCCAGAAATAACAACTATAAAGAAAACTGTTATATGATTCTGACAAAATTAAATAGGACATTTTTAACTGCACCAAATTGTGCACAGTAGCAGAGCAAAACATTTTCTCACAGACAACCACAATTACAATAACAACATTCTTTTTTCCTCTCTGCATTTGATTTCATTAAATTTCATTTCAGAGGAAAACCAACAGAAACAGCAAACTGTCAGGAAGTAAATAGTAATTTGGATGTTATTCAAATGCACATCGTCTTTTAAATAATTTTTATTACTCCAAGAATTTCCTTTTCTTTATTTGTTTTTTCAAACAACTTTTAAAGTGTCTCTGACTTAGCTACAGAACAAAAGGGTCATACTAGTTCTGTTTCTCTGTGTGCTTTGTATGATAATGTTCTTGTGAGATTACTAATCACATAAAGGCTATTTTTTAAATAAAAACTGACTCAAGCCACAAAATTGAAACATCTGACCACAAAGGCTTTATCTTGAACTTAGCTGAGGTTCAAGAATAATTCAAACTTACAACAGTAATGAAAGAAAAGCAAGGATGCAAAAGCTTCTTTCACTGTGCAGTCTTTCACCAGCTGAAAGCATTCTCAGGTGTATCTTTTGGGGGAGTTCAGGCAGATTTTGTGTATTTTTCATGTTTAACTAATACCCAATATTACTTAAAATTGTTTTAAGCACTATTTGTTTTGCCTGGTGTGTGTATGCATGTCTGCCTGTCCATCCATCTTCAGAGGTTCAGCTTTAAGTTTCAAGCACGGTGCTCACAGGACCACTTGTTGGAACATGTTTGTCTTCTCTTGGTTAACAGAGAAGTAATCTGTGCTATCAAATAAACCAAGCAAAGACAAAGAGCTTTCATATATCTCCCTTCACCCACCACCTTTCCTGAGATATCTACAGCAGACAGACACACATAGCCAGAAAGTGCATAGGAAGATGTTCTGGGTTATTTTCATTATTTGAAATGTATAACAGACTTTTAATGGAAATTATTTTCAAAAAGGCAAATTTTCTTTCAATTGAGAGTAGCAATTCGTAGCACCTTTTACTAAAGCATCCATTCAACATCTACTGGAAGTCCTGAGCATGATGGAGAAGAATGCCTTTAGAATAATAATGATTTGGAGCAATTGTAGGCCAGGGTGGGGCAGCAGGCAGGCAGGAAAGACATTTCCCTTTCTTAAGGGAAAAAGGATATTTCTGCTTTTTAAAGATATGATATGCTTTCAGATGAGGCTACTTTGCTTGAAATGTTGAAAGGTCTTATTATATAACTAAAATATTTCAAAGCCATCAATGTAAGAGAAATGGCTAGATACCTGTCTATATCCACTGACTTTTCAAAATACAAAATGAAAACTACAGGAAAAATAGAGACAAGAATTGTCCCAGTTCAGCAAAAGGCTATTCAGAGCTGCCCAATTTTCTGTGGCTACAGCTTGTGAATTCATTCCCTTTATCCATTTGTAGGACAAAGAATATAAGATTATTTAAAAAATAAAATAAAATTGCACCATGGGTTTTGCTTTCTAATGATTCCTAAAATCATAAATGAGAGTTTTAGATTCTTACTTAGAAACTTGTTTCTTACATTAAGGTTAGACTCCGAGTTTTTAAAATTCCAGTTGCAAATGAAGTCTATTTACAAATGTTCCTCTTCAAAGTTTCCATTGGAGCTAATACTGTTTAAAGCCTATAGAATGACATCATTCTTGTGGCATCCAACAAAATAATGTGCAAAATCATATGCAAAATATGGAAGATTTTGGTAAGTAACTTGATCATAAACCAGCAATATACTCTTCTAGCAGTAATGACAAATATCATATTGGACTGCTTCAGTAACAGCATAGTCATCAGCTATAGAGCAGTTAGTGGTGCAGTGAACCATCACAGAGCAGGAAGAGGAGGACTGCTATATGAGAGAGGATGAACTAAATGTGACCTTATCTCAGGCTGAGATAGGGACTTCAGCTCCACAGGACCAGTCACGATTGGTGGCAGTAAGAGGTTCAGCCCAATGATCATCTAACTGTGATGTGACAGGGCTGAGGTCAAGCGAATAGAATAGAATAGAATAGAATAGAATAGAATAGAATAGAATAGAATAGAATAGAATAGAATAGACCAGACCAGACCAGACCAGACCAGACCAGACCAGACCAGACCGGAAGAGACCTTCAAGATCATCGCATCCAACCTATCATCCAACACCACCTAATCAACTAACCCATGCAACCAAGCACTCTGTCAAGTCTCCTCCTGAACACCTCCAGTGATGGCAATTCCACCACCTCCCCAGGCAGCCCATTCCAGCGGGCAATCACTCTCTCTGTGTAAAATTTCCTCCTGACCGCTAGTTTTAAAGCCAATAAAAACATTGGGACTAGCAGGAAACCAGGCTGAGCTCAGGGCTACATACAGCATAGCTCAGGAGAGGACAAGAGATATGGACTTGAGCATAAAGAAAGCTGGACCAAAAGGTAGAGGATATGTAAGGCAACAGACTGGTCAGGGCAATCGGTGCTTGTGGGTGCTCTCAAGACTCCGATAGCGTAATAGCTGATTTCCTCATAGTAACAGTTTTCCCAGGTTTAATCAGTTTTTCCTTAGTGCATTTCTAATGATATGCCAATTAACCTGTCCATTTTCTGAGACAATGTTAGAACATTTCCTACATCATGTCAGTTGCAAGTAATGAGGCTTCTGTTCTTTTCAGCTGCAAAACTTCTATGCTTCTATTTGTTCTTATACTAATGAATTATTTGACCATTTAAACATACTTATATGCTTATTCATAAAAGATAATTATTTGTCCATTTGTATTATTTTCTTCTCTTAGCTCATAATACATCTGCTGTGCACTAAATGCAAAGAAATGCTGTACTTCTGAATAATAACAGAGAATGGAGTATTCTATTTCAGCCTCAGAATAAATCGTACTTTCCTCAATACAACAAAAGTTAATTATTCCATCTTTCTAGTGTTATTAGTTTCTTTAAAATAACAACAATAATTTATGGTTTTGGAAACTATAGAAAGAAGAATAGATGTTATAATTTATAGAAGACCATTATTTTTAACTTGGCTTCAGCACAAATGATAAAAAATTAGTTTAGGACAAACTGCTTAGCATCAAAACTTCCAGAGAGCACCTGACTCAATATACAATATAGTTTTAATTTTTCAGAATAAAGCCACTTTCTTAGAGTCACCAGCACAATCTGTCTTCCAAACATCAGTCAATCAAGCTTTGGGCATCTCTACCCATGAATATATTCTAGTCATCGTGCACTATAATTCTTGGCTTCTTGTCCCACATTTAACTCTTTTTACCTCTTTGTTACAGGAGTGGCTCTACTTGTTCTGCTCAAATACAATGTTTTTTTACCAGTCTGCTCAAATAGCTAATGAAAAAATGTAATGTTTATATATATATATATATATATATATATATCTAAGTATAGATCCAGAAAAAAATGTATGCATCACAGTAAGAAACACAGCAACATAAGCTCCCCAGAATATAATGAAATCCCTAAAATCCACCACCAGTTTTTCAGACTCTGTCTGCAAGCAATCTAAAATAAAGCAAGAATTAGCAGCCAGCCACCTAAGTCAGCTAATGCAAAATGTCAAGCTTTTATAGAAAGTGCCACCCATTAAAAGAGGTACCTTCTAATCCACTATCCCAATGGTTATAATCTTACCCTTGTAAGATCCAGATAGCATTTGTTACTTTGTCCAAATGCATTGTGAGCTTTTCAGTTTCTATAATGGAGAAGACCTTGGAGTCTGTCAGCACCTCTTTTTTAAGCTGTCTGTAGGTGCTGAAAGTTAGCAAAAGTGTCAACATGGGTCTCACTGCTAAAGATACATAAAGTTCATTAAGTTCTATGAATGCTGTTATGTTTTATGATTTATAATATTTTGTGTTGGATCTGGACCCTCTGCACCAAGCAATCGAACTCATCAGTTCAATCTAATCACTGTTTAAGAACACCCTATAAAGCAATCAACAGGCAGAAATTAAATCTCTACAACAAAATATCCTGTTCCTCAGCATCTGTAATACTGTATGTACAAAAAAAAAAATAAGTCCAGAAGAAATCAATGGTAAGAAGTCAATTCTGCAAGATGCAGCAGGAGTTGAGAATGATTAGATGGAAGGGTGGAAAAAAGAGGAATAGATGGGACAGAGGAGTAACAGAGCAAGAGAAAATTCTGAAAGATAATGGCAGAAGAAACTGAGAATTAAATGGAGCAGGTAAGTGCAGAGAGAGAGCAGAAAAAAGCAGTTAAAAATTGCAGCAAATCTTAGTCAGAAAATACCTAAGACTTTGAAGAAAGAAATTTTGTTCATGCGTTGTCAGTTTATCTGTGTGAGAGGGAGCAAAGAAACAAAAAGCTTAAGGATATCTGCTATGGAAGAAACAAGAGAGACATCTTCACTATTTGATTTTACATCTTCATGAAACAGCAAGAAAGAAAATGAACATTTCTGTCTATGAAAGACAATCTAAAATTCCTTCTGGAGGTTGCACTACAGCCAAACCCCCAAAAACACAGGCCTCTATGTTAGGCATAACAGGCAGTAGGTTACGTTGGGTGTCTGCCAGAGAAGGGCTAACACTTTACTTTGGACTAGGAAAAGCTGCATTGTTCCAAAAGATGTAGTTAGTTTCATTGTGGCTTGCTAGCAGAAAGTAGGAGTTAAAAGGTTCTTTATTAGGTCTCCTACTGTTTTCTCAAAATATTGGAACTATGTGAATTAAAATATGAAAGGAAAAAGAAAGGCTGTCAGAAAAATATTCTGAGGGATATTAGCCAGGAAATCCTAATCCTCTCCAAGGACTGGAAGCCCTGTTACTTTTGACTTTAAGAGCAATTCTGAACAAAATACTTGAAAATGCACTGCACTTGTGCAGTGGTAGGAGATTAACTCAATGATTTAATGGTCATCTTTCCCCTCTAGCTTCTATAAGTCTGGTTTAAATTGTTCTTTAAATTTGAAGAATTAAATTTAAAGACAAGCAGTTGTACCAGTAAAAGCCTTTGAAAAATCTATTAATTTCAGTCATCTATATCACAGCTCTCTCCATGGGCCAAATCTTTCCTTCACTCATATTTCTGTAGTGCTACTGAAATAAGTACAAGAATTTCAAGTAACTATTAATTCCCTTTCAGGTATAGCTGCAGCTTGTTTGGGAGCCATCTGTCCTGAGACTTTCTTAATGCCAAATATATCCAAGGGCTTATAGTTGATTATGCTGTATTTGAAGGCCTACTACAATAACATTCTCATTGCAGCATAAAATTGATTTCAATTCTGTGGGCCAAATACTGCTTTCAACTCCAGTTACGTAAATGACAATAGAATTTGTTTTGAGCTCAAACTACTATTTAATGGTAAAAGCCTTGAAAGACAGTATTACAGAATCCCCCCAAGAAAAACATGTGATAGCCTCTTTGACCTCTCTTATCCTTAATAGGATAGTTTTTCATATGTGGCTCTGTCAACCAATCACTTCTGAGTTTCATTTACTGTGTGTCATTATCATAGAATATATTAATGACATTGGACATGATGCCTGGATCTCTTCTACTCCAGCTACCCTTCTCAAACAGAGCACTTAAAGCCACTTTTTCAGGACCATATCCAGAGAGCTTTTGATGTATCTCCAAGAAGGGAGACTCTAAAACCTTCCTGGGCTACCTGTGCTAGTGTTCAACAAAAAAAAACAACCCAACAGTGTTTCTCGATGTTCAGGTGGAGGCTCCTATGTTTCAGATTGTGCCCATTTTGCCTCTTGTCCTGACACCAGGCACCATAGAAAATACTGTTTTCAGCCCCTTTGCATTCTCCCTGCAGATATTTATATGCATTGATGAGATTTTCCCCTTCTTCTCCAGTCTGAATAGTGCCAGCTTGCTCAGCCTTTCCTCATAGGAGAGATGCTCTAGTCCCTTAATCATCAGCCCTTTGCTGGCCATTGTTCTGTATGTCGATACCACTTTTGTACTGAGGAGCTGAGAATCATTCTCATTTTAACCATGCTTTCATATATCTTATTAGGCTGAATATACACTCACAGCAGTATAGATTTGAGAGTCTTTTGACAAATTCAAATTAGAGTAGGACAGTTCTCTGAACAAATGACCATTTGATTCACCAGGTAGGCTCAAAAGAAATTGAGACTTATTTCCCTTTAGTTATCTACACAGAATGCTTCTTTTGAATAGAACTTAAATTCATTGGTACAAGTTTCCTGCCTGGTTTCCTTCATTATTTTTATATTTTATTAAAAGAATTTATTGAAAAAAAGTTCATGAACTAACCACTTGGAATGTATAGAAGCCTTTCATTCTGGTTTGAAACTGCAGTGATGTCAATTATATCCCAGAGGGGTGTATTATCAGCTATAAAAGGATAAATGAACTCTGCATCTAACTTACAAACTAAGGAATTATAAGGATGTTGCAAAAAATCACTGTGGCAGAAGAGTAATCCATTTCATCTAGCAGCATGGTAACTCAGAATGGGGACCATTGCTAATGAGTCTGCTAGGATTAGAAAATATAACAGCCATCACAGCACGTTTTCTGTAGTAATTATGTCAGTGGTAGAGAAATAGAGTTCTTCAAGCAACAGGCAAGAAACCACTGCTTGCCCTGAAGACATCCAATATCTCAGTACATCAAGGCTCTTAACCAAATATTTAACGTTAAATACATAAGTGATCTCACTGTACTAAAAGGTCTGTCTGTAGAAAATCTTATAAAAATGAAATAGGATTTGACTGCTTATATGTAGTAGATGTGCAGGATACATCAACAAAAAACATTTTCTCCCAATCTGTTGTATATTGTAAAGGATAACTGATTATACATAAAATGGTATGGCAGGATCCTGGCACCAAATCTTGCTCTCTTCTTTAGCAATAGAAAGGACCTGGAATTCGTTCCTTTCAGTCATTTAGGCATTAGCAACTTGTCAGTCAGCATGTGTTGATGGAAAGTTCTATCTGTCCCAAAGGAACGAATTAACAGATGTTTTTGCCTGAGCCCTTAAATAAATTGTTTCCCACTATGGGAAAAAAATGTCATGTTTGTTTAAACACACTATAATTTCCACTGTAAAGCTGATTAATTTTTGCTCTTTCTGGCAGTAAGTTAGTCAGCTGTTATAGGTGAACTGAACACCACTCTGGCTAAGAACTGGTCTTTAATCTCCACAAATCTAACTGATGTGCCCCTTGCAAACATATTTCATCTCCTATCACAGAAGCGTACATTAGGTATAGAATCAACATTAGCTACAATATGAGGACATCAAGATTGATTTTGCAATGCGCAGAACAGGCTTCAGTACAATTGAATTTGCCAGTATTTGAAGAGAAAGTTTCTAGATTTTTTAAAAGTTTCTAAACCCATACACCTCAGACACTGCACTCTGCCTCACAATCAGACACAGCTTACCTGTGGGGTCAGACAAATCTGAAGGATCTATTATCACTTCCAAATTCCACTCTTACCTGCCAGAAAGAAGTTTCCCAAATGCAAAGGACTTGTCATACCTTACAGAACTGAGTAGCGTGAAAATTCTGTCTGACACTCAGTCACAGAACGGAAGCCATGTGCCTTGGTGGGACTCAAGACCTTCATTTCAGGAAATCAAATAATAGAAAAGAAGGGACAATGAAAATAAAATAGCAGTAAAGCATTGCAAAAAAAGAAATTTAAAAGTCTTAAATAAAGAATAAAGATGTACCAATAGTTAAGTTATTGCTTCAGCTGTCAGTTTCTGACAAAACCAAATATTGTGAGATATTTTTCTTGCTTTTCTCATATTCTACACATACTATATTTTGGTCTTGTTTTCACACACTTTGGTAATCATGAAATATCCTATTCTGTCATATTCATTGTAACATATGAATTTACTAAAACTGCTGATGCAAACTAAGACCACAGACCTGAAAAATCTATAGTGAAACAATCAAGTCCTCAATAAAGAATACTGCAAAAGACAGATATATTAGGATGCTCTTTCCATAGAATGGTGAATATGAGGCTAAAGTGAATCTGTTATTACTGTCGTTGCAGATTTGAGGCAACAGTATCAACAGCAAATCTCACTGGATTAACAGGACATTTGGAAAATATTTACTGTTTCTGTATGAGTTTCTCTTCTCAACATTATCATGGCATAGTTAATAATTTTCAATGGGATTTTCATTTTAATGAGGTTCTTTAATGAGAAAGCCTATTAACATTCACACTTGGGAATTAAAAGGTCATTCCAGTCTATGAGCAAACAAATCTTATTCCCTTTGGAAACCATTAGACAACCTGTGTATGCCTTTCTTTGATAATCATTGCACCTGCACTACAAGAGAATTAGTAAATTTGGTGTTACTCTGCAAACAAGAAACTGCCACACCTCATGAGGATTTACCCCCTCCTTATCCCTCCTTTGTTTTACCACAAGAGGCTGCTGTTTCATCATCTGCTCTGACAGACTGGGACTCCCACTTAGTGCCTTTAGCTTTGATTTCAACAATAATTTGTAGTCAATGTGTAAATTAGTATATGTGTTCTGAAAATACACTTGTGCATGTTACCAAAGAGTCGTAAGAGAAGATTACCTCACAAAAAGCATCCCAGAAAATTCATTATCATGACAGTACTATCAAGATGAAAACATTCAGAATAAAATAAACCAGGTTGGAAGAGACTTTCAAGATAATCGTGTCCAACCCATCATCCAACACCACCTAATCAACTAAACCATGGCACTAAGCATCCCATCCAGTCTCCTCCTAAACACCTCCAGCAATGGTGACTCTACCACCTCCCTGGGCAGCCCATTTCAATGGCAAATCACTCTCTCTATGAAGAACTTCTTCCTAACATCCAGTCTAAACCTCCCCTGGTGCAGCTTGAGACTGTGTCCTCTTGTTCTGATGCTGGTTGCCTAGGAGAAGAGACCAACTCCCACCTGCATACAACCTCCCTTCAGGTAGTTGTAGACAGCAATAAGGTCTCCCCTGAGCTTCCTCTTCTCCAGGCTAAGCAAGCCCAGCTCCCTCAGCCTCTCCTCATAGGGCTTGTACTCCAAACCCCTCCACAGCTTTGTTGCCCTTCTCTGGACACATTCCAGCAAGTCAACATCTTTCCTACAGGACTGGACACAGGACACAAGGTGTGGCCTAACCACCAATGACCTCCCTGCTCCTGCTGGCCACACTGTTCCTGATATAGGCCAGGATGCCATTGGCCCTCTTGGCTGCCTGGGCACAGTACAGGCTCATGTTCAGCCTACCATTGACCAGTACCCCCAGGTCCCTCTCTGCCTGGCCACTCTCCAGCCACTCTGACCCCAGCCGGTAGCACTGCATGGGGTTGCTGTGGCCAATGTGCAAAACCCAGCACTTAGACGTGTTAAATCTCATGCTGTTGGATACTGCCCATCTGTCGAGCCTGTCAAGGTCTCTAGCTTTTACATACTGGAAGTCAGAAACTATAATCATTATATCATAAAACTGTCCAGGCACATGTAAACACTGAAAACTCTTTGATGCATTTACTGAGGTCTTTTTCAGTGGAAAAAAAAACAAGCAAAACAAACACACAAAAAAACCCCTAACAAAGCCAGCATATATTTAGTTCATGTTTGTAAAAAGAAAACAAAACTAAAGCATAAAGCACATGTTCAATGACTTCCTCAAAACAAGACCTCACCTCAAAACAAGATCTCAGTTCCATAATTCTAATCCCATGCTCTTTCGAGGTGTTTAGATAGTGGCTAATACTATGATAGTGGTTAATACTACGATAGTGATTAATGACAGTGATAAGATGTTAATCATGGTGAAAATTTTAAATCCACGTGCACAACAAAGCAATAGCTCTGTGAGATGTAATGAGTTGAAAATTGCCAATATCTAACACAATCTGGAATGTTTGAAATTTTGAAATATTTGGAAGTTCGAAACGGACTGTGTTATTTGTGTGTTCAGTCTAAAAACAAATTGTTACTTTGTGTGAAACAAATTATGTTATTTGAGAAAAGAAACCAGAAAATCCTGAATTTGTTTACACAATGAAATGTTTACAAAACCTTTCCTTACTCTAACACCAATGTGCAATTTTTCCATTGAGAAACAGAGATCATAGAAGATAATTTTAGCAGCAATCCACATTGTATGTTAGCTCAACTCCCATTATGCAGAACATGCGCATTCTCAAAATGGCAGTACATATGTTTTCAGCCTTTTTCATTCCTATCTTAAGATTTTTTGCTATCAAAATTCATGCATGAATTTATGACAATAAGCTAATGTGTGTATGGTCCAGAGTCTGAGCACCATTTCATTTGTGCAAATCTAGTATAGCTATTAGTTTCAGTATGACTATTTGTAATGATATTGTTATAATGAAACGTAGATAAGGTGTGTTATCATTTTCTGACAAGAACAGCTATTGTTATCCTGTTCTGAAACTGAGGTTTTGTTCCTGTGTTTAACAGTAGAGTTGAGGCTCTGTGCTGGAAGAGAGCATTAGAATTCTAAATCACTCTTTATTCAAATATGTTTAAATAATAAAATCCCGGCATTTTCTGAGTTTGGATTTAGCAACCTTTACCCACTTCAGCAAAGTATATGCCTTACAAGGAACTAACAAGTGCCGGGATGCATCTAACATTTAGCATCTTTGCAGGCATGGAATCTACAGGTATGAAATCTACAGACACTGCAAAGAAAAATACTCTCAGGCTTTTTTTTTAATTATTAAACTAGTCTACCGAGTCACTATTTCCAAGACAAAATATATTTCTGAAGCATGACATTTTCTTAAGAGTACCACATATAATGCATTTTAAATATAGACCCCCATACTTGTGAGCCTTTGGTAGGTTATGGTCTGCTCCTTAAGCATGTGTTATATATGAATGCAAATAATATAAAAAGCTTACTCTACACCTCTGTTCACTTCCACTTATCACAGCTCTGGCCCTTACAAAGCTGTATCAGGATTTATTTTCAAACAAGCTCAGTAGATTACTGAAGGGGTGGATTGCATACATCAGAGTGTGATAATCATGGTTTGCTAGTATTTATTAAGTGGAAAAGACAAATTAACAACAATTCTTCAGATGAAAAGAAAAACTAAGTCTGAGACTTTCTGTTTTATCTTGATAAAACAATGCATTACTAACGCTAAATATTCTGTGACTTCTTAGAGATTCTTGTCTTGTCTCTGTTTCCAAGTTTAACTCTTTACTGGCAATGCAGAGCTGACAATTAAAAAATTATTAAGAGAGTATTGCCCTGACCCAGATGCAGGACCTTGCACTTGGTCTTGTGGAACCTCATGAGTTTATCATGGGCACAGCTCTCCAGCTTGTCAAAGTCCCTCTGGATGGCCTCCCTTCCCTCCAGCATGTCTGCTGCACCACACAGCTTGGTGTCAACAGCAAACTTGCTGAGGGTGCACTCAATGCCATTGTCCATGTTGCCAATGAAGATGTTAAACAAGACTGGTCCCAGTACTGATCCCTGAGGGACTCTGCTTGTCACTGGGCTCCACTTGGACATGGACCTATTGACATCCACCCTTGGGGTGTGGCTGTCAAGCCAGTTCTTTATCAGCTGAGTGGTCCCGTCCATCAAAACTATACTGCACCAGCTTGGAGACCAGGATGCGATGTGGGACAGTGTTGAAGGCTTTGCTCAGGTCCAGGTAAATGCCATCAGTTGCTTAGCCTTCATCTATTAATTTTGTGACTTTGTCATAGAAGGCCACCAGGATTGTCAGGAAGGATTTGCCCTTGGTGAAGCTGTGCTGATTCTACCCAGTCACCTCTTTGTTGTTCTTTTGCCTCAGCAGCGCCTCCAGGAAGATCTGCTCTATGATCTTACCAGGCACAGAGACGAGACTGACTGGTCTCTAGTTCCCTGGGTCATCTCTCTTTCCCTTTTTGAAAATGGGGACCTCCCTGGATTGCCATGACTTTTGGAATATAATAGAAAATGGTTTAGCAACCTCATTTGCCAGTTCTCTCCACACCTGTGGGTGTATCCCATCAGGTCCCATGAACTTGAACAGTTTTCAGGTTCTTCAGATGGTCATGAAGATTTCACTAGTGGATGAGTAAGTGCTGATACACTTTAATCCAGTGACAGTAAATTAACTGAGGAAAGCAACACAAAGCAGTTCCAACAGAGTTAGACACCGTCTACTATACCCTTATCTGTATTTACTAGTGATTAATCATTGATCCTGATTCCCTTCCTTCACCAGCTTCTTTTATAACTCACTTTAAATTATACAGGATATGAGGCAGACTATTCAAGGCACAACTTTATTAGTTTACTCTGTCTGATTACCTAAAACCATCTTTGTAATATACAGTGAAATTCATTACGCTTCAACTGGAGTTTAATTCATACATAAAACGTGTGGAGTAATCTCTTCAGTCTGAAATTCAACTGCTTTGTTTTCCATAAACAGCTCATGTTTATTTCCAGATCAATGCAGATAAGAATGGCTTCAGCTAAGAATAAATCTTAAACTAGTAGAAACCCTGTCTAGGTAAAAAAGCAGGAGTAAATGCACATCCTTCTATAAATTACTTAAAGTCATGGGATAGAACAATTTACCAAGTGCTAAATAAATTCTTGTTAACTTCTATTTTTTTTTTACATTAACATTGTTTTTGGTTTTTTTTTTAATAATCAATTTTCTGACAGTGCGTGAATCCACTCTTATTCAGAGCAATGCAGCTGCAAGTAGTACTCTGCTTTTGGCTACTCTTAATAATTGATTTTATTTATTTTTAGTGAACTTGGAAGGTAAAACACATTTTCAGAGACCTGTTAATGGTCTTAATAGTCTTAGAGCTCTTCTCCAACTGAAACAATTCTATGATTGCTCCTTACTTCTAGCTATACATGAGCTGCAATTTACAATGGGTTGGACTTAGTCTTTAGTATTTTTTGATTTGCCATCTCTCTCACTATGTACAAAAATAAGTGCTTTTTCAGACTAAACAAAACAAACATTGAAACATCAGGATGTTCTTAGCTCTTTGTCTGTAAGGCTTACATATGGAACAAGACAAACTAAGGAAGGGTATCACTGACATGATCTCCTTTCTATGAACCAAAAGATTTCCTGTAGCCCTATCACAGGAATTCTGTGTTCTCCCTAAACGCAATAATCTGCTGCCACTTATAGAGGTATAAAGTACCACTAGTGCACCAACACATTTTACAAGATACCTTCATTGTTCATAGCAAGTATGTTTACAAAATTTTCAAATGTTTGCTTAATACTAATGAACCCAAGTCAGTACTTTTAAGCATTGCTTTGAAGCTTTATATACTGAATTCAATATTTATTATTCATAACCACACCAGACTGCAGAAGACCAAAATATTGCATGGGAAGCTATAAAAATCTAGATTTTATCTTTTATGAAGTCCTGGTAGTTGATAACTTTTAGGCAGCAACAACATAGAGAACACAGCAAACCTAATCAGGAGAGTCAGAGATTTGGGGAAAACTGCCCATTATTTCTAATGAAGTCTCTTTACCAGTTCACTGATTCCACTGCAATTTCTTTTCTGTGGAGACATAATGTAGTTTACGATGTAATATTTTCCACACAATTATAACTACGCCACTGTACAAAATCAATAAACTGCTTCTTCAGATTCACTTCATTTCTTTTCCCACTAGGTCAAAATGAAATAAATTCCCCTGTGGGTTTTAAATATCCTCTTTGATGGGTAAATAATCTCTAATAGAGTAAACTTTTAAATTTTTTTTTTATATTATTTTGGATGAATAAGTCAGTTAAGCCTGAGGAGACAATTCTTGTAAAACAATGCAGACAACGTCTTGTTCTCTTCTCCAGAATTGTTACTGTAAAATGTCAACACACCAGCAGAGAGAAGTGACCAAATATTGCTAGCTAGAACTAGAATTAAATGAGGCAAATTAATCCTGGAGAAGTCTTTAAAAATCAACCAACCAAACAACAATTTACTTATATCTGAACTCAGTTTCATGTTTGATATGCTTGACTTAGTATCAAAAATGATAAATGATTGATACTTGATAGATGAACTGTCTCAAAATAGAAAAATATGAATAGAATAGAATTAGCCAGGTTGGAAAAGACCTTTGAAATCAAGTCCAACCTATCATATTCTGTACACAGAATCAGTGTGTTTTACATCAAAAATTAAAATCTAAATCAAAATTAGGATAACTTGATAATATGTGCACAGAAACAAAGTATTTTTGCATTATATAATGTGCAATCATCTTGTATTTGACAAAAATCTTGGGAGTATTGACTATGCATGAATTTACTATAGCAATGTCAGTCCTAGAAACTTCCTGCAATTCCAATACAAGATGCCATGTATTTGGAGGCATCATTGCAATAGCTATCAAATGAATTCTTCTCATGTTTGGCATATTTTAGGGTGAAAGATTGTTTTTACAGGATATAATTAAGGAAACAAAATGACTGCAACCACACACACTCCCCTCTCCCATATTTTTGTATTCCTACAGTGAAATGGAAATCCTGAGTTAATCTACACTACTTTTACCAAGTACTTTCACACCAGTAAATAAACACAAACCTTTTCTTACCCATTGAGGAGTTTAGCTTTGGTGAATATATGACTAATTTACAAACCAAACTGTTAAAGGTAAACCACACACAAAAAAGAGAGAGAAATTCAATGATTCTTTTTGAGTAAGCTTACTTTGCCTGAACGACTTGATTTCTCAAGAGTCATTGAAATTTCCTTCTGTCTCTCTTGTGGGTTAACTCTGTATAACACCCTATCACATTTTTATACCTATGAATAACATTAGCATACTGCATTAGTACAGTAATAGCAATATACATTCATCAACTCCACTTTAAGAATTTCATGTTATTTTAATGTCAAAAACTGCTTTCAAACTATTGGGAATAACTAGTTCTACATCCAATATTATAAAAGGCCTCTGAACCCCTTTACAGAAACAAATGGCTGCAAGCCACAGACAAGGGAATGTGCATCTGCCTAAAATAGTATCTTAGGAGCCTGATCAAAGAAAATTTGGCTTCTGTTTTGAAGTGGAAGTGTACTTGTATATTGTGATGTGGATGATGTAGATGACAATGTCAAAGGCTTCACTAAAGTCCAGGTAGATGATGTCCACAGCCCTTCCCTCATCCACTATGCAGGTCACCTTATTGTAGAAGGAGATCTAATTAGTCAGGCAGGGTCTGCCTTTCATAAACCCATGCTGACTGGGCCTAATGTCTTCGTTGTCTTGTATGTGCCACATCAATGCAAACAAAGGGGTCCAGGAGAGCTGGACCTACTTCAATGAAGAATTGTTGAAGGCTCAGGGACAGGCTGTGCCAATGTGCCAGAAGATGAGCCGCCGGGGCAGACGGCCAGCCTGGATGGTTCATGAACTTTTAATGGAACTGAGGGAAAAAAAGAGGGTGTATCACCTTTGGAAGCGAGGGGAGGCAACCCACAGAATGTTTAAGGATGTTGCTAGGTCTTGTAGGAAGAGAATTAGGGAGGCAAAAGCACACTTGGAGCTTAAACTGGCCTCTACTGTGAAGGACAACAAAAAGTCCTTCTATAAATACATTAATAGTAAGAGGAAGGGGAAGGAAAACCTCCACTCCTTGGTGGATACGGAGGGGAACATTGTAACCAAGGATAAGGAAAAGGCAGAGATACTTAACACCTTCTTTGCCTCAATTTTTACTAGAAGGGCAGAACGTCTTCCTGACAGCTGGCCTCCAGAGCTGGCAGAAGGAGCCAGGGAGCTGCACAGTTTCCCTATGTTCCATGAGGCAGTGGTTGGAACTCTCCTTAGCAGCTTGGATCCCCACAAGTCCATGGGACCAGATGGGATTCATCCTAGGGTGCTGAGAGAGCTGGCAGATGAGCTGGCCAAGCCACTCTCCATAATTTTCCAGCAGTCCTGGCTCACTGGCGAGGTCCCAGAGGACTGGAAGCTGGCCAACGTGGTGCCCATCCATAAGAAGGGCCGGTTGGATGAGCCAGGGAATTACCGGCCTGTCAGCCTGACCTCAGTGCCAGGCAAGATCATGGAACAGGTCATCCTGAGTGCAATAACACAACACTTACAGGATGGCCAAGGGATCAGGCCTAGCCAGCATGGATTTAGGAAGGGCAGGTCCTGCCTGACCAACCTGATCTCCTTCTATGATCAGGTGACCCGCCTGGTGGATGTGGGGAGGCCTGTTGATGTAGTCTACCTGGACCTCAGCAAGGCCTTTGACACCGTTCCACATAGCAAACTGCTGGCCAAGCTGTCAGCCCATGGCTTGGACGGGAGCACACTGCGATGGGTTAGGAACTGGCTGGAGGGCCGAGCCCAGAGAGTGGTGGTGAATGGTGCCACAGCCAGCTGGCAGCCAGTCACTAGTGGTGTGCCCCAAGGATCAGTGCTGGGCCCTGTGCTCTTTAACATCTTTATTGATGATCTGGATGAGGGCATTGAGTCCATCATCAGTAAATTTGCTGACGACACCAAGCTGGGGGCAAGAGTTGATCTGCTGGAGGGTAGAGAGGCTTTGCAGAGAGACCTCGACAGGCTGGACAGATGGGCAGAATCCAACGGCATGAGATTTAACACATCCACACACATTGGCCACAACAACCCCATGCAGTGCTACAGGCTGGGGTCAGAGTGGCTAGAGAGCAGCCAGGCAGAGAGGGACCTGGGGGTGCTGGTTGATGGTAGGATGAACATGAGCCTGCAGTGTGCCCAGGCAGCCAAGAAGGCCAATGGCATCCTGGCCTGCATCAAGAACAGTGTGGCCAGCAGGAGCAGGGAGGTCATTCTGCCCCTGTACACTGCACTGGTTAGGCCACACCTCGAGTACTGTGTCCAGTTCTGGGCCCCTCAGTTTAGGAAGGATGTTGACTTGCTGGAACGAGTCCAGAGAAGAGCAACAAAGTTGGTGAGGGGTTTGGAACACAAGCCCTATGAGGAGAAGCTGAGGGAGCTGGGGTTGCTTAGCCTGGAGAAGAGGAGACTCAGGGGTGACCTTATCACTCTCTACAACTACCTGAAGGGAGGTTGTAGACAGGCTGATGATGGTCTCTTCTCCCAGGCACCCAGTACCAGAACAAGAGGACACAGTCTCAGGCTGTGCCAGGGGAGGTTCAGGTTGGATGTGAGGAAGAAGTTCTATACAGAAAGAGTGATTGCCCATTGGAATGGGTTGCCTGGGGAGGTGGTGGAGTCGCCGTCGTTGAGGGTGTTCAGAAGGAGACTTGATGGGGTGCTTGGTGCCATGGGTTAGCTGTTTGGGTGGGTTGGATTGGTTGATGGGTTGGACACGATGATCTTGAAGGTCTCTTCCAACCTGGTTTGGTTTATTCTAATAAAGGTTTATTCTAATAGCACTCAGGATGACCTACTCCATAACCTTCCCTGGCACCAAGGTCGCTGTGACAGGCCTGTAGTTCCCTGAATCATCCTTTCAGCCCTTCTTGTAGATGGGTATCATATTTGCTAACCTCCAGTCATCTAGGATCTCCCCAGTTAGCCGGGTCTGTTGACAAATAATGGTGAGCAGCTTGGTGAGCACATCTGCCAGCTCCTTACATACCCTTGGGTGGCTGCCATCCAGTCCTACAGACTTATGCACATCTAAATGACACAACAGTTCATTGATCATTTCCTCCTAGATTGCGGGGACTGCTTTCTACACTTCATCGTTGTCATTCAGCTCCAGGGGCTGAACCCTCAAGAAGCAGCTGGTGTAACTGACAAAGTGGCAAAGTGGATGCTCAGCAGCTCAGCTTTCTCCTTCTCTTTGGTCACCAGGTTCCCTCTTGCATCCAGTAGTGGGTGGACATTCTTCCTAGCTCTTCTTTTACCATTAACATATTTATAATATTTTTTTTATTATCTTTAATGGCACTGAATAAACTTTATCAGAATAAACTTTATTAGAATAAACCAAACCAGGTTGGAAGAGACCTTCAAGATCATTGCGTCCAACCCATCAACCAATCCAACCCACCTAAACAACTAACCCATTGCACCAAGAGCCCCATCAAGTCTCCTCCTGAACACCTCCAATGATGGCGACTCCACCATCTCCTTGGGCAGGCCATTCCAATGGGCAATCACTCTTTCTGTATAGAACTTCTTCCTAACATCCAACCTGAACCTCCCCTGGCGCAGCCTGAGACTGTGTCCTCTTGTTCTGGTACTGGCTGCCTGGGAGAAGAGACCATCATCAGCCTGTCTACAACCTCCCTTCAGGTAGTTGTAGAGAGTGATAAGGTCACCCCTGAGTCTCCTCTTCTCCAGGCTGAGCAACCCCAGCTCCCTCAGTCTTTCCTCATAGGGCTTGTGTTCCAAGCCCCTCACCAACTTTGTTGCTCTTCTCTGGACTCGTTCCAGCAAGTCAACATCCTTCCTAAACTGAGGGGCCCAGAACTGGACACAGGACTCGAGGTGTGGCCTAACCAGTGCAGTGTACAGGGGCAGAATGACCTCCCTGCTCCTGCTGGCCACACTGTTCTTGATGCAGGCCAGGATGCCATTGGCCCTCTTGGCTGCCTGGGCACACTGCAGGATCATGTTCAGCCTACCATCGACCAGTACCCCCAGGTCCCTCTCTCCCTGGCTGCTCTCCAGCCACTCTGACCCCAGCCTGTAGCACTGCATGGGGTTGTTGTGGCCAATGTGCAGAACCTGGCACTTGGACGTGTTAAATCTCATGCCGTTGGATTCTGCCCATCTGTCCAGCCTGTCGAGGTCCCTTTGCAGAGCCTCTCTACCCTCCAGCAGATCAACTACTGCCCCCAGCTTGGTGTCGTCAGCAAATTTACTGATGATGGACTCAATGCCCTCATCCAGATCATCAATAAAGATGTTAAAGAGCACAGGGCCCAGCACTGATCCTTGGGGAAAAATTGCTTTCCCTGACCGGGAATCGAACCCGGGCCGCGGCGGTGAGAGCGCCGAATCCTAACCACTAGACCACCAGGGAGACTGAGTGCCTTACCCACTGGCCACACTGAGTTCTAGTTAAACTTTGACCTTCCTAATTTTCTCCATACACATCCTTTTTCAAGAGCCTTGTACACTTCCTTACTTGCCTGCCCCTTCTTCCATAGCCACTAGATCTTCCTTTTCTTCCTGAGTCAAAACTCTCTACTTATCCAGGCCGGTCTTTTGACGCATCCAAACACATAGTTTCAGCCAAAGGCACAAATAAATGGAGTTTAACTGCTCAAATTTGAGGAATCTAGTTATTTCACAGTATCCACTCTAAAGCAGGTAAGAGTGGTTTTTTTTTTCTTCAAGAAACCTATCTTATAAATAACAGTCTATAACCACTATCTTATAAATAAGAGAGAAAAAATGTTCAGTAAGAAAAATATCAGGAGTAACTTGTAGTTCAGAGAGGAGAATGGTCTCCATAGTTCTTTCCTCATTCTAGACCCAAATATTTGTAATTTAGTAGAAATAATTCTAAGGTTCTAGATTTCATGATGGTTTTGTCCTGAAATTGAGTCAAGGTTTCAGTACAGTGAAATGAAAATAATGGAATTCTCTTAAATGTCTGTGATGTTAGATTTTGTTGTGACAGAAGAGTCTAATTGCTCAAAATCTTTTACAAAGATGACAAGTGTATTTTGTTGTTGTGGTCTACTTCATTAAGTCATGTATATGATGATTTTAAGGTTGCTTGCTTTACAGAATTTATCCTGGACCACT
Source organism: Melanerpes formicivorus (assembly GCF_026170545.1). Classification (NCBI taxonomy): domain Eukaryota; kingdom Metazoa; phylum Chordata; class Aves; order Piciformes; family Picidae; genus Melanerpes; species Melanerpes formicivorus. The sequence continues at coordinate 19,964,676 of NW_027142356.1, read as the reverse complement.
TAGGATGAAGTGTTCCCAAGATGGAATTAGAATTGGTTGTTTGAAGGCAAACTCCTGGCAAGCCTCTGATCATGGCTCCCAAAGAAGCCACTTCAGGATGGTTATTCAATCACACAAATTAAAACAGCTTTCTAAAACCACAATCACGTAATTTGGCTTTACTTGCCACAGCCTTTCATAGGCAATCATTTTATCTGTATTGCAGCCAGACTGCAATTTCAGAACATGTGTAAGTACCCAGTACAGCATAGCAGAACCAGCTTTGGACATAAGTAGCAAGAGGACAACACAGGGCAAGGCAGCTACACATTGCATTGAAATTTTGTAGTTCAAATGGTGTTTTATGCTCTTACGGCCATACTAATCTTGCACCTTGGTGATATATCTGACTACAACATGTACATACCACACAAGAGATATGAGTCCAGAAGCACAGTTTTAGTTACTGTCAATAAATAAAGGTTCAATGATTTATATATTTGTTTAATATGAAAAGGAATCAAAAGCATTATAAAATTGACAGGTGTATAATTCAGATTCTGAAAGTAGAAATATTGGTGCAGAATTTAAAAAAGGACCTGCCTGGGTCTTTTTTTACCTCTAAGTTCAAAAGAAGAGGACAGGAGCTATTTTTGCACATGGCTTGTAGTGTCAAAGCAAAATGCAGTATTTCTTAGATTATGATGATTCAGTGTAGCTGAGGAATTTCCAACAGAAAGCCTATGCTATTCTGAATATAAAAAACCCTAGGTATTTTGTTGTTGTCTTCAGTTACAACAAACATTTTAACCAGAGTAACAGATTTTAATCAGAAGCACATCACTCATTGAAAAAAGATTCTGAGCGAAAAATGACAGTCATATAAACTAGCTAATAATGAAATATACTTTCCTCTTTACTGTCAAAAGTTAAATGTAACCTCACTGTAATTTCTGTATGGAAGTCTTGAGTAAGTAATAGCTTAAAATATTAAATGCACCAGTTGTCCTGCAGGAGCACTCATAGAACAAGACAATCCTAGTCTTCACTGTTGTCTAAATAGTGCTCAAAAGTTAGAACATGTCTTCCACAAAACTCATGTTGTAGAAGCACTTGTAGAAGCTTGAGAAAAAGACAGCATTTTTTGCAGTTGCTTTTATAACAAGACAAAAGGATAATATCCATGATGCTTTTCAAATAAATGACATTGATTTATTTATTCCCTTTTTTTTTTAAATTGAAATATATATCAGGTTTGTCTTTAATGAATACAAAATAAATGTCTGGTATATCCACACCTTTTAGCTGCAGCACCGTGAGTTCTCCATCATTAGTTGTCACTTTCTCCAGAGAAAGTTGGTGATACCACCATCTGCCATCTTTCAGAATTAAAATCTTCCATTTTCCTATGGAAAAGTATTTTCATAGTTAATAAAAATGGATGCTTTAGCTTCAGTAGGCTAACAAGCATAAAAAATTAGCTACTTTCTCTCTCACTCTTTTTTTGATATATTATACAAAAATGGAATCTTTTGTTTCCTATCACTCAAATCACGTATCTGACAGGACCAATATTTTTCATCATCTTCCAGTAACATAAAAGGAATTCAGTTATGTAACTTCAGACTTTTTATTTTTCTCTTGACATGCTGCTTATTTGTATGTATATTGCATTGTATAATCTCTGAAAGAAAGGCTTTATTCCATCATTAATCCTAGAGTTCGATGTAAGAGGTTATCAAATCAGTTATCTTGAGATTACTTTAAAAACCTGAAATATCTAACTGCAGTTTCTTATAAGCCAGAATGGTAGAATTGCTGAAAATAGAAAATCCACAGTTCCAAATACTCAATGCATTTACAAAGCTTGCACTGCTCTAAGGAAAAACCTTAGTCATCTTTTAATACAGTAACAAGTACAATTACTTCCTTTCACTAGTGTTCAATGAGAATGCTGGGAAAACTGTCAGGGAAACATTCTTAGCACATATACAGAAACAGGAATTGCATGTACTGTGGGAATGCAACATGACATTTCTCTTTGCATAGCTTTTGAAAGTGAAAATAGGATTATAGCATCAGAAGAACTGGTAGTTGATGTGATCCTCAGCAATGATGGGTGGGAAAAAAAAAAAAGAATGCTTTTCTTTAAGATTCCCTCAATCTTCCCAGTGGTAATATTTTTTGGTTGGTTGGTTTTTACATTACTGCTATGAATACTTTAGCAAAACAATGGAAAACAAACTAAACAACAGTTGTGTGCTTTTCAAAAATATATCATACATTTACAGATCTTACTAACTTGTGCAAAACCCCTGTCTATATCTGTCATCAAGAATAACTCTTTTCAGCATTCATTATAAACATGAATTCTTCTCTTAACATGTAGAAAGAGAAAAACTGTGTCTCTGCTTGTGGACTACAGTGGACTTAGACCCATGAAAGCATATGCTGTATCAATAACTACTGAATGACTTACAACTCACAAAAAGTCAAGGAAGAAAGTCAAATACATGCTTCCTCTGCTCCTCCTCCTTTTTTTTTACTGTAACACAGCCTTAGAAAATTTGAAATTGCATAGATGTAAGGACAAAAGACAGTGAAGAACAGATCTCAAGAGGAAGAGATTTTCCTAAGTAGAAACAAATGCCATAATGAGGAAATAACTCAGGAACTTCAGAAGTGTGTTAATGAAAAAGTGAAGGAAGGTACAAGGACAGAGAGTGGGTTCTTGTTCAAAGTCTCTCATCCTTACAGCTCCTGTCCATCTGACACACAGCAGTGGCCTTCTCTTGCAGCTTTCTTTTTCCTAGTTTTTTGATAACATGTAGGAAGCTCCACATTAAACTTGTGTGGTTTAGGGCCAGAAATTCCATTCAAACTGAGACACTCCCATAAACTTTTCATTTCTACTAGCCACATCACTACAAATTATTGTCCAACATTGATAACGACAATCAAATATAAACTATGTGTTGTTTGGTTGCTTTGTTTTGGTGTTTTTTTAAAATAATATCTCAACCTTTTGTACTGTTATCTAAACTGAAAGAAACAAGAGGACACAGTCTCAAGCTGTGCCAGAGGAAGTTAGGGCTCAAGGTGAGGAGAAAGCTCTTCACTGAGAGAGTTGTTCGCCATTGGAATGGGCTGCCCAGGGAGGTGGTTGAGTCACCGTCCCTGGAGGCGTTCAAGAGGGGATTGGACGTGGCACTTGGTGCCATGGTCTAGTCATGGGGTCTGTGTTTATAGGCTGGACTCGATGATCCTCAAGGTCTCTTCCAACCTTATTTATACTGTGATACTGTGATGTGCTAAAGAAATCTGCAGACATAACTGGTGGAGATAAGAGTGCTAATGCACAAAAAGATTTGACAGAAAGGAAAAAAGAAAGGAGGAAAGGAGAAAGGGAAGAACAGAACAATCAAGTAATTTAGGAAATCAGCTACCTCAACACAGGATTACATACACATTGAATCCTGAGAGGATTTTTTTAATCTATTAAATTGACACATTCTTTGTTAGAGAAGACATCATTCATACACAAAACAGGGATTTATTTTTTGAAGCCTCTGGCAGCCATAGTGAGTCTCTTCAACAACCTTTCTTTTATCTTCACTTAATAAGGAAACTATCAATAAGATTGTATTTCAATAATTTTGTCTATACTGAACTCCTGAAATTGCTTCAGTCTTTTAGAATTCAAAATATTAAACCTGAAAATTACCTGCACATTTTCCTGTCTTCCATTGAAGAAGCCATAGCCAATGGGAAGAATGTCTGGAAAGTGCTCACTTGCTAACAGAAGGTGAGATAAAAGTTAATCTGGAGTACTGGAAGTAACAGTTTCCCATCTGAAGGAATAGGCCACTGGTAGCAACCACTGACCAAGGTTTATATTATGAACATCATTAGTCTACAAACTATATATGCATACTCAGTTTTAAACTACTGTTGAAATATATATAGTTCTCCTACTCAAGCAATGGTTTGTTTGCACATGTACATTACTTACAGTTATTTCTTTCCTTTTGCACACACTTCTTGTTTGAGTTTACTTCTTACACAATTACTAGAGTCAATTCTGACAGTTTCTCACTTTAAGAGATAGCTACTTTTAAATATTTCCCTGCTAATTTTTGGAGAGCATGTATGATCACAAAAGAGCTAAACTAATTATCCAAAGTACACGCACTTTTGTATAAATCATTTGAACTACCAAATATCTTGCTTGAAAAAGCTGAGCATCTGGGAATTCTTGTGAGGTCATAATTGATAGACATGACAAATGCTTGAAATAGGCATTTACTAGCATAAATATAATCCATAAGATACAAGTCCATCTATCACATTTGACTGAACTGATCCTCACCCTAACTTGATCTACAAACTGTGGATCTGTGCTGTCTCATGGATGTAGACCTTCCTATGTGTATTTTATTTCCTTCAAACTATATATTGTCTAGTTTGAGTAGTTCTCTCAGCAAGGTCACTTTCTAGTCTGTCTTCCAAGTTCCACACATTTATTTTTTTCTGTTGGAAAAAACTACATTAATCTTAGCAATTAGTTTGTTTCTATCCACTCCATCCTTTATACTTCACTTTTGACCCTCCTATCCTAGTGTTGGTCTCATGGAAAACATCACATTTTTAATCACTCTTGGCTAAAAATAGGTGATAAAAAATTGTTATTTTGCTTTCATCTCTATCCTTTGTACTTTTAAATGGTTTATGAATATATCTAGAAAGAAAGCAAATTTCACATAAAAATTGGTTGTGCTTATAAATAACTCATTTCCTAAAAAAATCCAAACAACTCTGAATCAAAGATATTAAAAGCTATCATAGGATAACTACTTAACTATTGGCACAGCTAGCTGTAGTGAGCAACTTTCTGGTTATTTTAGGAATGGCACACTATAAAAATATCTTGTGGTGAGATATTTTGCCTAATTTTATTCTGAGTTAAACTATTTTCCTAACAAACCTGTTTAACATATGGCTATTTCACAAGATCTGTTGTAATTACATAGGTCACACAATTAAAGAAATTCCAACAAGCTTATCTATTAGTGCCAGTGTGTAAAAGGTAGCAGCAATAAAATTATATCATTATAGTTTAGCTCACAGTCCCAAATTTTCATTGCACAGTGATGAATTCCAAGCTAGGAGAGCTTGATGCATGTTAGACAGTAGAAGTGCAACAGCAATTCAACAAGGGACATTAAGACTATTAATGAACAAACAATGTTCAGAAAATGAAACTTTTAAGAATGCAGAACATCTCACTAAAAATAAAACCATGAAACCATCACAGTTTAAAATAAAAGCATTGCCAAAAGATATACAATGTGACTGAAAGGGGAAATTCTTCAAATAGAATCATTAGTTCAGACTATAACTGAGTGCTGCACAAAGAAACTAAGAGGAGCATATCATTAATTGAAGACAAAACTGTGAATTAGCCTCAAAACAAACACTTGTTACTATTAAATTCAGGGAATAAACATGAACTTAATCTAGCTGGATATATGAAATGAGTTGCACGTTTGTAACAGGAAAAGCTTCTTCAGCAGCAGTAGCCACCTATTGTTTGGTGTCTTCAGATACCACGATTATTTTAATACCAGTTCACAATTTTCTTCAGCAGTATTCCCACTATAGCACTGAAGGTGGCCGTCCATAGCCTGAAGCCATACTGTGACTGCTAAAAGTAGTGCATGCCTGTTATATACAAGTGCTAAGCCAGATGGGAGGTGATAGGAGTCTGGCTGATACTTTTAGTGCTGTATTCCATGCATGACTATTTGAGGGATGTAACGACTTTTACAAGTGTTTTAAATAACTGAAGGCTTTATAGATGAAGTGCTGCAAGGTTGCAGGTCTAGAATAAACATTTTCCTTTAAGTCAACCCCTGGAGAAACTTTGTTTACATACCTCATTCCAAATAATCACAGAGAAGTAAACTCTGGATTCAATAATCATTGTACTTATTTATTTAGAATCTATACTGTGTGTGATATCCCATGTTGTACTGGAACGACACCGTTACGACTAATGGCTTTGAGTAAAAATGAGGGCCATGTTTCCTACAGAATGGCTAAGTATAAAATGAATTATTAATTTGCTTATAAAGACAAAAAACAACCAATAAACCAAACCAGGTTGGAAGAGACCTTCAAGATCATTGCGTCCAACCCATCAACCAATCCAACCCACCTAAACAACTAACCCATGGCACCAAGCACCCCATCAAGTCTCCTCCTGAACACCTCCAATGACGGCGACTCCACCACCCCCTTGGGCAGCCCATTCCAATGGGCAATCACTCTCTCTGTATAGAACTTCTTCCTAACATCCAACCTAAACCTCCCCTGGCGCAACCTGAGACTGTGTCCTCTTGTTAAACCAACCAACCACACACAAAACACCAGTGATTCTGTCACGCAACCTCAGTCATTAAGAAACATTTCATGTCTTAGTGCTTTCCTTATTTTTCACCTTATATTTTTTTCCAACTGCATCCTCTTTGTATTGACTTTTGTAAATCTCCAGCAATCTTATAAAAATTATATTGTTAGAGTTCTACAATTAATGCTTGTTGAAGAGGTACAAGGACAATTAATTTTTGTGTGATTGGTCTTCCATTTTAGAGATTTATCTAATGAAGGCTACAACAGGAGGGAGAAGAGATGGAAACTGCTTCTTCCTACCAGTTGGTCCTCCATGTCACTTTTAAACTGGTGCAACAATTTTTGCCTAGGAATAATGCCAGCCTAACAGATGGCCTTAACTGTTGCCATTCAGAAGAAACTAAAATGTGCAACAACTTTGAGGATTTGGATAATATTGTTACCCAAGGGATATCAAGGCAGAAATCTGAGATTTTCCTCTCAGATATAATGGTGTAAGAGCATACAGATTAAAAACTGAATTTTCTTTGTTCACAGTTCTAATATCAGAGGACGAAAACTTTCACTCTTTTATATGCAACCATTTGTAACAAACCCAGATATAGATCAGTCTTTAGAGGCTGCTTCTCAAGGTTGATCATTTTCGGTTGTCAATCTTACAAGAATGGCTGCATACTTGTATTGATCTTGATTTCTGTGGGGAGATACACATTGCCTTTTGGGTTGGAGGCTGATACTACACAGACTCAAAAGTCCTCAATTACCCCCATACAGAGTTGTGAGGGGTTTTTTCTGGTTGGGTTTTTTTTGTTTGGTTTGGTTTGGTTTGTTGTTTGGTTGGTTTCATAGTTTCATTCAGGGTTGGAAGGGACCACAAGGATCATCTAGTTCCAACCCCCCTGCCATGGGCAGGGACACCCTACACTAGATCAGGCCGTACAGAGCCTCATCCAGCCTGCTCTTAAACACCTCCAGGGACGGGGCCTCGACCACCTCCCTGGACAACACATTCCGGGGTCTCACCACTCTCATGGTGAAGAACCTCCTCCTCACATCTAGCCTGAATCTCCCCACCTCCAGCTTCATTCCATTCCCCCTGGTCCTATCACTACCTGAGATCCTGAGAAGTCCTTCCCCAGCCTTCCTGTAGGCCCCCTTCAGATACTGGAAGGCAACAATTAGGTCACCTCGGAGCCTTCTCTTCTGCAGACTGAACAGCCCCAACTCCTTCAGTCTGTCCTCATAGGAGAGGTGCTCCAGCCCTCTGATCATCCTTGTGGCCCTTCTCTGGGCACATTCCAGCACCTCCACATCCCTCTTGTAATAGGGGCTCCAGAACTGGACACAGTACTCCAGGTGGGGTCTCACCAGGGCTGAGTAGAGGGGGAGGATCACCTCCCTCGACCTGCTGGCCACACTTCTCCTGATGCAGCCCAGTATCTGATTGGCTTTGCGGGCTGCAAGTGCACATTGAGAGCTCATGTTAAGCTTCTTGTCCACCAGCACCCCCAAGTCTCTCTCCTCAGGGCCACTTTCCAGGCAGTCACTGCCCAGCCTGTATTTGTGCCTGGGATTTCCTCGACCCAGATGCAGGACCCTGCACTTACTCTTATTGAACTTCATGAGGTTGGCTTGTGCCCACCTCTCCAGCCTGTCCAGGTCCCTCTGGATGGCCTCCCTTCCCTCCAGCGTGTCTGCTGCACCACACAGCTTGGTGTCGTCAGCAAACTTGCTGAGGGTGCACTCAATGCCACTGTCCATGTCACCCACAAAGATGTTGAACAAGACAGGTCCCAGGACTGATCCCTGAGGGACTCCGCTTGTCACTGGCCTCCACTGGGACATGGAGCCATTGACAGCCACTCTTTGGGTGCGGCCATCAAGCCAGTTCCTTATCCATCTAGTGGTCCACCCATCAAACCCACGTGTCACCAGTTTGGAGACCAGGATGTGGTGCGGGACAGTGTTGAAGGCTTTGCTCAGGTCCAGGTAAACGACATCAGTTGCTCGCCCCTCATCTATTAATTTTGTCACCTGCTCATAGAAGGCCACCAGGTTGGTCAGGCAGGATTTGCCCTTGGCAAAGCCATGCTGACTGTTCCCAATCACCTCTTTTTGGTTTGGATTTTTTGTCTCAAGTTTTAATTCTATTAGGAAAACAGAAGTGGAAAAGATGAACTGACAGAAACTTAGATTTGATCCTACAAGGAATCTGGATACAATCACTTTTAAGTCCTACCTTCACTATTGTTAATTAAAAAAAGTCACTACAAATTCAAGAGGTTTTTTCTTTATCTGCTCTGACCATATCTGGTGTTATATTTGATGTAGTACAATCCTCCTTAATATATGTCATACCAGTAAGATCAGATTCAAGCATCATCTTTTACTTGATGATATACTTAAAAATACGTTCCTCACCTGATTTTATATTTTCCTGCCATCTTATTGAGAAAGCCTTTTCTCCAACTACAAAACCGACAAATTATAATTATCCGTTTCCAGATTTTCTGTTTCTGATGGTTTAACATGCTTTGCTTTCTCAAGGAACACTGAAATTATTGATGCTCTTTAGACATTGTTGCTTAATGATCCTTCAGATCCTAGCAGTTGTTCAAGAGCTAGAAACCTTTTGTTATCTAATGTGAAAATGAAAAAGAAAATTTTTGTTTTGTTTTGTTTTTCTCTATACTGCAGAATCAACATGTTAAGTACAGAAGCAGAAAACAAGAGCAGCAAAAAAGAAAGTCCCCCAAAATGCATCTAAAGATAATTCACACTTTTTTTGCATTAGTCACCTACAAAAAGATCTGTAGAAAGAATTGGTATTGTTACATGACTGCCAACTGAAAAATACAATGCAGATGCATTATATAGGTCATCATCTCAAAACCTGTTCATCTCCTGTACTCTGTAGAAAGAGCAATTCTTTATCTGAATTAGTTCTTCCAAACACCCTCTTTTTATATTAATATTAGATCTAATGCTCTAGCCTCATCCTAAAATATCAGCAAAACCAAAAACTAGTCAAATTACTTCCAAATATCAGATTTACACAAGATTTCAGTTTTACAAAACTATTCCCATATAGCTTTAGAAAAAAACAACCCATAATCTTGTAGTATTAATGCAAGTGAAAAATTTCTGCTAATCTGAACAAATAAAAACAGGGTGTGGAAATTCAGCTATGCAAGTTAATTTGATTTCACCTAGGAAAACCTGAGGCACGGGTTACATCAAACAATTTTGATGCCTGCAAGCAGTGTTAGAGAGCAAAAGTATTTGAAAGACATTCATAACCTATATTTATAGCTTGGACATGATCACACATCTTCTGTCAACTACTTTCAGATATTGTCATGTAACCGATATTCTGGTTATAGTTTATATTTTACATGCTAAGCTTGAAGAATTATGCTGAAAATTGGATAGTGGTGTCACTTTATATGATGGTTCTGATAATTTACTGCTATTTTCTATCAATTATAAGATTCCCCCACCACCACCTTCACTATTCATATAAAGGGAATCAGTAAGTCAAAGAAACTGTATAGGGTGCCTTCAGATCTATCCTCTCAAATGCAGAAATAATTACTGTTATTCTATTTTATTAACTTCATTATATTACTGTTATTTTGAAGTATGGAATATACCAGGATACATCAATTGCTGTGCTTATCTCACTGTTACATTCCTAAAGCAGAAGTACTGGCATATATGACTCAACTAAGGATATTAACCTAATTAACTCTGCAGTGAAGAGGATGAGAGATTTAAATTGTCAGTGAAGGTTGTATTCCCTTTCTTCTTACCTTTCCCCTGCTTCAACCCCCTAAATCCTAAAAAGGATTTTTGGCTTCTAAACTGTATCTTTGCATCAGTGCTCTGTTGAAAGGCAGAAGAGCACACTTATAGAATCATAGAAAGTTTTGGGTTGGAGGATAGCTTAAAGATAATTCTGTTCCAACAAGCTGCCATGGGTAGGGACAGCTCCTGTTAAACCAGGTTGCTTAAGGCCCCATCCAGCCTGGTTTTGAACACTGCCAAGATTGGAGCCCCCACAGCTTTTCTGGGCAAGCTGTTCCAGTACCTCACCACTCTCATGATGAAAAATTTCTTCCTAGTGTCCAATCTAAATCTAGCTTTTTCCAGTTTAAAGCCATTGCACCTTATCTTATCACATCACTTTTGCATCACTCTGAAGAGTGCCTCTCTAGCTATCCTCTTGGGCCCCTTCAAATAGCAGAAGGCTGCTATGATGTCTCCCTGGAGCTTTCTCTTGTCCATGCCAAATAACTCCAGTTCTCTCAGCCTATCTTCATAGAATAGGTGCTCCAGCCCTTCTCCGGACCCTAACAGGTCCAAGTCTTTCTTGTCTTGTGGGCTCCACAGATGCACACATTACTCTAGGAGGGATCTCAGAACAGTGGAATAGAGAGAGGTGGGGAACCACCTCCCTCAATCTGGTGGCTATAATTTTTTATAGAATCATAGAATTTTTTCAGTTGGACAAAAATCAAGTCCAAACATTGACCTAACAACCCCACAGCTATCAAACCATATGCTCAAGTGCCATGTCTACTCGTTTTTTTAACATTTACAGGGACAGTGATTTCACCACCTCCCTGGGAAACCTATTCTAATGCCACACCACTCTTTCAATAAAGACATTTTTCCGAATATTCAATCTAAACCTCCCTTGGCACAAAGTGAGGCCCTCTTCTCTCATTCTATCACTTGACACTGGGGACAAGAGACATACTCTCACCTCACTACTTTTGATGTGGCCCAAGATTTAGTTGTCTTTCTGGGCTGCAAGGACATGTGGGAGTGCAAAAGGAAAAGAGCTTAGAAAAGTGGACAAGATGACACATTTAACCATGCTACTTTGTTAATAGGTGTTTAGAGCTAAAATGAGCATACCATGGAAGTTACAGATTTCAAATGCTGTTGCAGATTTCCACTGTTTTGCAACATCAACAAATGATGGTTTATTCGAATTCTGACCAGCACTACAAATATAATCCTTATTTTGATAGCTGTGGAACATCAATTTAACATACCCTTAAACTTGGTTGACATTATCAATAGGCTCAATCCTATGTTACAGTAAGAAGAATAAACTGGGCATTTATGAATTTTTTTCCTCATATTTGACCTAACTTACACTAAATTACACAATGAATTTCCAGTCACTTGGAAGAGAACAAAATAAGACTATGATTTTTAAGTAGACATCATTTTTTCCATTAAATATAATGATTCATTTAATTTGCTGTACAATCCAAAGAAAAGAGTCTCAGGTGAACAAATCCTATTTGAAAGCTGTGTTAATGTTCACCACTATTTCTAAAGATTAAAAAACCCACAAACCTTTCCCCAGAGGTAAAAGGAACCATCATGAAAACAAGGACAAAACCTCCTTCTATTTTTTCCCAATCCTGATAGTTACTGACTGGAATTCAAAAGACATTTTCAGACATAGGGCAGAAATAAATGCTGTTGCTGCATCGGCTGCTGAAACATCATGCATCTAAGCAGGGATGACAGATGAAGAGCCATCTGACAGCACAGCTGTATGCCATTCTCTCTACTTGCTCCTGGGACAACACTAGTATTCCTGCACATCATTATGCAATATGGACATGCCAAATGTCCTCTCTCTATGATAGATATTGCACTCAATTTCAGTTTTCCAGAACAAGAGAAGTCTAAAACTACATCCAATCACTTAATCCTGACTGTACCCCAAGTGATAAGAAACATTAGTAATTGAACTGATACTTTTTTTCCAGTTATACTTTTCCCCGTAGTTACCCAACACGAATTGACTGAAAACAAACCAAAGAGCCATGAATTTTGTCCTGAAGTCTTTATTTCTTATAAAGACTTAAGCCAATAAAAAAGGAATTTCTAAAATATCTTTAAACAACCTGACTTCCAGATAATGACATATTCTGGGTTTTGTCTTTTGAAATACAAAGAAAGAAAATCCACACCCCAATAAAACAGAGTAGAATTAACCAGGTTGGAAAAGACCTTTGAGATCATCAAGTCCAACCTATCATCCAACACTATCCAATTAACTAAACCATAGCACCAAGCGCCCCATCCAGTCTTTTCCTAAACACCTCCAGTGATGGTGACTCCACCACCTCCCTGGGCAGCCCAATCCAATCTTCTAATTTGGGAAGAAGCAGGGGGAAATGTCAAACTAAAATGTATATTAATTATTTGACACATTTATTTTTGAGTATAAAGTCTACATATTCTATCTAATAATGTGACATGAATCATCCTCTATTTTCTTGGGGAGGGATAATATCATACACTGGTACACGGTGTCTGCACAGAGAGATTGTTCAGTCTTCATCAGTGGAGATACTCAAAATCCAGCTGGATAAAATCCTGGACAACCAGCTCTAGATGACCCTGCTTGATAAGTAAACTTAGTGTTAAAGGATTGCAAGAGCTCCCCTCTAACCCAAATCTGTGAAATGCATGACAATATCTCCTTGTGTGCAGAATGTAACCTTTAATTTACTTCACTGTGCCATAATAAGATGTGCAGCCTGGCAGATATTTTTAGAGTAAAACCAACAATTAAACACTGCTGTTAGACACAATTGTCTTCCATTTAAATGAAATCACAGACCCTTTCCAGCTTAAGGTTCACGCAAGGAAAAATAGTACAAGCAAAGATAAATGACAGAAACTTTTCTTTTACAGTGCTTACCAATTCTCAGAGGACAGAGGAAAAATTCTTGCAGTGTCAAAAGTTTGCAATTCACTTGTTTCTAAATACTTGACATTATGTCACAAGGATCAAACTTGCAGCATGGAATAATTGAAAAGTGAAACTAAAAATTAATTGGTTCCCATTTAAAGTTCTCAATAGGAAAGACATAGACAAGTCTGTACAATGTTGTACCTTGCTAAGAAAGGTCAAACCTTTGGGCTGCATTCAGAGCTGTAGACAGAATGTCATTGACCTCGAAGGCGTATGGACCTTGATTCTGTTGATTTAAGTATTTTGGTTGTTTCACTGGCTTAAAACACAAAGAACCCTCAGCAAATTTAAACTTCCATTGACATAAATGAGGATAATGGGAACTTCAAAACAGACATAATTATTTTGTCCTTCTTATCACTGAAATAAGGGTGAGCAGAGAACTAAAATCTGAAACAGAAATAAAGGCAATCTGTTTTCCTTTCTAGTGGAAGGCATTTTGGTAAGTATAGAAATGGTACTGAGAAATCATTCCTAACATTCCTCTTGCCAGTCTTTCTAAATGTCACAATGCATATGATATCTAAAAGCAGTTTTGATTTATTGATTAGAAACTTAAGGTCATGCTATCTCATGGGCTCATGCAGAAAGAAAGAAAAATACTGTTATACACAGCAGTTATTTGTCATGAAAGAATGTTACCTCTTTTACTATAATCTAAAAGAAAAGTTTCTAAATAAGCCTGTGAAAATGATTGAAGGCTGGATCCCCAGCTCCAAAAGGATTCCTTTGAAACCTGCTCTTAGATCTTTCAAGCATGTTATGCTATTAATATGCAGATTAGTCACATTTAGGAGTGGACAGGTGGTTAAGAGATTACTGAAGTGCATAAAATCTGTGGTAATTGATATTATACAAATTTAAAATTGTTTTGTTCCAAACAGTTTTAGCACATACGTGCTACATACCTAATTCTTACTGTTGCTATAACCAGTCAAGCATCAGTAAACATTAAGTGCCCATCTTGAATCTCACCAAAACCTGGGATTCCTATCCATTCCTAGGTACCATATGAGATTTCAGACCTTGCATTTACCTTAACATAAAAAAAATTATATATATATATTGTGTAGGGGGACAGAAACATGGAAGTGCTTCATTATCTGAGTGACAAATAAGCAAAGTGTACCTTACACATTCTTTCCAGGAATGATAGAGAAAGTAGTCGATCTATATTAGATATGACTACACAACATGAGAGGCATAAGGATCCTGACTGACCTGACTCCCCATCATTGTGCAGTGCTATACTCTACCAAATCATTATGTTGCCCCCCAATAAGCTGTTGCATGAATAGAAAGAAACACAGAGCATGTATGGTTTGGGAAAATGAAATCCATGACTGCCTGCAAGGTTTTAGAAGAGAATAAACCAGGTTGGAGAAGACCTTTGAGATCATCAAGTCCAGCCTATCATCCAACACCATCTAATCAACTAAACCATAGCACCAAACACCCCATCCAGTCTCTTCCAAAACACCTCCAGCGATGGTGACTCCACCACCTCCCCAGGAAGCCCATTCCAATAGCAAATTACTCTTTCTACAAAGAACTTTTTCTTAACATGCAGCCTAAACCTCCCCTGATGCACTGTGTCCTCTTGTTCCTGGGCTGGCTGCCTGGGAGAAGAGACCAACCTCTGCCTGTCCACAACCTCCCTTCAGGTAGTTGTAGAGAGTGATAAGGTCTCCCCTGAGCCTCCTCTTCTCCAGGATAAGCAATCGCAGCTCCCTCAGCTCTCCTCACAGGGCTTATTCTCCAAACCCCTCACCAATTTTGTTGCCCTTCTCTGGACAGGTTCCAGCGAGTCAACATCCTTCCTAAACTGGGGGGCCCAGAATTGGACACAGGACTCAAGGTGTGGCCTAACAAGTGCTGAGTACAGGGGCAGAATGACCTCCCTGCTCCTGCTGGCCACACTGTTCCTGATACAGGCCAGGATGCTATTTGCATTCTTGGCTGCCTGGGCACACTGCAGGCTCATGTTCAGCCTACCATCAACCAGTAAACCCAGGTCCCTCTGTACCTGGTCACTCTCCAGCCACTCTGACCCCAGCCTGTAGCACTGCATAGGGTTGCTGTGGCCAGTGTGCAAAACCCAGCACTTGGATGTGTTAAATATCATGCTGCTGAATTCTGCCCATCTGTCCAGCCTGTCAAGGTTCTCCTACTACAGAGTTCTCCTACCCTCTAACAGATCAACACCTGCCTCCAGCTTGATGTCATCTGCAAACTTACTGATGATGGACTCAATCCCCTCATCCAGATCATTGATAAAGATATTAAAGAGCATGGGGCCCAGCACTGATCCCTGGGGGACACCACTAGTGACTGGCTGCCAGCTGGATGCAGCACCATTCACCACCATTCTCTGGGCACAGCCCTCCAGCCAGTTCCTAACCCAGTGCAGAGTGCTGCTGTCCAAGCCATGGGCTGACAGCGTGACCAATCTGTTCCGCTAGTCCTTCACAGTATCCAGGGGAGTTACGTGTTTGAAAATTGGCTCATACTTCCTTAGAAATCTGTTCAACACATATTTAGCTAAGGATCTCAAGAATTTTTCCTCAACAAAAGGAGATGCAGAGATGTTACAGCAATAAACTCAAAATATAACTGCAACAGCAGGACTGTGACAATACTGTTGAATTCAGCAAAATTCAACACCTGCTAACTGCCAAATCTCTTCGGCAGGTTTGTCCATCTGTGCTGTACAGCTAGATAACTATCCAAAGTCACTGTTAATATTTTAGGTTGGCACAATGATTTATGACAATGGAGACTGAGGGAGGAGAGTAGCTAGAAAAAAAAAATAATTGCATTAGTTTACATCTCTTGTTGAACCTGAACCACAAATACAGCAATAAATAAACATATTATGTTGTCCTTATTTTGTTTTCCTTTTTGTGCTGATTCTGAATCACACTTTATGTAGAAATTAAACAGTTCCCATGTCTTTTTTTTTTGTTTTTTCATCCAGAAAAAAACTCAGAAAATGCATAATTTTGAAGAGATTGTTTCACTGTTGTCCTGCAATTACAAGTTTTACAAATTTCTGGAATTCACCTCCCATAGAGAGCACAAAATATAAGACAGCTAATGGACAATATTTCAAACCATCACTACCTGTTATGAGAATATATGGTGCTATCTAATTTTAGCACTAATGTATTTTGTTGTGTGGATACATCTCAAATGCACTTTACTTGCATTTGGTAATCCTAATTTCAGTTTCTTCCTGTCTTCTTACTGGTGAAAATAGGACTGAAAGAAAGCATAATAAATTCCACACAACCTATGACCCTAGAGAAAATAGTAGATGAATAAAATTATCTTTACATTTCTGCCTTTGCAATTAATTTGTGTCTGAGCTTCAACTGACTTCATCAAGGGTGGACTTGGCACAAATAAAAAAGAAAAAACCATGAAATACCATTTGTTGTAGTGTGATGGTTTAACCCACCAACATCAACAAAAAGCTCAGCTAAACCCAGTCGGAGAAGCAAATGAAGCTGTATTTTACAAGCAATAGTGAAATTCAATGAATATATAGAAAATATACAGTATTTACAACATTATACAGGGATTTACAAAAAATGAAACACCACAGAAATCTTCCTTGGGAGGAGGATTCCACCTTGCCTCCCCCCAACCTCTCTCCCTCCCATTTTCCTCTAGTTAATTAGAAGGAAAAAAAAAAAAAAGAAAAAGAGAAAATGTTAGGGAATTTCAGATTTCAGTTAGGTCAACTTCGTTAGAGAAAGCTAGTAATGCTTATCAGAAAGTTTGCTAGATAAGAGGCCTCTCTCCATTGAAGGGCAGCATGCATGCCAAGAGAAAGACAGAAGCTGGAATGCCTGAGAGAAAGGAATGTGAGAGATATTTGCTATGGTACATCTCACATCTGACCAATGAAATTCGTTTAGAATTGATCTTTGTTTTGCTTCTTACACCTGACTGTTAAGCTAGAGAGTTTTGCAGCTTTCTTAAAGGCACAGCTTAAACTGTCACACCATTTCAATACAAGAAAGAATATTTTTACTGCAAGGGTAATAAAAATCCAAAATAGGTTAACCAGAGAAGCAGTGGATCCTCCACTTTTGGAGATATTCAAAGTCTGACTGGCCACATCTTGGACAACCTCTGCTATCTGACCCCACCCGAGAGGTACAAAGTATGGGGTGGACTAGACGATTTCAGAAAGTCACTTCCAAACCTACACATTCTGCAATTCTCTGAATTTCATTTATGTTAATATGAGGGATTTAACATCATCTATGAAACACAAAGCTCAAATTTCACTAGAGAATCTTATAGCTGAAGGAGATCTCACATTATATGTGAGACTTTTTTTAATTAAAAAAACAAACAAACAAACAAACAACATACCACCAAAATACACCCAAACAAAAAACCCAACACCAATAAAGAGTTCTAAGAATTCCTTGCTGCTTTTTGCAAGCCTGAACATCACGTCTGTAAAGAAGCCAAAAACTTAGAAAACAATTTTAGTTTTCTTGGTTTAGGTGAAAGGCAGCTGAGCTTCCACTGTGAATAATGGTCTTTAAAAAGGCATAAGAAATTTTCTACTATGTGCATGCATTTATGGTTGAATAAGCAATCTTATATAAAGGAAGTCTCTCATTTAAATCAGGTAAGTAAGCTGTTACCAGATTTGCATTCTATTTAATTCTTGGCAACAAACCTGTGGTCATTTTGCTTATGACAAAAATTTGATTTTCTGAGTCTACAGAGCCATCCTGGCTTTCTGAATAGCAACTGAAATACCATAATCTATTTAGATATCTTGAAATAATGTAATTGTTTTATATAAATTAAAGAAATTCCATTCTAAGTGCTTAGGATTGAGCATATTTTGAGGACACAGAGCTGGTCTAACCAAACTTCTCCTTTACCCATACATTTCTTGAAGTGGACTGTGAATGTTGGTATCCTACTTAATCTTCAGTACTTCAGATCACAGCTAATTATTTTAAGAATAAGACTTGTTTGAACATTTCCATCCAACCTGGCCTGCTGCACAGAATACTAATGAACAGAAAATAATTCTTTCCTATGTGAAGAGAGTGATTCACCACTGTTATGTCCAAACATATTTATAATAAGACCCAATTAAATTAATATATTCTGTTCTACTAGCAAAATTGTAATTTTTTTTTGTCTTTAAACAGTCTTAGCTTTTCATTATGAAAAGTGTACAGACAATACAATAATGGAATAAGGGAAGAGTAACTGAGGTCATCTACCTGTATTTGTGTACATCTGTTGATACTGTCCTGCATGACATCCTGGTCACCAAATTGGAAAAGTATGGACTTCAGGAGTGGACCACTTACTGGATAAGGGATTGGCTGGATGGCTGCACTGAAAGTTTTGATCAATAGCTCAATGTCCAAATGGAGACTGGTGACAAATTATGTCTCTCAGGGATCAATACTGGTATCAGTGTTGTTTACCATCTTTGTCAGCAGTATGGACAGTGGGATTGACTGCACCCTCAGCGAGTTTGCGGATGACACCAAGCTGTGTGGTCCAGTGGAGGAGAGGGGTGTCATCCACAAGGACTTATAATTGAGAGGTGGGCCCAAGCTGACCTCATGAAGAAGAGCAAGTACAACATCCTACACCTGGGTCAGGGCAATCTCAAACACAAATATAAGTTGGGTCAGGAGTGGCTTGAAAGCAGTTTCACAGAGGATTTGAGGGTGTCAGTTCATTAAAAACTCAATGAGTCATCAATGTGCACTTGCAACCCATAAGGCAATCCATGTCCTGGGCTGTATCAAAAGAAGAGGGGGTTACTGTCCCCCTTTCATAAGACTTTAGTCTCATGAGACCCCACCAGGAGTACTGTGTCCAGTTCTGATACTCCTAGTATAAGGACATCAAACTGCAGGAGCATGTCCAGAGGGCCATGAAGACAATCATAGGGCTGGAACACCTTCGTTATGGTGACAGGCCGAGAGAGTTGGGGCTGTTCAGCCTGGATAAAAGAAGGCTCCAGGGACACTTGCAGCCCGCAAAGCCAATCAGATCCTGGGCTGCATCAGGAGAAGTGTGGCTAGCAGGTCGAGGGAGGTGATCCTCCCCCTCTACTCAGCCCTGGTGAGACCCCACCTGGAGTACTGTGTCCAGTTCTGGAGCCCCTATTACAAGAGGGATGTGGAGGTGCTGGAACGTGTCCAGAGAAGGGCCACAAGGATGATCAGAGGGCTGGAGCACCTCTCCTATGAGGACAGACTGAAGGAGTAGGGGCTGTTCAGTCTGCAGAAGAGAAGGCTCCGAGGTGACCTAATTGTTGCCTTCCAGTATCTGAAGGGGGCCTACAGGAAGGCTGGGGAAGGACTTCTCAGGATCTCAGGTAGTGATAGGACTAGGGGGAATGGAATGAAGCTGGAGGTGGGGAGATTCAGGCTGGATGTGAGGTTCTTCACCATGAGAGTGGTGAAACCCTGGAATGTGTTGTCCAGGGAGGTGGTCGAGGCCCCGTCCCTGGAGGTATTTAAGAGCAGGCTGGATGAGGCTCTGTCCAGCCTGATCTAGTGTGGGGTGTCCCTGCCCATGGCAGGGGGGTTGGAACTAGATGATCCGTGTGGTCCCTTCCAACCCTGAATGAAACTATGAAACACCTTATTGTGGCCTTCCAGTACCTGAAGGGGACTCATGAGAAAGACAGGAAGGTTTTGGGTGGGTTTTTTTTCTCATTGGGTTTTGGTTTTGATTTTTTTTTTTTATAAGGGTTTGTAGTGACAGAACAAGATATTAGGAAGAACTTATTTACAGTGAGGGGGTTGAGACACTGGAGCAGATAGCCCAGGAAAGTCATGAATGCTTCCTTTCTGAAACTGCTGGATGAGGCTTTGAGCAACCTGGTCTAGCAGAAGGTGTCCCTACCCATGGCAGAGGGGGTGGAACTATGCCATCTTTAATATCTCTTCCAACCTAAATCGTTCTATGAATGGATCATGGATCATTAGCTAAACAGCTAAAAATAGCCTGAGAAAGTTACCAGAAAATATTTAAGACAGTAGAACAATATTTTATATTTTATGTTAGACTTGCACAGAGTACCAGATTTAAACATGTCATGGTGGTTTCACAGAATTTGGCTAACACCACAGGCACCAAGTTAAATGAAAGTCTGTAGCATACTTTATAACTCATATGAACTGAGTAAGAATTACAGAAGTTATCAAAGGTGGAAATGTTAAAATATTACATTTACAACTGCATATCAGAAAACAGAGAGAATGTATTTTCAGAAGTAGAATTTTCTTCAAAATTTGCCTTAAATTTGTTATTTGCCATTACAACACTAAATAAGAAAAACGAAAGCAGAGAAATCCAGCTGGAGGCCAGTCACCAGTGGCATCCCCTAGGGATCAGTGCTGGGCCCCATCATCTTTAATATCTTCATTGATGATCTGGATGAGGGGATTGAATCAGTCATCAGCAAATTTACAGATGACACCAAGTTGGGAACAGATGTTGGTCATTTAGAGAGTAGAAGGGCTCTGCAGAGGGACCTTGACCAACTGGACAGATGGGCGGAGTCCAACAGGATGGGATTCAACAAGTCCAAGTGCCAGGTGCTGCACTTTGGCTACGGCAACCCCATGCAGAGCTACAGGCTGGGGTCAGAGTGGCTGGAGAGCTCCCAAACAGAGGGGGACCTGGGGGTGCTGATTGACAGCCACCTAAACATGAACCAGCAGTGTGCCCAGGTGGCCAAGAAGGCCAATGGCATCCTGGCCTGCATTAGGAATAGTGTGGCCAGCAGGAGCAGAGAAGTCATTGTGCCCCTGTAGTCTGCATTAGTTAGGCCACACCTTGAGTAGTGTGTTCAGTTCTGGGCCCCTCAGTATAGGAAGGACATCAAGACACTTGAACATGTCCAGAGAAGGACAACAAGGCTGGTGAGAGGCCTTGAGCAGAAGCCCTATGAGGAGAGGCTGAGGGAGCTGGGATTGTTTAGCCTGGAGAAGAGGAGGCTCAGGGGAGACCTTATTGCCCTCTACAACTACCTGAAGGGAGGTTGTAGCCAGGTGGGGGTTGGTCTCTTCTCACAGGTAACCAGCACTAGAACAAGAGGACACAGTCTCAAGCTGCACCAGGGGAAGTTTAGGCTCAAAGTGAGGAGAAAGCTCTTCACTGAGAGAGTCGTTCGCCATTGGAATGTGCTGCCCAGGGAGGTGGTGGAGTCACCATCCCTGGAGATGTTCAAGAGGGGATTGGACATGGTACTTAGTGCCATAGTTTAGTCATGAGGTCTGTGGTGACAGGTTGGACTTGATGATCTTTGAGGTCTTTTCCAACCTTGGTGATACTGTGATATTGTGAAATAAAGGTGAGATTAAATAGGGTAGAGTACAATGAGGTTTCATGTCTAAGAGAAGTAAAGAACCTGGAAAGTTAAAGTAATTGATGCTAACTCATGTATGAGATAAAAAGAGGAAAACAAGTAACAGTTTCCTTATCAGTACATGGAGCACACAATATAAGCACACACTAGATGCAATTCCATCTTCCATATATCATCTCTCTGAGACAGGAAGTAAAATTGCCAAGAACAAGAGAATGATTGTTCAGCACACTACCACTGCCGCATGTAAAAAATATACATTTTAAAAGGAAGAAAAAAGAAAATGTACCTTCAATTGAAAAAAATGAACGTAATAATAATAAAATGAACCTCCATTTTTCTAAAAATAATTGAGAAACCTACTAAAAAAAAAAAACAAACACCAAAAAAAAGGATAAAAAAGGATGCATCTGAGACTTCATGAAACATGTCATAATCTAAGTAAGTACAAATTGAGTAGCAATTACTCCATTTGGAGACCACAAGCAAGATGGAATTTAAGACCAAGAAAAATGAATTACAGAGGAAAAGGAAAAAAAAAAAAACCACAAAATTGGCACTTAGGAAGAGGTTTGGGAGTGGAAATAAAAACCAAGTGACTAGAGGAAAATGAGATGTGAGAGATATAGATGGAGGCAAATGGAAGTGATACCAGTGAGGAAGGTGTGAAAGTAATTCCAGTTGTAACTGAAGTTTTATACGAAAAATATTCTGCCTTGAAGCAAAAGAATAAAAGGGATATAAAAAGAGCTTTTATGTAAGTTGTCATTTAAATAACTAAAAGGAAAGTAATAGAACTTGCATTAAGAATGTGGAGGTCAGTACACTGAGATACTAAGCAGTAACAGAAAGAGTACAGAATTTTTTACTCATCTCTGTAGACCAACTCCTAGGCTTCAGCTGTAAATCAGTAGAGGGTAATCAGATTCATCACTAGAAACTGGAGCTAATCAGATACTTTCCACATTTCCTTCAGCTGAACCAAGGGCATTCCTATTCCTGCAGATAGAAATAGAGATCTATCAGGCTAGAGATAAACTACAGAAATTAATGTGTTTTCAGGCTTGTAGCTAAGGTACCTCCATCTTAACTAAGTGAAAGATACATGTTATGGTTTCTGCCACAAGCAATAGTTGACCTCTGAAACAAATAATTACTTTCTGACAGATGAACAAGAGATCCTAGAGGTGCAATTTAGTGGCTATAACTATTTTACCGCATAAAAGTGCTCTTGATATTTTCACAGAAAAAAAAGAAGTTAAAGATGCCTTTGAAACACAAAGAATTCATTTCATTTTGAAGCTAAAAATAAATAAAGCATGAAGAAAAACTGCATTAATTAATACAACGCAATTAGCTTGGATTTTTTTTTTCTTACAACCATATAAACCATTTTGAATAATTTTCACTTTCTAAAAACCTGTTGCAAAATTGAATGGATGGCTCAGCACCTATAGGTCACACCTGTAATAATCTTTCTGTGTACAATGCACCAAGCTCAACAGGAACTTCAATCTTGCTTCTATAAAGTAAATTGACTTTAAAATTTAATCTGTGTATGCATGCACTCTATATTTTTCTTCATCAGACCTTGGAAGGTAGGCTTAGGTTCAGTGTTGTGTGCCTCACTGTGTGAGAATTGTAACATCATTATCAGTTATGGGTTTTTACCCCCTGGGGAAAACAAACAAACAAAAACCCAAACAAAACCCCAACCAGACAATAATATACATGGTTTGAAAACTTAGGATGCTGCCCTAAGAAACTAAACTGATCAGTTCAGCTTACCAACAACCTGGTTACTGTAACATTTTGGAACTTAACAGTAAGAAAATAGTAATTAAGAAATAATTATGCATTTTTTAATATCCACCATTTTTTCTTTATCACTTCCTTTAACTCCTCACTAGATATACTGATATTTTGCATTCACCAGAGGGATTTCTGGGAAAAGATCATCACTTTGTCCTGTGATCCAGAACACTCAGACCAATATATTAGTGTTGTTCTATACATCTCAAATGCAATACTGCAATGTAAATTCCAATTTTAAAAAGGAAAAATCCAAAGTATCCAAAACTAAAACACAAAACCACAACCCTCCCAACCAATCCCTAGTATTAAGACTGTATCTCAAAGCACAGTCTTTATAGTACAACACAGAATTAAAGTCTCAGATAAAAAAAGTAACTATAAAAACTTCTTTAGGAGTTGCTGGTATATACTCTGTTCTCATTCAAAACTCTTTTTGTCATATTTTTTCAATCCTCCTCACATATTTATTAGTGTTTTATTTGCAATACTTAATGCAATTTTGTTCTCTCTCATTCAACCAATTTAACTTCAGACGTAAAATACTTCTGTGGGTTTTTTTTCCCCCTCCATGTACACTTTCCTGTCTTGAGTGGTAGGAAAACCTTTTTTCAAAAATAAAAGAAAAATATTCCTTCAGAATACAACCATTACTGTTCTCAGCTATGGTTAATCTTGCTGACAAGAGACTGACTTTTGACCCAACCATAAACTTTCACTTTGCAATGAGAGTTATTTTAAATGCTGTTTCTGCTCTTCAATGTTCTTAATTCCCTAGAGGGGTGTGGGGGGGGAAATCATTTAGTCCTAAATGCTGGACTGAACAGTTTGTATGTGGCTAAAAGATAAATGCAGTTTGAATCAGATGTGACTAAAAGTCTCATCTTGGAGATTCTCTTGAACTGAAAAGCTAAATCTAATTATGTTTTTGCACTGCCAAAAGATAAATGTGCTTTGAACTCCAGACAACTTTTAGAAAGGAAGTTTCTCTTTCCTGTAATAATGTGTTTTTCTTTTGGTAGCAACTCATTACCTTAAGAACTTTCAGTTCTGAAAATGAACATGCAAAATGATTCCTCTGTATATTGACAGCATTACTGCATAAATTATATTTTTGTAAGCCTTTTTGTTACTCTTCATCTAATAAATTCTATTGTCTCATCAGTAATCCTTTCCCTCCCTTACATCTCTGTTTCCACGATCTCTCTACTTCATATGCATTTTCCTATCATGGAACAGTGAACCTTCTACCATATGAAAAATATTTCATAACAAGAAAAAACAAACCCATATATACACACACAAAACACCAACCCACACCACATAAAAAAAAAAACCCAGTCAAAAAACCCACAAAATCCCCAAAATGAACCAACCAATCAACCCAAACAAGAAAAAACAAACAAACCAACCAACCACTAACAAAAAAACCCACCAAACCTCTTTCATTCTAACATACAAAGAAAGGAATTTCCATAAAGATAGAGATCTGTCAATTTTTCTCTGCTGGTTACCAGGAGTTCTATCCTGTCGGGAACAGAAAATGCATTTCATAGAGAAAAAGTCAACATTAACAATTGAATATTTTGGAATGCTAAGATCTAATTAGCTGATCCATCTCATCATGAGTTTTCCACAAGCCTGTCCTTTCCTTAAGCACAATACAAATGCTTTTTTCCCCAGTTAGTATAAATCGCCTCTCTTCAAAACTAATGTTGCTATTGCATTTGCCAGGTATTGGTATAAGTGAAATGAAACATCGGTAGACAGCTTTGCATTCTTTTCACTTTGCCTTATCACCCTTCCTTCCTATTAATCTCTTCATGGAAGAATTTTCCATTGTTTACTCCTAAATGTTTTTTGAAATTTCTTAACTTTTTTTTCAGGGTTTCAGAAATTTACTCAGCCACTGCTCTTCTCATCATTCAGATGTCAGTCTGTACTCTGTAAACCTTCCCCTAAGCAAAAATAAAACCAGTATTTCCATTATATTCAAATGAAAAGTCATCCAGAACAACAATTAAGCACCAGACATCAAAGCAATGCAGCCAAGGCCAGCAAAGCCAGCAGAAGCCAGAGCTAGTATCTACTAGAACAAAGGAAGCAAAGAGAGAAAGATAGTTTAAAGAACTAACTTTTATGTTTGTTATCTGTCCAATGGGATCATTTATAACTTCTTATTTTCCATTTTATATCCAGTGGTGATTTATTTACATTCTACTACTTTCTGTTCAAAATCTGCGGAAAATTTTCAAGGTACAGCCTAAAACTACCACAGCAACCTACCTCTTATCTATTACAGATGCAGAGTCTATGATTTTGTAAAGCACCTTACCTACCTACAAGAGTCCTTCTTGTAAGGCAAACAAGTCATTTACATTATTCTCATTTATTACCAGCAGCTTCTGCTCAGAGAAGTTGCAGCTGCACATCTCTTCTAAGACTTCCATGTATTTCATTCTATAGTATTACCTAAAGCAACATATTCATTCTGAGAGCTACTTTTCTTTTGTGAAATACATTTGTTAAAACACTTAACATTTACAAAAGTATAGTAAAGGATCAGACTTAGTGGTTTTATTCTACATATGCAAAACTTGTTTTCACAGACACAGAATTTCCAAGCTTCCTATATAAACATTCCATATTCAATCTCTTGGATCTGTTGCATGTGTTTTTGCCAGACATTTCAAAGACAAGGAGATGGATTATTTCTTACCCATAGACTTTCTCATCTGCAAGGCACATATAAAAAAAACTATGTAAACTTATAAAGGAAACAATGCAAGAGATCTCTTCCACTAGAAGAGGTTTAAAAACCTAACAAATAACAGAATCATGCTGAATCACTCAGGAACAGGCAATCTTTCTATCACATACAAAGTTTTGCACTTACTTTTACATTTGACACTTCATAACTAATTCTTTTTTATCTGGGCACTGCAACATTTAAAATTCAAGGAGAAATAAGCAAAGAAACAACTCATTCTGTCTCAGTACCAAGGATTCAATAACAGAAGACGTATTTGTATGCTCTACTTGAATTGCATCATCTTTGAGGACACTGCATGTGTAATGAAGTTACTCAAGTATAACTTCTACACGAAAACATTCTACCAGCCTACCCAGATCTTTAGAGTTCTGAAAAAAAACAATTGTCATCACTACACTAGAGAACCTGTAGGACACAGAAGTGGAGGCATAGATGTACAATACTGAAGACAGACTCAACATAAGTTGCCCACAGTGACCTTGGGAACCAATAGCAGAGCTGAATAAAACAGTAGATATCTCATAGTTGTATACCGTGGCTTGAGAAATTAAACATTACCACAATTTTTTTTTATTTTCAAAGGTAGAATTGTGTTTGCACCATTTTGACTCTGGAGATAATTAATATTTAGTTGTATAAAACTATGACAATCAGTTGTATTTCTTGAGTCCTAAGAAACAATTTACGTACCAATTAGAATAGGAAACTGAAATTCACAAAATACAACTGATGCATTCACAACTTCTGAACACAATCATAGTCTCTGTAAAATTTCTGAGTGTGTAGTGCAAGACCATTTTTTCCTACCATATAGTTAGCCATCTGCTACACTATAGTTCAAATTTCTAAAAGGAAACACTAACCCTTGCTTACAGTTTATTTGTTTATAGATGTGCTCTAGAAAAATGACAAGAATTGACTACAGCCTTTTCTGTCTTCACAGGATGACAGCGGTGTAAGAAATCAGGTCAGATAAAAATTTTCAGGAGATTTCCCACTGACTACATGGAGCATTTCTTCAGCTTAATATTCTCTGCAAGAGACAATGTTTAGCAGAAAACAAATAGGTAAATATGGACACAATACCACCTCTCCTACAAATAATAATAAAAAAAAAAAAAATGTATTTTCAGCAATACTCTTTTAAAACCTGATTTTTGAAAGAGATATGACTCATTAGAAAAGGTTTTCTCTGGTTTATTTAAATAGACTTGGAAGGCATCTACAATGCCTGACCACTTCAGGGTTGACTAAAAACTAAAACACTTCATTACCCAGCACAACACCCAAAAGCTTCCATTTTGTTTTCCTGGTTATTCAAAATGTGATTCACAGCTCCAGACAGGCTTTTCTCCTCATAGCTAACATATCTCTGCAGGAATCATCAAGTTGTTTCTCTACACACAAAAGCAACCCTTTTCCTTAAAGCCACTCTCTTAACTGTTTCAACAGCACAATCCTCCATTCTCCCTGAAACAGGTTGTGGAAGATCTCTGACACTTATCTTTCTCACAGGCAGTGCAGACAGTGGTTCCCTTTGTAAAGAAAAAGATACAGAGGGTAAAGAACATATCAAGGATTCTAAATCCCAAAATACTTGTTCTGTATCATAGCCGCTGTGAGTTACAGAATAACAATCTTGCAGTTTTAGTTTCCAAAGCACTAAAAACAAATAAAGCATTTGCAACTATGATTGAAACCATAAATGACACAGTATGTTTGTGACTAAGGGAAATAACATTTGATATTTCAGGGGACTATGGGAAATTTTTTTGCCTACTGAGGCTTTTGTAAAGTCACTTAAAAGTATGACTATATGATTATCATCACTTATTTTTAAGTTTGGTAGCTTTTTTGGGGGGGTGGTGGTTAGCTTCCTTTTTTTCCCCTGTTGTTGGTTTTGTTTTGGTTTTTGGGTTTAGTTGTGTGGGCTGTGGGTTGACTTGAGCCAGCCAATGAATATTCAATACCATGATGCCATCATGCCAGCTTCAAAATGAAAGTACTGGCTGGAGTAAAGTAGGATGGTGCTCAAAGTTCAGATTTTAAGATGAGCATCTTCCTGTCCCAGTTTCTGCTTCCATTTTCCCAGTTAGAGGTGTTGGTCTTTTCTGCTGGGAAGGCTGAGGGTCAGGGGCAGGCTGGTGGATTCTGCTGCTGCTTTTGCATTTTTACTACACTTTTCAGCAAGCAGGCTAAGGTCATTCTGCATTGCATCATTTCCAGTAAAACTCTACCTCAACCCAGAGGGGCTTTTTGTGTGTTGCTTTTGCTTCTGTCTGCGTGAGGAGGGGAGGGGGGCTTGTGAGAGTAGGCTGTGTGAACCTAGAAGTGTGTGTGTCTGGGTTTTGTGTGTGGTTTTAGTCGCCCTCTTCCCCCTTCTGCCCCCCCCCCCCCCCCACTTTTCTAAAGAGCAAAGTCCTGTTCATACTGTTCTTCTCTTTTCTGAACTCGTAAATTTACTCACAAGAACTAGCACACCAAAATCCTTAGCCCTCATGTGTAGTAGCCTATCAGTTTGAGAACTGCATAGCATAGTCTGCACAATGTTTAAGGTTATTAAGAGGGGTTGTCATGAGAGAGAGTACATGATTTTCACACTGTGGAGAAGGTGTTTAACTGTAGATGAATTAAACAAGCATCTGGAAGTTTTGCATAAAGGTGATGAAAAGTGTGAAAGTGTAGGAAAGCCTTAACCCAGAACACTTGGAACAGACCCTCAATAAAGCCGGAATGGAATCACTAGCAGGGTACTCTTGACTGCTGTCAATAGATTAGAAGAGTAACTTAAAGTCTGTTTTTCATATTAGACACCCAAACACTATTCATGAAGCTGACTGCTGCATAGCTTACATTTTCATTACTTCATCACATATAACTTACTCTAACAGACTATGTTTAATCACATTACTTTTGAAGATTGTTACCAGTGTTTCAAATGTAAAGGAACACCTAACTCTGCACATCTTTATAAAATATGGACCTGAGTAGTTGAGCTACATGGCACAGTACTAAGATGGTGTCTTATCAATGCAGCATCTCCAGGACAGCTGTTATGGGTGAACTAGAAACATCACTGTTTGTTACTCACAGCACAGCTCTTAAATTTCCTGGTTATATAACAGTCTTCAGTACAAATCCTAATACAAATCAACCAAATGATGCTTGCTTTGCAGCAGATATATAATCTTGCAAATGAGAATGAGATGCTACCTTTTGAACATTGTTTATGGGTCATTTGGCACTAGATGGAGATCATATATCACTCACTACACCTCACTCAGATTCTGTTAAAAACATAAATTAGTACTTATCCATAAAACAGAGAAGAAAATCTGCTTTACTAGTCCCCTGGAAAATCTAAAATTATGCAATATCATACTTCTACGTACCATAAAGCAATAAATTATGTATGTAGAAAGGGGAAACAAAAGTGGAAGTATCAAATAACAGAATGCATCATAAGAATACTGTTCACACTACAGGATGCAAGGATCTATTGCTTTTTCTCTAGTCTGAACCAGCATACTCTGGGGATCATCTCAGCCTCAGATCAATCCTTTTCACTTGATGTATTACTCTAAAGTGGATGCTCTGTATTTCTTCACCTTTTTTTTTTCCCCCCATCTCCCTGTAATAGGGAAGGAAATCCTAAATGCCACTTTACAGGTACCTGTATTGGTGAGATACAATGGGCAATTATCTTACATAAAATGCCATTATGAAATTGCATTTAAACTAAGGCTCAAATACCACTACGATAGAGTTTAGGATCAAAACACTAGTAAGTAGGGACTGGAAATTACTTCAGAATTCCCAGAAAAGAATCACAGCTACATTCCTGGAGAAGTCTCACAGAGTGGGAGACGGAGTGGCTCAAGTAACAGGCTAAATTCCTCTGTCAGGGAAAGCACTAGCAATGGGCAATTTCTCAATTATCTCAAGGTACTCAAGCAGCTCAAAACTTTTCAGTTAGAAGTATCCTGAATACATCTTTTGGGGTTGAAGTTCTTATTTTGTTTGAAGTGGAGGGGGAAAAAAAAGTATATATATTCCAAGACAGTGGCCTGAGTCAAATCTGCATATCTTTTTACTTTGTATTCTTTTCTGCCTGAAGCTCACTAAAGTTGGCTTTTCACAGGGCATATTCATTGACACACAGTGCCTCTTGATGCACATTCAAAGCTGTTTCAGCAACACCCATTAGCAGCATCAGCCAACACAACAAGGTTGTAGCTGCCATCTAAGAATTAGAGAGTAGTTTAATGTTAACTTCAACAGAATCACTGTGGTGCCAAATGACAGGGCATAAAGTAAATCTGAGTCATGACATTTCTGCATGTAAAATCTTGGTTCCTGCACATTGCTGCAGCTGCTTTGATCTACCTAGATTCACCTCTCTCTTGCAGAACATTCTGAAACTTCTCAAACTTAATTCTATTTAGTATTAATCAAGTTATGTGAAAGCAAAAAATAACACATTCTCATTTTCCTCTTGGGTACTTTGCTTTATTAGGAAGGCATAGTGCGGGCTGCTAATCACATTAAAACACCTCTAACCTGAAACAGCTTTAACTAATGTGGGGAAGATGTAACTTTCTTCTAATGGCGCAATGACTCAGTGTCCTGGTATCTACAGGTATGATAGTAACAACCAAAAAAATTTCAAGTACCTGCCATGGAAAGTACATATAATAATTTCCTATGTCTTTACTCCAAACACATGAATGCAATTAGCCTTGTGTTTTGTTTTTCTTCCTTATTAGGTAAGAAATTACAGATTGCCAGTATTTTTGATACAGAGAGAATCACAGACAAAATTTGTAAAGCAAAATAATGAAGAGACTGTCAGTATTTCTTTTGCTAATTTACTCCTTATTTCACCACAAGTCTTAAGGTATTAACAACATTTGTTCATCCTTGTGTCCATATAAGATGAAGAGAGATGATAAAGAAAGAAATCATAGAACTGCTGATCTTGTACTATGAAACATTAATAGTTTAGCGAGCTAAACTAGCTTGCGTACTACATTTCTATTTTATTTATAACTAGCTTACAAAACCAAAAGATTGTACAAAGAAAATTTTTCAATAAATATTTCCAAAATTAACTGTGTTTGCACTGGCATAAAAACTCAGCATGAAGCACACAAAAAAAACCCAGACAGAACAGAATATCAGGTCTAAGAGTAGAACAGGCTTCTGTGAGATGCTTGTAACTTTGACATGCAATAGTCCATTCAACCTTACTATTTATCTTTATGTACTACAAAGATTAGTATTACTCTACTCCTTTCTAAACTCTTGTTCTAGGTATGAAAAAAAGTAGTTAAAAATATTTTAATTATTTAAGGATTATGGTATTTCAGTGTAGCTTAAGTCAGCAAATCTTGATTTTCATAGCATCAAAAGTTTTTCTATAGGTTTGAGTGTTTGATTGTCATCTACCCCTATAAATTTATTGCACATGGATAATTTTTGTTCGAGAGAAACTTTCAGTATATTCTTAGTTTCTCTAGATTGGGTGAATCTACAGACAAGGAAGATTACAGAAACATCTGAAGATTAGTTACAGAAAACCTAGAACTTCAGAACAATTCAGTAACCACTACTTGGCATACATGCCCTGATACATTGAAATAAACTTTTTCATCTCTCACCTACATTTAACTACTCAAATGTACAAAGAAATAATGCTTACAGAACACAGAAGAGAAAAACTAATTCCAAAAAGCACTGAAGAGAGTTAGGGCTATTGGCTTAGTATAAGATATAGAAAAGCAGATTTATAAAAAGTCTTTATATGTAGTGTGTCAGTTGCTGGAATTGGTTCATATGTGTACAATTACTTTATGGCTACTTCAGGTAACTGCTAGATGTCAAAGTTCTTCAATTACAATAAATTACTTTGTACAGGAGAAAAAGGCAAAACATTTCACATTACCACAGAAAGCAAGGGGACATTAACAATGGAAGAAAAAGGAATTGCAATTGTTCTTGTAGCAGAAGCTTTTAGAATAAGTTTGCTTAAGAAAGCTGGCTATCAAGAACATTGGAGGTTTTCATGCTGCATTCCAAATGACTGCATATCATCACATTGGAATGTGTGGTGAAAGCCTCATTTGTCCTTAAAAATGCCCTAGAAAGCTAGGAAGCATTCATTTTAAATAGCATTAGTTGATTCTCACACCTTTTATTGCTACCTAGCATGGATCTGTTGATGTCTGGACCCAACAGAATATAGAAGCATGGTGGCTTGAGGGTACGTGCATTTCATACTGGTCATTAGATATTACAATGTCCTATAGTCATCATCAACCAGGTATATGACATATAATGTTTGCTTCTGAAGTCCAAGTTGAATGCAGGAAGGGAAGAGTTAAGACATCTGTGACTTGACTTTATGAAACATGGAAATTCCTTTAATTCCCACCACTGACACCTATAAGCTGCCATAAGTAAATCCAAGATACATACCACAACAAGAACTCACAGACATAAATCCTTTCAAAGCAGCTTCTATAAATATCTTCATAAAAATACATAAAGATTGTCACATATTTTGTATTGCTAGTATGAGAGAAAATACCTTCAGTAAATCTCCTGGATTTGATGACATGTGCTCAGACTTCCTTAAGAACTTGAGAAGAAATAGAGGTCTCCAGATGCTAAATTTCATGATACCTGGAGCAAGTTGAATAGATAAAGTACACCAGGTTTATTGTATGGTTGTGAGACCTGCTTAGGTCTCTTTCGAGACCCACTACATTCATTCACTTTTCACATACGTGACAGTCTACTGAGAAAACCCATTTCCTAATAGGCAGAACAATATAAATCAACAAACACCATAAATCTACTCTGTCCTTAGGAATAGAGAGCTGCTGATTTCCTTTGTTTCAAGCTGTCTCAGTCCAGAGAGAGAGAAAGGCTCAGTTCTTTTGAATATTCCTGTGTTATGAAATTAGAGGCACATATAAGGCCAACACATCAACAGTGATATTATTTATTAACAGAATAAAGTGGAGAGAGAAGAGGGAGAGAGAATGATATTGGTATGATTAATCTTAGTCTCTTCATTTGACAACTAAGTCACATTGTTAAATCCACTGTGTCCTGAGATATGAGATTAGAGAAATTAAAGAAGTTTCTCAGACTATTTTAAGGGAATAATGAAGAATTTTTTAACATGGCTGTGAAACAACACGAGCACAACTAAGACATACACAGCTTAATACTAAATTTCCTTTGGAAAAAAAAAAAAATCCCAGACAAACCACCAAAGCAGCTTTAACAGTATTGTAAACAGACACAACCCTGGATATAGTCTACAGTGTTTCAATAAAGGGCTGAGCAGTATACAGGGAAGATTGGAACAGATCAATGGTTGTCCTCGTATGTTACCACTTCCTATTTAACATCTACTATTTGCTTTGTTATTGTTTCCAATTTTTATAGCAGAATGTAATCTACAACAAGCACTGAGCCTAGACGAAGCCAAATATATAGTTAAAGGATTCTGAAGTCATTTATAGAAAAGGGGATTGTTAAAGCACTCTATTTTATTTCAGTAACAAGCTTACTGTCAGTAATATAGCTAGGGTAATTAAGCCCTACTTGGAATTCACTCTCACTTCATCCTTATAGAAAGAAGAGCTTTCTGTGAGGTACTTAACCCTATCTTGACATTCTAAATGATACAGATCTTAAACTCTGATCCAATATAAAATGTATTTTATGTTTAAGATTGTCAGTACTAGTTACATCATACTATGAAGGCATAAGAAGATTGTTGAATTCTTAGCAATAAAACTCCCTCATAGAATACATAATGTATTTTTTATGTTGTTTTCCTCTTTATAAAAAGAAAACACTACTTAAATTCTCTTGACAACTGTTGTGCTTTGACAGCACCTCTGTAGAACAAACTCTATGATTAAATTTGCTGCATTATAGTCTACTGTTTTATAGCCACACTTAGTATTCTTGTTCAGCATTAGCTAGTAGAATTTTGTTGTTGAAAATGTAGGAAAAAATAAATTAAAAAAATGGGTAAGAAAAGCATTTTTATAGAGAAAAACAACAAAATTATGCACTTACTCTGTGTGAGAACCTTTACTTATCAACAAGAAATCCAATAAAAATTAAGTTATAACATTTCTTGCTAATAACACACCAGACAGTCTTCATTAAGGGGCTTGTTTTACTTTAGTCTATCACTGGATATATATAAAATATACAGGAAAGGTGTTTTGAAACAGAATTGTTCCAGCTGCTGTTCATAGTGAAGTTACTAGTTGGCTGTCATACTTGGAGACCCTACATTAATATGAGTTATTGAACACTTTATGGGGCTTTGATAGACAGCATGTTGCCAACATAGCAGTGCTACAGGAAGATCTTAGAAAGATGTTGAAGGAACACCCTCATGTTTTCTTTCCAATACAAAAGTTTTTATTCTATAGTCCAACTTTTCTCCAGCCATCTGAAAAATAAAAGAAACTGAAAGCTTTGAAATACACCCAGTTCACTCTCAGAGCACCAATTAAAGAAAATGGGTCTTGTAAACACAGCAATTCGAAGTAGAGATATTTCATATTTGGAGTATAACTTATCTGCTCATTTGAGCTTTTCAGGCATTGCATCTCTAATGGGATGCCTTATGGCTAACAACAGTAGTCTAACAGTGACTTTGTAAACATTTTTGGGGCAACATGCACTCAGTGAAAGTTTGGAAACCTGTGTTAGATACCAATGGACTCCTAATATGTGACAACCATCTCAGTAGGCCCATAAGCCACCTAAAGACAACCTTCTTAAGTGGGCAGCTTCTTACATCTTCAGATGGCTAGAAATAGTCTACAAAAACATATGAAAGTCATCATTTGTATGAGTCGGAGCAACTGTATCAGAACTCTGTGAAGTCTTTTCTTGTTATTTGGCATGTGCATGTAAGAACTCTTTGTCTAAATCACAGTCTTTCATTCAAAAGTGAGAGGATCAAATTTCTTCCTGCTATCAAACTTAAAAAAAAGACCAACCTACCATGACCCTCCTTTAACAAGTGTCAATATTCGATTTTGCAGGAGCAGAGGGCAAGTACTTCCTTTTATTCTCACATTATGATATATTTGGCTAAAATTGCACCAAAATGAGCCACAGATCAATTAATTATTAAAATAATTTGAAGAAAAAGTGATGTTATTCCATCTACATAGAAATTAATTGTGTCCATCATTCTTTTTCAGGAAAAGGAGAAGAGATGATGGAGGGGTAGATAAGACTTATTTTTGAAGCTGTTTTGAGTTTCTTCTGGTTTGTCTAGCAGGATTCTCTTGCCTCATTATAACAGGTAGCAACCTATACAGAAAGAATTGGAAAATATGCCATGAAGGAAGTCAAACTTCTTACAGTATCAAATAGAAAGTTGTGAATTCATCTGTTCATGATTATCTATGTCAGGAATAAAGCTTTAATAATTATTTCTTCAGCACACAAAGATAAGGCAAAGATGTAGGAGCTGGAAAACAAAGCCATTCAAATTGAAACAACAGTGTAATTCTTTGCAATAAGAAATTAATCATAGAAACAACATAGCAGTGATCACAGTAAATTCTCTATCACTGCCATTAATAATATCATCTTATAAGGTGGCTCCCCCCTGTCCAAAAAAAACCCAAAC
The DNA here is from genome assembly GCF_026170545.1 of Melanerpes formicivorus. Classification (NCBI taxonomy): domain Eukaryota; kingdom Metazoa; phylum Chordata; class Aves; order Piciformes; family Picidae; genus Melanerpes; species Melanerpes formicivorus. The sequence goes on along the minus strand of NW_027142356.1, from coordinate 19,928,849 downwards.
CAACAAACAAACCCCGCCCCTCCAAAATACAAACAACCTATATGGTTGCTTAGGGATACATGAAAGTTCTGTTTGGTGTGTTATAGAATAGTTATGGTCATATTGCTTACTACTTGTATAATTATGTACAGTTAATCACATACACTAAGGGTTTCCATAAACAAAACAAATTAGTCACTGAGTGATGACATTTTTCCTCACCTTAAAAGGACAATAACAATTTTATAAATCTTGAAATTAGGTTATAGTTTGAAAAGAAGCAGATGCCCTTAAAGAACCTCAAAAGGTAAGTGCACATTCGTTTTCATTCTTTCTGTTAAGAGACCACAAGGCAAAGAAACAGCAAACTCCAATGCTTCCCATGGGAAACATTCCATGTTTCTGCTTTCTTATCATCCAATGACAGTACCATTCTGTAAAACTGCTAAATAACAGCACCCGATTCACTCTTCATGTAAAAACTGTCTGCAAGCTATGGGTTCATGCAAGAAATACAAAGTGGAATTGTGCACTCCCTAATTATTCTGGGCAAGCTAATAATACATCAATAGAACAGGCATACATAAAGCAACAAATAAATACTTACCTGGCACTTATGTATTTACTACTTACTTTTCCTCACTGCATCATTTCCCCCTTTCATTTACATCTCTGTATTTCAGAATTACACTGTTATATAAGGGAAATTGATATGGACAAAAATAATATGACACAAAACTCAGGTACACTTCAGTGGTAGTTCATCACATTTTCTTAACCAGCATCATACCAATATGATGGTATTGACAACTAAATCCCAGCAGCCTACCTAGATTTATTCTTTTAAAAAGCCTCTCTCATATAATTTTTTTTCCCTCACCTGAGTGCTTTATCTATTTGTATTCTGCCTTGCACCCTAAACTAGATACATTTCATACAGAAGTAAGTTTGGGAAAAAGTGACATAAGCAGTTGCTATATAAATTGCACCTGTTTACAGTCCCATAGAAGGCAAAAGGGACCTAGACTTCCTAGTGGATGGAAGGATGACCATGAGCCAGCAATATGCTCTTGTGGCCAGGAAGGCCAATGCCATTCTGGAGTGGATTAGAAGGTGTGTGACCAGTAGGTCGAGAGGGGTTCTCCTCCACCTCTACTCTGCACTGGTGAGGCCACATCTGGAATATTGTGTCCAGTTCCAGGCCCTTCAGTTCAAGACAGACAGTGAGCTACTTGAATGAGTCCATTGCAGAGCCACAAGGATGATTAAGGGTATGGAACATCTTCTGCATGAGGAGAGACTGAGGGAGCTGGGGCTCTTTAGCTTACAGAATAAGAGAGTGAGAGGTGATCTCATCAATGTTTATAAATATGTAAAGGGTGAGTCCTAAAAGGATGGAACTAGGCTCTTCTTAATGGTGCCCGGTGACAGGACAAGGAGAAATGGGTGGAAGCTGCGGCATAGGAAGTTTCACCTAAATAGGAGGAAAATTTTTTCCACTGTGAGGGTGACAGAGCACTGGAACAAGCTGCCCAAGGAGACTGTGGAGCCCCCCCACCGGAGATAATTCTCAAAACTCTCAAGTCTCCTGGATGCATTCCCCATGTAATCTGATGTAGGTGATCCTGCCTGCTCTGACAGAGGGCTTAGACTAGATGACCTTTCAAGGTCATTCCCAGCTCCTGAAATTCTATGATCTTGCTATGACAGTGGGGGAAAGAAGAGTTAAATTGTTTTCTCATAACATCAATTTAGTGTAGCTACATAATGAAAACAACATGAGAAAATTGCACACTTACGTGCCAACAAGATACACTAAAACATTCTCACCTGTTTACTGTGTTGGTTTCCATTTTATACTATTGAATTTTTCATAATGATCATATACATTAGGAAGAAAGATAACTGTAGAACCATCATGTAATACTGTCTGCAGACAAACTGGGAACACGGTTAACATGAACATTGCAAGCGTGCAGGGGATATCCCTAGAAAACAACGTTTTTAAAATGTGCCCCAAAACCCACTGCAAAGTTTTAGCTGCTCATCATTTACACTCATATCCATTACAAATATGCTGAATAGAATATACGCTGAAAAGCCTTGGATTGTAGAATGCCATTGAACATAATTACCATAGACACAGACTAGAAGTACCAAGAAGGACTGTATTATTAAGGATAAATTGAAATAAAAGTAAGAAGGCATGCATGTTAAAAACTACCTGAAAGCGAGTTCTCAAAATAGCTTTGTTAAGTGCCCTTCCGTTACTTATAATTTGACAAAAATACAAATTCTAATACAAGTTCTAATTCTGCACATCTCCATGACCCAAAGTAAGATGCAGGACTGCTAACTCACACAGAAACCATGGATCCCCGATTCTTAACTTTTTGTCAATTTCTATTTCATAGAACTTTAGAGAGTGACACTGTAAGGGTGTCAGTGTGAAGAATGAGACAGTGATGATGACAACAACATCAGAATCTTTGTACAAACATTTGTCAGCAATAAAAATCCCCATTAATTAATTTTAAAATTCAGTATGTTAAAGGAACAGACAAAAAAAAGGTGTAATTCACCTTCAAATGGGAAAGTGTTAAAAAAGAGCCATCACAAAGTGTAAAACTATGGTAATGCAAGATAAGTAATACTTTAGGATGAAGCTTGCAATAGACATAAAAGAAAATAATAAAAATGTTTTCAAACACAGGAGTAGGACAAGTGTAGAGTACATGAAGCCACTATATTATGGAACTACAAAGGAGCACTAAAACCAGCCAAAAACACTGCAGAAAACATAAGTGAGTCCTTCCATTGGTATTCATGATGGCAAAGGTCAGGAAGGTTCCCTTCTTCACAAGGGGTAAGATGAAGAAGCTATTTTTAGAAAATCATCAATAGAAGCAGTTTTAGTGCAAATTAATAAACTGAACACTAACAGTTGTCAGGCCCAGGCAATTTGTTCAAATGATAAAGTCGAGGAAATGATAAAAGACTGAATTGAGGAGATACAACTCTTGAGAACGAGCCCCTGTAATGACTCTGGGGTTACAGAATAGTAAACTGAATATCCATCAGGAAAACAAGTATGAATTTTTGCAAACAGAATTAATTCATGTATAGATAAACATGAAATATTTGTTAAAACCTCACATTGCTTTTATAGGCAGTAATACCAAGAATCTATCAGATATTTTTGAAAGAGCTACCAAGCATTGATTAATATAATTAATTTGAGATTTTGACAAGATGCCCTTCTCCAGTGCTTGACTCATGCTATTCTTCCATTTTTCATTGCTTTTATTTCTTCTTAGTTTTGTTAAAAGCATTCTTTTTAGGTCAGCTATATGCATGTACATTCAGTTTTGGGGTTTTGGTTGTGGGTTTTCTGTTGTTATTGTTTCATTTTCTACTTTTAAGTTACTAAACCAATGAAAACAACACAGAAAAAGCTTTGATGCAAGTTGATAGAAAGCTGTCATGGCTATTTATCAGTCTATTTGCAAACTTTGCTAGGGTCTTTTTACAATGAAATGCTAACAGTGTTCTCTGTAATTTAATGATAAATATGTCTCCTGGGATAATATGCAGCTCAGTTTTCAACCTAGTGTTTATTCTGTTCAAAATGCAATTAATATCAAGTTAACAAGAAATGCTGTCAAATCTCAGAGGCAAACACCCTGTACCATGCAGATAAATGCACAGAATGCTGTCAATTTTTATGCAAGCTGGGCAAAACACCCCTTGTACCCTCCTGAAGAACAGCTTTGAAAGAGGAAGAAAAGTAATAATTAGAAAACAAACAAAACAACAAGAAAAACAGCAACAAACAGAAAGAGCTTACAGGTATTGGATTTAGATATGTTCTTTTATATCACATTTCATATTTTCTTTTTTAACTGAAGAAGTAGATTAGGTAGCATGTTTGGACTTAGCCATAGATAGGGGGATTTTTTGCAGAACTGTAGAAGTGCAAATTAAACAGGAATATGGTTCAGCGACATAAAGTAGCTATGATTGCAGGGCAGAGTTTCATCTCAGCTGCAAAATTCTGTATTAGTCTTGCAAATTACTAAGTTCTTATTTGAGAAGAAAAGGAACAGATCTTTATTAGTCCTGTTTCAATCATTTTTCATTCAATAGAGTATTTAGATTAAATTTTACTTCCAGAAAAAAAAAAAAGTCTTAAAATGAAGTATGTCTCCAGGTATTTTACTATTTGAAGAGAACGGAAATTTGAGTGACATCTACAATGTTCAGCAACACCAGACAGAGCACATAAATATCCACTTTTTCTTATATCCTGTTACCAAAGTATGCCTTTTTAAAAATAAATTTTTTTTTTTCTTCCATCTAGAAAGTTAGAAAAGGGTTTACAGTACATACTGTTTAATAAAGAGCAAAAGGAAGGTTTCCAGTCCTGGGTCAGTTTGTTGCTATCAATATTACCTACTGGTTGCTGGCTTGCTTTAGTAGTTGCACATTTTATCTGTACTAAATTACTTCATAGGCCAGTTCCATCATAGGTTATCATATAAACCAGAAAAAATCAGAAAACAATATGCTTGCCTCCTACCAATAAGAAAAACAAAACACCCCAAACAAACAAAAACCACCCAGCAAGAAATACCCCACCTTACCTTTCAGAATACAGAAAATTCTATACTCAGAAAAAAACTAAAAGCTTAAAATATTACCAGGCAGTCTATTTTTGTATGATTACAAACCCTCCTACTAAGCATACAACAGTGTTTGCAAAAAAAACCATTATCTTGGTCTCTGCAACATCAATGTTTTGCATTTGAGCAATACCTGACATTAGCATTCTACTGCACAGCACAGCCTTTGAAAGCAAAAGCAAACAATTTCTCTTTTTAATCATGTCATTAGTCTGAAAGAATGAAAGGGAAGATTGTCCAAAAAGTTATTTGCTGTAGCTCAATATGGCACAGCAAGTAAAGAACAAATGACTAACCTCTTAACTGCGTGTTGTCAGTAAGCCACGAGTTCCAAAATGCATCAAGGTAATGTTAAATCTTCAATTTAAGTAAATAGCAACTTAATCCAAACCCATTTTACTGCCAAAGAATTTGAGATTTCCAATACAGCTGCTCTAGCACATGCAATACACCATTAGTGAAAGCCTCCACCCTGACTGTGTATGATCAGAGTTTTAGTCTTATATTAGTTCTGAACTTGATGTTTATTAATACTAGTGTGAAAGAGGTTCAAGTAATTTTTGAAAATGAAGAAAAATAATCAAAAGATTAAAATTTGGGGTTTTTTTGGTGGAGGTGTTTTACTAAGATTTTGGGGTTATTTTACTAATTTGGTTGGTTGGGTTTTCTTAACTCCTCCACTGCAAGTCTAACACCACAGAACTGCAAAAAGAGATTTTGATCCCAAGAGAAGCCTTCCAATAGGTTCCAGCCATAAGTGGGACCACAAAAACTTCATAGTTGCATCAAAAGTTGCAAATTAAGAAGGCGAGGAAGGGGGTGACATTTTTTAGTGACACAGTAAATATTTTTTTACTCCTCTCCTAATGGAGAATACTTTGTTGAGTTATCCTGGCTTGGGCTATGATAGGGGCTACAGTCCAGAGCAGCAGCTTAACCAGCCAATGAGATATTTGATATCGGGATTATGTCATGCCCACTATATAAAAGAAGGACTGGCTAGGGCAACTGTAGGATTTTGAGCAAGCAGTTGTGGTGGGGCAGGATCAGGTAGATGGCTAGGGCTGGGCTATCAGTCAGTACTGTGTTTTGTATCACTATTTTGTCAGTATTATTGCAGTTCTTTCAGGTTTCTTTCCCTTTTTCTCCATGCTGTTCTATTCAACTGTTTTTATTTCAGCTCACATGGTTTTGCCTTTTTCTCCTGATTCTCCAAAACAGGTTAGGGGAAATCAGATCCATGGAGAAAGACTCGGCGTCCTGGCAGACAGAAAATTCTCCAGGGGCCAGCAATGTGCCTTTGTGGCTAAGAGGGCCAAAGGTATTCTGGGTTACATTATTAGTATGACCAGCAGGTTACGGGACATTCTCCTGCTCCTCTACTTTGCCCTGCGGAGGCCTTTTCTGAAGTATTGCATCCAGTTGTGGGCTCCCAAGTTCAAGAGAGACAGACAACTACTGGAGAGAGTCCAGCTGACGGCAATGAGAGTGATTAAGGGAATAGAACATTTCTCTTACAAGGAAAGGCTGAGACACCTGGGGCTGTTTGTTTCATGGATGTTTCTGTCACCTCCTGAGATGGAGTAGGCACACTTTCACTGAGTAAATAGTACTAAGTATAAATTATATACTGTACAGAGTCCATTAGAAAGCATTTTTTATTCTCATACTGCATTGTCTTACCCTAAAGAACACTGTTCAGTTGAATCTTGAATAGAGCAACCTTATTTACAAAGGCAGCGCAAGAAAAACAGTTAATGATATCAAGATTTCAAAAGTCCAGGGCAAGTAACTTTTAAACTATTATTTGATAGTTACCTGGCTTTTCATGCCACTGACATCTACTTCATCCTCTACTAACTCAAGTGATGCTTGATTTTGGAAGCAGTATATAAATAGCATGTGATGTATTGTCATGTTCCCCCTACATTCTTCCAGTATTTTGTTCTTAGTTTCAATATGAAGAAGCACCAGTACAAACATGATTCCTGTAGCCATAAAATGACATTACTACTCCTCTGTAAAATCTGGAAACAAAGACCATATAAGGAGAAATACAATAAGCCCTGTCTACAATAAGTTGAACAGAAATGAACCAGTGTGTCTAGTATTCAGATGTAATAGCAAAAGCCTGTGTTTGGAGTAACAAATCCTGCTCGGAGCCATAATATAGCACCTAGGAAATGTTTCTAATACTGCTCTAATAGAGGATGGCTCAAAAGCAAAAACTGTAATTATCTCTGTATTTAACAATACTGGATTTCCAAATTCATTAATCTGAATTGTGTTGTGTCCTCCTTCATCCTTACTGATATGGGCTGGTTCTCAAAAACTATTAGCATGTACAAGGGCACCCGAATGTTTTAAAATCTTATCCAGTGGACTGACAGTCTCTGATGGAAAGGTCAGTTTTCAAATGAGATTCCCACACACACCCTTTATATGCAATAGCCTATAATGAATGAGCAAACTGCATTTCAGGACCGTAGCTCAACAGGAACATGAAAATTAATTGTGTCAATCAGTCAGCAAGTAGCAGCCTGTCACAAGTGCCTGCACATATTAACTATGAAATGAGTCAAAAGAATAAATATTTAGCATGAACACCTTCTGAGTGCAGAGCACATAGTTGTGTCTGTTTCCAGTAATATTCACAGCACAGCTGTATCTGCTGTGCCAAACAGTGATACAAGTCTAAGCCAAAATAGGATTAATTAAGCAAGGGTTGTAGGATCACCACAGGCTGATCCCAGCATCACAAATGAGAGGAAGCTTCCAGTTACTCCTGCATGCTGTCCAAAATAATTGTTCTGTAGAAGGCTGTGCTTGGAAAGACAGCTCTGAAGGCATGTTATTTGGATAACCTCTTACAATTAAGCCACAGATTAATCTGTTGATGTTTGTCATTATGGAAAGACACTCTGAAAAATCCTAGATACATTATTTCTGCCCACTATGACCATCTGTGACAATCAGCTCCTTGGAATAAATTTGAAGCAGTGGTGCATGGGCATTTTGAACTAAGACTCTGCTGAAAATTAGTGGTTCAAGAAGGCTGGGGGATTTTCTGAATTTATTATATATGAGGTGTAAACCATATACATACGGTAGTATTTTTGTATTAAAATAAATGTAACAAAGTAACATCTCTCAGAGAAGCCTTGAATTCTCTCTGTATTAATGGAGAAGGGCTCAGCTTCCACTTCTGTGTGTGTACTATTGGTAGTGAAAGGAAACAAACCAAGCAAAAAGGAAAAAAAAAAATAAATAATCAAGTCAGAACTTCATTCCTAGCAATTGAACTCTATAGATGCAAAGCTTGAAATTAAGAGATGCATAAATTCCTCTTGGAAAAGATGTTGGAAGAAGCAATCCAGAATGTAAGAAAATCCCAGGCAGACATGCTAAGGTTAAAAGGGACCTGCTCAAAAGCTGCCCATCAAAACCTTAGGACTCAGTATTGAAAGGCAGTAGATATCCCTAAACTTCAAAACATTTAGTTCTCAATAACACTGGATGACATCAGAACAGCCAAGATGAATTCTTCCTGTTAAATATTGATAATTTAACTCTTCATAACCTGTTTTCCAGCCTTGTAATTAAGGCCACTTTTTTTTTTTTTTCCCTAAAATAATTTTATGCTGATTCTGACCCACAAACTACTTGCGATAGAGAAGTCTAAAGGCAAAGGTAAGGAATCTGCATCACACTTCCCCAGTCAGACTGAAATCAAATGGTCTGTGTACATCACATGTACATATAACTCTGACAGATTTAAAGGCCACAGGCACTCTTAATGTTTTTTAAGCAGGCAAAGTAGCTGCTGGCTGTTCAACTACTTTGTTTCAGCAATGTTGTTAGAAAATGGACCTTCTAGACAGATGGTGAAGCTGTAGGTAGCAGAATCTCAGTCACAGGGCCAGGTTCCAGAAATATTAAGCATGGGCTTAATTTTAATGTTCTTTTGCCAAAGTGTACTATAAGCAAGAATTCCATGAAGAAGGAATACTTACAGCTTAGTTAACACAGGGTATTGCACTTCCAAAAAGCATAGCGAACACACTAAGATTTGAGCACAACTATCACTGCAAGAAAGATGAAGGAAAAGAGTCTCTGTAGTTCAGTATTTATCAAGGTATATTTTAAGGAACTAAACATGTAGGAAGCAAGATTTGACTAGAAACATTTTCCCTGTGCAGAATCCACTGTAGAAGCAAAAGCAGAGTTCTCTCTCCCTCCAGAAACTATGCATCATTATAGCACCTGAGACTGCTTTGAGGACATTTGCAGTCTAGTGAGACAATTCTAAAGTAGATCTGTACTCACAAAATTGCTAGCAATTTGTTACTTGCACTTTGCAATGGGGCAGGAAAGAGAAAAAAAAATCAATTATTCCTATTAGATAATACAAAAAAAAAATTTACAGGCATGGCCAACACTTTCTGTAGTATGTACACATGCGTGTACACAGTATTTGATGAAGAAAACTAAATAAGACTCCTGTCCTCAAATGCTAAAGCCAGAGAGTGCTCATACAGTCATTTTCTGATGTCCTAGAAAATAATCATAGAATCAACACTAGTGCATATCCAGCATTTCTTTGTAGTGATTAGTAAATGCACAATATAGACATTGATTATAATCTGATAGAAATGTGCAGGTTGCTGCACATATTTTGGAAGCAAATAATTCACCTTTGAGGGCAAAAGCAGATTAGAAGGTAAATCATAAACAATAATTTTGTGGTGAAACTACAGCTTATTTGATCAAAACTCTGCAACACCCCCTGCCTGATAAGCTGGCAATGTTAATGTGGTCATCAATACTAGATGATGCTCCATAGAGAACATACTTTGCAGTTATTTATGCACAAAGAATACACCATCAACATGTTACAGTTGATGAAGATTTACAGCTGTCACACCTGATGAAGATTTAAAATGATCCCATACAGCATTGAATAAGATGGCTTTTCACAAAAAAAATGGGAAAAATCCTTCCTGGGAATGATGAGTACCACCAGAGCTATGCTAAAAATAGTATTTCATTTATGGGATGGGAACCAAGACTTAATAAAAGGAAATTTAAACATAGCATCCAATCCACGCTCCATGTTGTTTTAAAGCATATTTCAGAATTGCTAGCATAGATGCAGCATTTTTAGAGATTAAATCAAAAAGATACTTCAACAAATGAGGCAATAGTCTAAAACTATAAGATCTTGACAAAACCTCAACTCCTAAGCTGGCTGAAGATGAAAGCATAAAAAGTGTGAATAAATAATAGCAGAAGTAAGAAGAGGGCCATAATGTGATGTCAGAGCCATTTTCCACTATAAGTAACACATTTTTACTAGAGGAACACAAGATAACCAATCCCAGTACAAGAGGACAACAGTAAAACTGTTAAACAACAAGCAAGGTATGGTGCAAGTTACAAAATCTCACAAAATTGCAATGCAGCCTTCCCCTCTACAAGTTTATTTGAATGCTACACAACATTACAGTATCACTGGAAAACAAAACAAGATGAAAATACTTCCATGATAAAAAGCCCATCTTGCTTCACAAGGGTGCCATCCTTTTGTATTATTGCCCAGCATGGAGCACATGAAATACTTTGAGAGCATCCTGTCCTTATTGAAGTCTATGGAAAATTTCAAATCATCTTTACTGGGGCCAGGATAAAAGTCAGAAACTAGCCTTAGTGATTTCAGCAAGACTGCTAATTGTCTGAACCTATGCACAAGCATGAATCTTTGAAGAAGCAGGGCTTCAAACAGTTTGGTTGTGTGTATTTACCAGTTCAGAAGAAAACAAAACCTTAAAGCAGACTGCAACACTGACAGGTGCTTTGAATGAAATCAAGAGCATTGTTTCATTTTGTTGACCCTCACGTACATGCAGTTTAACTTAAATGAGCATTCTGGATCAGCAGGTATCAGTTCCCTACTGTGAAATAAATTGGATGACTAATAGCAATAGCTGCATCCTGCAACATAGTCCAGGATCCATGGGTGTTCTAACTCTACATCAGGGAGTCTGGATTGGTAGAGAACCAGCTTTCAAGACATGGCTCTTAAGGTTTTTAGAACTGCAGTTTTAGGGTTCTCATTTTTATGGAGTAGAAATGAGGGGAAATCTCCAGAAAGATTTCAGGAAATCTAGGCTACTTGCTCCATTAAATCTGATTTCCTCAAATACTCAGGCTATTTGCAGATCACAGAGGACAGCCTAATTTGCTCAGCAGCACATTTTTCAAAGTGGAAGGCAACAAGAGGTGGTGCTGGAGCCAAAACTGTGCAAGACTCTCTCCAAAGATGGAGCAACTCAGCATTCCATGTTGCTTCCACATATGAAAGACAAAACAAACAAGAAATTTAGTAGGTCAGCTTCCACCTTATACAATTTACAACTTTCATTTCTTTGTGTTTCCCTGTGTATTAAAGAAAATTTTTTTTGCATTTAGGATTGTAACATGTTCTAACATTGTCAAGATTTTGTATCAGTTTCCCCACAAGCAAAGAAATAATCTACAGTTGTAAGTAATACAACTGTTGTGGAATTTGTCTCCACTATATGATCATTACTCTATTCAACAAAAGTAGATCTACTTTTAAAAAACAAAACCAAACAACAACCACCACCATATTGGCATGGCAGGCTGAGACTTTAGGAATGTATTCTGTAAGGTTTTTGTTGTTAGGCAACTAATCTATAATTTGTCTAATAACTGTTAAATTGCTATTAAATGAAATTCACTGATTGGGTCCTTTCTCTCTCTCTCTCTCCTATAATTTCTTCTACAATTGATATCCAAGTTCTGTAAAAATATCGCAGTACATTAGAAGTTGGAAGCAACCTCTAGCGATCATGTCCAACACCCCTGCCACAGACCCATCTGTATATTTAAAGTCATTACGATTTCCTTATTGCATTATTTGCATTTCACAAACCTTAGCACTATGATTACCCTTACTGATGATAATAGTTTGTTAAACACTCATGACAAAATTGAATGCTGGGCATCCTAACACTGAGTTTATCTCCTTAAAACAAAGCTACTCTTATAACAACAAACTCAAATGCCATACACTTCAATAATCAGAGTTCACAAACTGTTATGTAACTTAGCATCTCTCGCAATAACAATTTTAATGACATTTTTAAACAGACTACTTCAGATATCTACAACTGCTGCCCAGTTAAATCTTAACTTCATATTTAAAAATGCAATTTAAATATGAATAGTTTGTCTATAATGTGCAAGCAACTCTGAAATACGTGGAATTATAAAAAAATCCACCACCACAAATACAAAACCCCCCAAACCTGTATGAAATATGTTGTAACGTGTTTTACACTTTCAATTTCCTCCTGTCTAAAAAGCAACAGTAAAAAAACAATCAGGTTTACTGCATGAAGAAATACCAAAGTCCTTCATTTGCAATCATTGCTTGGGAAGTCAAATCAATAGGGGTTTTATCATTAAAAGTTCAGTTCTCTAATAAAACTTCCAAAAATTTTATTAATACTGCATTCAATCTTTCTTAACTGTGTTTTTTTCCCTATGTAGAGGACATTTGGAGGACTGACTACCAAGAGACAGAAAAATTAGTGAGAAGAACATAGTTTAAATTGTTTTGACAGAATACTTTTGATGAATGAATCTCATATTTATAGTGATGAACACCCAAGACACAATTTGGATCCCAAAATATATTAATCTCTTGAGGGAATAGAATTATTTATATCACTGATCAAAATAGCTAGGAGAAGAAAACACTGAGGAAGTTCTTTATGAACAAGCTACATAGTAAAATCTATTTTTTAAGAAATCTGAAAAAATAACCTACTTCATGCATATTAATTTCCATGTTTTCAGCTTCCTTTCCAGAAAACATGCATATTAAGTCTAATAAATTGTGTATTAATTTTCTTTGTTTTCCTCAGGTACACACTGGACTTTATGAACTTTTCTATCACCCTGACTAGGGACCTGCCTGCTGCATCCTCCTCATTTTGTTTTTGAACTTTACCCCTTACAGAAATCCACAGGTAAAAGCCAGCAAGGGCACCATCTCCTGTCCCAGCATGAGCTGACATGCAGAGCCATTTCCAGAAAATCCAATTGTTCATAATAGTCCGGCAGCTAAACTCCCATAGGTGCTTTGGAAGAATGGAGCCAGAGCTGGTGAGCTAACAAGCTAGAGCTTGTTAGCTGAGCTATTCAATTCAAACAAGATAATGGTAAAGCAGGAAGTTTACAGTCTCCATTCTCAGAGCTCCAGGATTCATCTTAATTCTTTTCTTTGTCAGACATAAGCAAAGTAGTCTGGATAGACAGAAATCTTAACCTTCCAGAAATCTGAGTGTATCAGAAGAATTACATGCTTGCCTTGCTTTTATATTCTTAAGGTTGTCAGGTCAAACTGGATGAATCTCTGAGCAACCTGATCTAGTTGGGGATGTCCATGCTTGCTGCAGGGGGGCTGGACTAGATGACCTTTAAAAGGCCCCTTTCCACCCAGTGTATTCTATGATACTATGATCTGGCCTGTTAAAACCTCTAAGTAAAATCCTTATCCTACTGAAATCAAGTTTTCCCTTAACTTTGATAAACTCATAAACTTAAAGAGAAAGTAAAATTTAAATCCACTTTTAACACAGTGTTTTGGCTTATATTATGGATTACAAACAAACAAAATCACTGAAATTTATGAATCCTGACAAAACAAATTTCTAAGGGGGGGTGGGGTGGTTGTTGTTTGTTTTGGGTTTTTTTTTTTGGTGGTGGTGGTTTTTGTTTTGGGTTTGTTGGGTTTGTTTTTTGTTGGGTGTTTTTCTTTTTTGTGTGTGTGTGGTGGTGTTTTTGTTTGTTTCCCCCCCTTTTAATTATTTTGCATGAATTGAGGTACCTGCAATGCTGCATAGGCAAGGAGTAACTGCTGGAGCCAGGGCCGCATAGGCAAGGAGTAACTGCTGGAGCCAGGGCCGCATAGGCAAGGAGTAACTGCTGGAGCCAGGGCCGCATAGGCAAGGAGTAACTGCTGGAGCCTAGGTAATGTTGCGGAACACAGTGCTCCATAGTGCCCCACAGCACTCAGCTTCTCCTTAAGACTGGGGTGAATGGAAGGGTATTTAGAATAGAATAAACCAGGTTGAAAGAGACTTCCAAGATCATCATGTCCAACCTATTATCCAACCCACCTAATCAACTAAACCATGCAACCAAGCACGCTATCAAGGCTCCTCCTAAACACCTCCAATGATGGTGACTCCACCACCTCCCCAGGCAGTCCATTCCAATGGGCAGTCACTCTCTCTGTGTAGAATTTCTTCCTATGCTCCAGCCTAAACCTCCCCTGGTGCAGCTTGAGACTGTGTCCTCTTGTTCTGGTGCTGGTTGCCTAGGAGAAGAGACCAACCTCCACCTGTCCACAACCTCCCTTCAGGTAGTTGTAGAGAGCAATAAGGTCACCCCTGAGCCTCCTCTTCTCCAGGATAAGCAACCCCAGCTCCTTCAGCCTCTTCTCACAGGGCTTGTGTTCCAAGCCACTCACCAATTTTGTCGCCCTTCTCTGGACACATTCCAGCAGGTCAACATTGTTCCTAAACTGAGGGGCCCAGAACTGGACACAGGACTCAAGGTGTGGCCTAACCAGTGCAGTGTACAGGGGCAGAATGACCTGCCTGCTCCTGCTGTCCACATTGTTCCTGATATAGGCCAGGATGCCATTGGCCCTCTTGGCTGCCTAGGCACACTGCTAGCTCATGTTCAGCCTACCATCAACCAGTACCCCCAGGTCCTTCTCTGCCTGGCAGCCCTCCAGCCACTCTGACCCCAGCCTGTAGCACTGCATGGGGTTGCTGTGGCCAATGTGCAGAACCTGGCGCTTGGATGTGTTCAATCTCATACTGTTGGATTCTGCCCATCTGTCCAGCCTGTCAAGGTTCCTCTGCAAAACCTCTCTACCCTCCAGCAGATCAACTCCTGCCCCCAGCATGGTGTCATCAGCAAATTTACTGATGATGGCTTCAATGCCCTCATCCATATCATCAATAAAGATGTTAAAAAGCATGGGGCCCAGCACTGATCCTTGGGGCACACCACTAGTGACTGGCCGCCAGCTGGATGTGGCACCATTCACCACCACTCTCTGGGCTCAGCCCTCCAGTCAGTTCCTAACCCAATGCAGTGTCCAAGCTACTTCATTTCCTTGACCTCTAATTTCCCTGACCATATGATTTGTTCATCTCTTTCTGTGAAGAGGCAGTGATAATATACTTTATCCTTGGCTTCTGTGCAACTGACAGTTTCCACTGGAAACCTAAGCTGGAAGCTAGGTTCATTGCAATGCTCACATCTGACAGCACAGTCCTGCTTGAACTTTTATGGGTTTGTTTTTAAACAAGCAAAAGTGGTGCCACTGCAACAAAAGTAGCATGCAGTGTATTGAAAACAGAATATAATTAAAGTTGTTTATCCGTACCACAGACAATGAGCTTTTGTTATTATCTTCCAGGAAGCCTCTAGCACTAACTGGAAGGAAAAAAATGGATTAATTTTACAAAACTTGAAGTGATTTAAAAGCAAGAACTATTATACAGAGCAGTACTGCTATAACACAAAGTTCTTACCACACCAGTTTCACAAAACATGAGATGCAAATTCTTTTTTCCTTCAGGAAAATATGAAATTTTTTAATAGACTTCAGTATTCAAAATATGTGCTAAACATTACTAACCCCAAAACATATTATCAAGACCAAATTAATAAAAACTACAAATACAACCACACAAATAGATTAAAAAAAAATAGATAAATTAAAAACACCACACAGGTTGAATTTCTTTGATACACTAAAGCAAAAAAATACCAACCAAACCCCCTCAAAAAATAAACAAAATCTGAAAGCAAGCAATATAAACTATGCTGCAGAATCAGAGCAGTCCTAGAGCTGTTCACTATTTTCTCTTTCTCATCCTGAGCAATTTCACAAGCCTAATACCCTGAAAAACAAAATGTATTTGAAGAACTTATGGTCATTCATGTCTAATTTTGGGAGGGAGTTTTTTGGTTGGTGTGGGCTGGGATTGGAGGTTGTTGGCATGGGGGGGGGTGGGTTAAGAGGTTTTGGGTTTAGTGTATATAAAACTTATTCTGATCCTTGTAATGAGATTTCAATTGTTACAATCATTTTAATATGTAAGTGAGCATATGGATGATATGATGCTTTAACAAGAATACTTGCTGTCATAGGCATTAATATGGAAAATGGATTATACCACCAACTGTTGTTGGATTAGATCTGAAGTCCTGGCTGTGTGAATAAAATAATAATTACTGATGATAGAGTGCATGACAGCAAACAGATTTTTGGACAATTTCTAAATAATACACTTATAAAATTACAAAATACATTATTTTTAGAGGAAGCACAAAAAAAAAAAACAAAATACCTAAGTATAGTTGCTTATGAGATTATATTTTTGGTACAGAAGAATGGGAAATCTAAATTAGTACTATAAAATAGGCAATAGTTACAGTGCTTCATAAAGAGAGCAAACCCACTTAATTCCATGCTTTACTCAAAAGGATAAAATAGGTATTCTAATTTTTTTCTAACTTTAATAACTGGTATCACTAATCCTATGCACTATTAGAAGAGAGACCAGATCACTTTTTTTTTCACCTGTGCCAGTGCAGAAATGAGCCATGTTTCCTTTTGGTATAGCTATTACACTTCCCTGTGCAAAAACAAAAGATGGTCTTCAATCAGAAAATGGGTGCAGAATGGATCTTCAGGTGAGTAAGCATAACACAGCTGTAGCAGTATGTTATGACAAATTCACCTAAGCTTTTCCAAAGCTGTTTTATTTGGGGGGGTTTCTCTTTTGCATTTTACGTTTTGGTGTGTTTTGGTTGGGTTTTTTGGGTTTGGGGTTTTTTTTTTTGGTGGTTTGTTTGTTTTTGCAGGCTTCAGGAGTAGAAAAACAATAGGGAATGGAAAAGACCATAGGCTAAAAAAATTAAAATCAAGACACTTCTTCAGATATTTCTCAACAAGGATAAATTTTGCAATTTTTTTTTCTTTTCCTTTTCACAGGTGAATGCAAAGTTTGCTACCAGCACACTAATTATTCAGGAGCAGCAGAAAGAAATCAAGAGATCAAAAAATGGCCTACCTGTAAAACTTGCATCAGTAGTCATATCAATCCCATCTTACAGCTGATAAGAAGAATTCCCTGTCAGTTGGGGCCACAGTCTCTTTTATCCTTTATTTTTCTTAGGCTTTTTTTTTCCTCCCCCCCCACCCTGGCTAACACATTCAATTTTAAATCTATACATCTTACAAAAAGCCAGTAACAGCCCTATTTGTTATGCTTTTTCTTGACAATATGGTGTTACCAGCAAATCAAAATATTCAAATGAATTTCTGTGGGTTTGTGGTGAGGTTTTTTGATTGTTGTTGGTTGGTTAGTTTGTGGGGTTTTCTTGTGTGTGTGGGGGGGGGGGGGTGGCATTGGTTTGTGTTAGTGGGATTTTTGTTGTTGCCTTTTGTTTGAATTTTATCAGTTATTAGCTAGAAGTGAATTGTGACTTCATACTTCAATTTTTAGTATCATCTGAGGACAGTGGTAAAAGGAATACTACTCTACCATGTAATGAAGAGTAAAATGAGGTATAAGTTACAGGGAAGATCAAGTAGTGCCCTAGTTAGCAGTAGCCACAATCTGTTTTCATAACATCTAAATACTATTAGACAGTTATGCATTATCGTAAGTCAACTACTTCATTAACAGACAGATGTTGGAAGATATAACCTATGTCCAGCTGCAGAAAAAATGACACACATTTTTGTGGAAACCAGAAAGTATTTCCTCTTACTTTCCAACTGTTTAACAAACCTTTTCACACCTTAAAATTAATTCCTTTATGCATGACATTGTTCTATCATTGATCATAATCTCTATCTCCAAAGTGTGAAGGGTACTTAAAAAATAAGTAGAGATAAATATATATCCTATTTATAAGAAGCTTCACAGCAATTACAAAAGCTTTATTACATTGCATCTGTTTACTTTGTGGGTGGGGGTTTTGTTGTTTGGTTGCTGTTCTCCCCACCCCCCCAACCCCCCTTTCTTAGTTGGTTGCTTGTTTTTTTTCAGTCAAATACCTCTTCTCCTCTTAAAATGAGCTGAAATGAGGTGCCAAAGTGATTTGCATTCTGTTATTAGTTATTCTGATTCTTTTGGATCAGAGTAAAGATTTCTCTTTATATTCCCCAAGTAGGTATCTGTTTCATGGGCTTGCCTTTCTTCCTCTGTGACTGAAGTTTTGAGACAGTGAAAAACTGAACATTGGGAATTTATCCCATTGTACATTTTGAAGACTTATGAAACTCTATCCACCTTGAATGACATACTGAATACATGGAACTGAAGACACAGGAAATGTGAAATAGCAGTTATTTGTGATTTATAAGCTCCAGAAGGCTTTATATCAAAACAGCAGGGAGGGCTTTCATACAGTCTAGAATTAATCCTGCTTCATAGCAAATAAGAAAAAACCCACAACCCTAAGAATAAAAGCTGATTTAAAGGATATAATCTTCCTTCAGGTGAAAGCACTCCCCTATTGCTACTTACTCTAAATGAGACCCTTAGTTTTGTTCCTAGCAACGAGCATTTCTTGGCTTCTGATGGATTTATTGTTCTCCAGCCTGTTTCCAGCAAATACTTTTATTCTTCAAAAAGATGAGATCAGCAGCCTCAGAATTTTAAATGTGTATTCTTCCATAACTTTGAAATGTTAAGTTAGGTTCTGGAAAATTACAGTAGATAAAGCCTGTCATGAACTGAGCTATAACTTGTGTTCTGGTAGCTGAAAAGTTGCTCTGGACTTGAAGAAAAATCCATTCATTACTCAGCCATCTATATTTTCTGTGTATTTTGTTCATTTTAGCATAGATCATGTACAGATCAACATATGTGACACTGGAACACAAAAGTCATTTGAGAAAAGTCACAGAACCTTACTTAACAGCTGTCTTGCACATACTCAAAGATTTAGAGCAACTTCAGGGAAAGTAGAGGTCTCTGTCATTTCTATGGGCTGTGGAGTAGTAAAAATTGCTTAGAATATTTGAGGAGAGATTTTTGTGCTGCTAGCTTCATTTAGACACTGAAGAGTGCCCCCCCTTTTTTCTTTTTCTCCTTCTTCATGTCTGAAGATGGTTAGACATATCCTTCATTACTTAGCTAAGAGGACTGAACTCTACCTAATACCATAAGTATTTCACAGAAATCTCATTTGCTAAAAAATGAAGAGAATAATTAAGTAACAGAGGTGGCAAGAGCACGGTGCAAAGGCATTTCATCTGCTCTTACAGGTCTTATTACCGTCAAGAGGTAAATCACTGCTGGTAAAGAGCCAGGTCAGCCTTTGCTTCAGTAAAAGCAGGTGTTGTACACTCATAGTCACTGCTTAATGCTATGATGCACACAGATGGTATGGAAAAACCAGAGAGCTTTGGGTACTTCAGCAA
Source organism: Melanerpes formicivorus (assembly GCF_026170545.1). Taxonomy (NCBI): domain Eukaryota; kingdom Metazoa; phylum Chordata; class Aves; order Piciformes; family Picidae; genus Melanerpes; species Melanerpes formicivorus. The sequence continues at coordinate 19,909,637 of NW_027142356.1, read as the reverse complement.
GAGGGCAGATACATTTATTATTTGTTGTTTCCTATATAGCTATACCAGCTGTCAACTCTCTGAAAGGAAGTTTGGAGTGTGTTAGAAAACAGACATCTCTCTTTATAATTTTGCTAAATCTATGTTCTTATACTTCAAGAAATTCTATACATATTAGAAGGACATATTTTTCACAGGCTTATCATTCATTCCATTTTGTTTATCAGTTGCAGGCAGCTATCTTCCTTCTTACAATTATTTTTCTTAATGGAAATACATACAGAAGATCCACAAGCGGTGGCATTTTAAATGCTCTTCAAAAATAGGATTAGACATTTCCTAGATTTTGGGAAGAAAACCAGTGGTGTATTGTTGCTTAGTAATTTGAAGGCTCTAATGTGAACAGATGACTAATGAAAATTCCTTAGTGGTGTTTCACAGACTTCTGACATTACTTTGACACAATAACAATTATTAATTAAACCCACTACAGCAGAACACATTCACTGACGTAATTTACTGAGGATATCACATTTTAAATTATTAAAGAATGAAAGGTACAAAAAATAACTCTTGATCAAGCATGCTACATTTTTCACAATATAACTTCTATAGATTTCTTATAAAGGAGCAATTTAAATCAGCATGTCCACTATGACATGAATATGTTTCTTTTCCAATGCCAGAACTATTTGTCATGCCAAATATCATCCTACTAGCGATTCATTTTTGTGTCATAAATATATGCTGCCATTTTTCAGAACATCTTTTATGTGAAGGCTTTCCCTCCCCACCCCCCCAGCCCTCTTTTCCCACTTCACAGAATCAGAAAATCAACCATGTTGGAAAAAGACCTCAGAGATCATCAAGTCCAACCTATTACCTAACAACTAAACCATGGCTCCAAGTGCCACATCTAGTCCCCTCTTTAACACCTCCATGGATGGTGACTCCACCACTTCCCTGGGCAGCTAACAACTCTGTGAAGAACTTACTCCTCGACTTGAGCCTAAAATTCCCCTGGCACAGCTTGAGACTGTGTCCTCTTGTTCTGGTGCTGGTTGTCTGGGACAAGAGACCAACCCCCTCCTGGCTGCAACCTCCCTTCAGGTAGTTGTAGAGAGTAATAACGTCTCCCTCTTCTCCAGTCTAAACCACCCCAGCTCCCTCAGCCTCTCCTCACAGGGCTTGTGCTCAAGACCTCTCACCAGCCTGGTTGCACTTCTCTGGACACATTCAAGTATCTCAACATTCTTAAACTGAGGGGCCCAGAACTGGACACAGGACTCAAGGTGTGGCCTAACCAATGCTGAGTACAGGGGCAGAATGACCTCCCTGATCCTGCTGGCCACACTATTTCTCATGCAGGCCAGGATACCATTAGCCTTCTTGGCCACCTTGGCATACTACTGGCTCATGTTCAGCCAGTTGTCAATCAGTACCCCCAGATCCCTTTCTGCCCTCCCTGACATGTGAAGATACCATACTTCCTCATGGAAGTGATATTTCCTTATTCTTCCTATATATGAAAAATATTAATATTCAAAATTCTAAGCTACCACTGCTCCCATTAAATCCCACTACCTGGAGTCAGAAAGCATTGTAAAGCTCAAATATGTATTAACTGTATATTGCACCATAACCACCAGGGAAGGGGAAAATGATACAACACTATTTCCACGGGTGCTGAGTAAAATCTTTATAAAATTTTATCCTAGCTTGATATAGCTGACAACACAATGCTCTCTGGACATGACCATGTAGTGTCAATTGATAGAATTAAAGCCTCTGAATGTCAGTGACCATTTTTTGCCAACTAAAAATGATTAGATGACAATTAGTGTCCCACTAACCAAAACCCAACCTTTTTTTCCACTGACATGTATGCCCAGAGCAGTCCTGGTGAAGCAGCAGACAACTCCAAGCAGCCACCTGTTTCTGGAGCTCTGCTTTGAGAGCAGACAGATCACAGCCCAAAGAAAGTAACAGCTAGTTTTCCCAAACTATGGGGGTTTTTTGGTTTTTATTTTTGTTCTTTTTTGTGGTTTGTTTGTAGGTTTTTGTTTTATTTTGCACAGGGGGGGAAAAATAAACAACTGTGGATCATTAAACATGACAATAACATCTACCAATGGTTTATTGCCATGTTAAATTGCACAATCATTTATACTGATGAAAAGAAGAAAACAGGAAGTTCTGAATATCTGTTTCAGCTATTAGGCTTCAATATGGTTAACAATGTAGAATAGCCCATTTAGCAACCAACCAAACAAATTAAAGAATATTATTAAACTCTTTTTAAAGAACAAGAGACTGGTTACATAGCTTATTAATATTGCATTGTAGTGTTTGTGTCATGGAAATCACATGAATTATGGCTGTCTCAGAGTCAGAAGCTTATGCAGTACAGCACAGATAAAATGCAAGGATTTCTTGCCATTTTAACTGCTTAAAGAGATGTAGGAAAACACTATTGCTACCTCTTTGTTTATTTCTTCCCAACAGTATGTATTGAACAATGCAGATATTGCACATCTAAGGAGTATTTCATTCGCTCTGCTTGAAATCAGGCAGAGCACAATAAGTTTCACTGAGACTGATTGGCCTTCTTACAGAACATCACTAGAACAAAGTATAAGCATTAATTTTTCTCCAGAAAGAGAAACCCTTTAACAGATATTCAGTGGACAGTGGGTTAAAAGTAGCCAGGATCCTGCTATGAATTAGAGGCTGTGCTTCTGAAGTCATTGTTAAATTCTTGTTACTGTTATGCTAATAAAGAAATTCAATTCTGAAAATGTATTTTGCTGCTTGTCATGGATTTTATCATAATTTAAAAAAATAAACTGCCTTAGAAAGAGCTGGGTATGAATCAATTTCAAATTTTCTGAGAACTATTGATTACCTTTTCTCATTAGTTGTGACTAAAAGCTGTTCAATAGGGTATAACAAAATAATAAAGGACATAATATTGCTTTTAATAATCATGGTGTGTATATTGCAAACTTACGGAAATAAGTAAAGAATAGAGTAAATCCTCAAAGTCACTCATGGACCATATTCATATTTTATCTGAAGATGTCTTATTCTCCTAGCATACCCATGAAACAGTGGCCTTAAGTCACAAGTTCTATTGCATGATAGTGGTGCTCTGGGGTACAGAGAAGAATCAGAATTGTTTTGGTTGTAAAAAGGTTGTAGAGAATAACATTCCTATGACATACTGATTCTAAACTTTTTTTTTTGGGGGGGGTAAATCCCTTAATATCACTTATTTTTTTGTTAGAATCCCTTCCAAATTCAATAAAATTTAATGATGGGGGTGCAGAAAGGGGCGGGGGGGTGCAGGTTGTGTGGTGTGTGAAGTGAAACAGCAGAAGAATGTTAAAAAGAATGTAGGTAGTTACTCCTACTTGAGGTAACCATGGGATATTCATTTGCCAATCTGAATAATAGAATAATACTATTTCAGCAGAAACCCTTAATAATAGAAGGTCAGAAGGCCAAGAAGAGTAATAACATAAGACAAGAAAGTTAATTGCTGATCATTAAAGGAATGTAGTTTTAGAGCTGAGTAGTTTTACAGGCGTAACGGTTTAGTGCAAAGACTGAATTCCCCCACTCTCTCCCTGCCATTCCCATTCCATCTCCTCTCTCCTTACCAGAAGATAAGAAAGGGAGGCATGGAAAATGGCAGAGGAAGAGTTTTCAGTTGATTTACACAGAATATTTTACTCCCCTGCTACAAAGGTATCAGCAAGGTCTCACACTTCCTCTTTCTTCCCTCACTGCTCCCATGGGAGATGCTCCCTATCTGGTAATGGGAGTTATCTCAAGGCCTCTTAGGCCTGGCTAGGCCTAATGCCAGGAGGAGAAGGGGGAATGGCAGTCTCAGATCTGGCCAGCTGAGATTAGCCCAACAGTGGAGGGGGGGAAAGAGCAAGCCCTGGGGGTTTTGGGTGTACCCTCCAGCAGGGAGAAGGGAAATCTTGCAAGGCTTTCTGGGTATGCTTTGGGTTTCTTTTGTCACTGTGCTTGTAGTTTCTGTAAAACACTCACTGCTTTTTCCATTTAAACTTTCCATCACTTCTGCAATCCATTTATCTGAGTCTCTTTTTTTTTTTTTCTGCCCCAGTGGGAGGCAAGGGAGGATCTGCTTACAAACTGAGACAACTGTTCTCTAATGAAATGTAGTCCTGTTGCACTAAACTGCACTTTTGCTGATGAGGCATTTAGTTTTAGAATAAACCTTTATTTAGAATAAACCAAACCAGGTTGAAAGAGACCTTCAAGATCATCACGTCCAACCCATCAACCAATCCAACCCACCTAAACAACTAACCCATCACACCAAGCACCCCATCAAGTCTCCTCCTGAACACCTGGCGACTCCACCACCTCCCCAGACAGCCCATTCCAGTGGGCAATCACTCTTTCTGTATAGAACTTCTTCCTAACATCCAACCTGAACCTCCCCTGGCACAGCCTGAGACTGTGTCCTCTTGTTCTGGTGCTGGCTGCCTGGGAGAAGAGACCATCATCCACCTGACTACAACCTCCCTTCAGGTAGTTGTAGAGAGTGATAAGGTCACCCCTGAGTCTCCTCTTCTCCAGGCTGAGCAATCCCAGCTCCCTCAGTCTTTCCTCACAGGGCTTGTGTTCCAAACCCCTCACCAACTTTGTTGCCCTTCTCTGGACTCATTCCAGCAAGTCAACATCCTTCCTAAACTGAGGGGCCCAGAACTGGACACAAACACCCTGGTAATATTTGATATGTATTGCTGCTATACATTTTTTTAAAAACACCTCAAACAGAAGCAAATATTCCCTACATACCAGCTAAACCCCAAGTATCCTGGTTATCTCCTACCTCTAGTTTTTCAAGCCATAAAATAATATTCATATCAACACAACATCCCGAATTAGGTCCACATTATTAGATTTCCCTTTGTCATTTTAAGGATTTTCAGAAAAAAAAATATGCTTTATTTGCATTCAGATAGGTCTAAACTTAGGCTATAAAACGCAAATACTTTATAGTTTTCATTACATAGTTAAAATAAACACGGGTCAAAATAATAAAAAATAATGACCTTCCTGGGCCATGCTTAATTTGTTATCAGATGCCACATCAAAGCATTTCTCCACCTCTTTAACATCTTTATTGATGATCTGGATGAGGGCATTGAGTCCATCATCAGTAAATTTGCTGACAACACCAAGCTGGGGGCAAGAGTTGATCTGCTGGAGGGTAGAGAGGCTCTGCAGAGAGACCTTGACAGGCTGGACAGATGGGCAGAATCCAATGGCATGAGATTTAACACATCCAAATGCTGGGTTCTGCACATTGGCCACAACAACCCCATGCAGTGCTACAGGCTGGGGTCAGAGTGGCTGGAGAGCAGCCAGGCAGAGAGGGACCTGGGGGTGCTGGTTGATGGTAGGCTGAACATGAGCCTGCAGTGTGCCCAGGCAGCCAAGAGGGCCAATGGCATCCTGGCCTGCATCAAGAACAGTGTGGCCAGCAGGAGCAGGGAGGTCATTCTGCCCCTGTACACTGCACTGGTTAGGCCACACCTCGATTCCTGTGTCCAGTTCTGGGCCCCTCAGTTTAGGAAGGATGTTGACTTGCTGGAACGAGTCCAGAGAAGAGCAACAAAGTTGGTGAGGGGTTTGGAACACAAGCCCTATGAGGAGAGGCTGAGGGAGCTGGGGCTGCTTAGCCTGGAGAAGAGGAGACTCAGGGGTGACCTTATCACTCTCTACAACTACCTGAAAGGAGGTTGTAGACAGGCTGATGATGGTCTCTTCTCCCAGGCACCCAGTACCAGAACAAGAGGACACAGTCTCAGGCTGCGCCAGGGGAGGTTCAGGTTAGATATTAGGAAGAAGTTCTATACAGAAAGAGTGATTGCGCTATGGAATGGGTTGCCCGGGGAGGTGGTGGAGTCGCCGTCATTGAAGGTGTTCAGAAGGAGACTTGATGGGGTGCTTGGTGCCATGGGTTAGCTGTTTGGGTGGGTTGGATTGGTTGATGGGTTGGACACGATGATCTTGAAGGTCTCTTCCAACCTGGTTTGGTTTATTCTAATAAAGGTTTATTCTAAAAGCTTCCTGCTAGGGAATTCGGTGGTTCCTAAAGAACAAACCATTGTCTTCTGAATTCATGATGAAAACATACTTCATTTAGTTTTTCCCCTATAGATATGAAGTACATCAAAACAAATTGTTGTATCTGAATACAAAGAACCTTTGTTGAAGGAGAAACATCTTCCATCACAGTCTGTATTCTTTGGCCCCTTGTTTAATGGACGTTTTTAATCAAACCTCATAAAAAATTAAATAAGAGGATAGATATGGACAGCGATGTAATTTCATAATAATCAATAACTTCAATAATATGAGTGAGCAACTACAAATATTTCTTAAAGTAGGTAAATATAAGCCTTACATACAGTATGCTAGTAATGTAATACATTGTTCCCATCAGGCTTCATTATAGTTCCTGGATACATTTAATTTTATTCATGCCTAGCACAGCTCTCAAACAGTTATTAGAATATATCATCTAGCTTGACACAAAAAGAAATACAAGCCATTAATTTTAATCTAAAAGGAAACTGGAAACAACAACCCAGCAGCAAAAAAATAAAAACAGACAAAAAAATCTCAAACTAAATCACTTTTACCCACTACTTCAATATATTCATTCTTTGTTATTGTTGAAGATTCTGCAACATCCATGTAATGACAATGTATACAAACACTGAGATCTTGAGAATGATCATAAAATTTGCCTCAGATGTAAGCTGTGATTTTTGTCTGAAACGAAGAGGTGGAAGACTATAAAGTTTAGGAAAACAAACTGAAGTTTGAAAAGAGCATATAATTTCTGGTGAACATTAAAACTTACACTTGTATTTCTTCTCCTTCTAAAGCTCTCAACATGTGAAGGAAGTAAATTCAGGGTACTGTTTCTTCCATGCATAAGATAAAAGAGCGCAGTCTCAATGGCCATTGCTATGGAAATCCTAATTTCTCTAGTTTCTTTAGCTAGTGCATGCGGTCTCTGCAATCCTTCAAAGAATAGAATGTAGCCTGATACTTTTGCAGATGGGTCCATAACTGAACAAAAGACACTAACATTCATTCTATTTTCAATAAAACACTCATTTAATTTTGTTGATTACAACTGTTTTCTTTCTCAAACCTGCTTACTGGTAAACAGGTATGCTAAAAGCAGAATATTATTGACTATATGTCATACTGAAGACTGGTTTGGTCAGCTTACATTCCAGCTAAGACTCTGAGAAAGAACCATTTTAGTAACAGCCATGCAAAAAGCATAACTACTTCAAATTTTTTTGTATAAGGAATTCAGAATCTACATACACTGATCACTAGAATATTTGGTGATTGTTCACTGTAGTAATCATAAAAGGAAATAACCAAGGGTTACTTTAAAGATAATAATTTACACCACTTCCATTACTCTATAAAAATATTCTTTTATTCAAATCTCAAAGTGATGAATTGTGATAATCTGACTAATATAGTGATGAAGCTGTTAATAACCTAACAATTTTTTTTCAACTTACAAGTCTTTGTAAACCTGTCAGCTTATATTACAATTCATCAGAAGCATTTTAAATTGCTTCAAAAAGAAAATAAAAATCAAGATTAAGATAGGAACACTTAGCTGAGAACTATCCAAAATCATGATAATCCTCTTAGTCAACAGCTTAGTCCTGCAAAACAGTCACTTAGGAGGGATTCAGCTGATAAAGAAATAAGTATGGAAGATGAAGGAACCTAAATCTCACTGTCAGAGGAAAGTTACTGTCACTGACCTCAGGTGGAGTGAATTGCCTTCCATCTCAGACTTTTTTACAACTATTTATAATTATTTGCATGAAAAGCCTAATGTAGGTACAAGAATTTTAGATGCATAATCTTGGGTAAAAGGAAACATCACTAGATGTTATTTATTTTAATCAAAACACTTTAAAGACAACAAAAGCATCAGCTAGGTGCCTCATTTTTCATGAATTGCCTGATTCTCCAGACAAATCCTACAGATATTCTATAAGGTTGTCTTCTCCAGCTAAGGTTTAATTAAAGCCTTAAGTCATCTGAAACCATTCACTCATGGGGCCTTAAATTGAAGATTTCTGGAGTAACCTAATCAGAACATGCAATTTTTCAATTATCTTAAAAAATTACTGTGCTGGCACCTCTGTGCAACTACAACCTACCTAGTTACAAATCTTACTCTTCCTACTTGAAGATCTTTTTCTTTATTTTGCATTACATAGTCTCTCAGTCACTAAATGCAATACAGCTACTGAAATATTGTTTTTTCCCCATGAACCAAGAAGTGAGACACAAGAAGCACTGAGCAATTTCAGCCATAAGAAGCCATCCTAGAGGAGCAGTTCTAGTATTTTCCTGGGAGCAACAACTTCTGAAGTATGAGGTCTCAGAAATCTCTCATTTTCTTAATATGCATTTTAGTATATAGAATAAACCAGATTGGAAGAGACTTTCAAGATCATTGCATCCAACCTAATCAACTAAACCATGCAACCAAGCACCCTATCAAGTCTCCTCCTAAACACCTCCAATGATGGTGACTCCACCACCTCCCCAGGCAGCACATTCCAGTGGGCAATCACTCCAAGTAGAATTTCTTCCTAACATCCAGCCTAAACCTCCCCTGGTGCAGCTTGAGACTGTATCCTCTTGTTCTGGTGCTGGCTGCCTGGGAGAAGAGACCAACCTCCACCTGTCCACAAATCTCCCTTCAGGTAGTTGTAGAGAGCAATAAAGTAACCCCTGAGTCTCCTCCTCTCCAGCTTAAGCAACCCCAGCTCCCTCAGCCTCTCCTCAAAGGGCTTGTGTTCCAAACCCCTCACCAACTTTGTCGCCTTTCTCTGGACACATTCCAGCAGGTCAACATCCTTCCTAAACTGAGGGGCCCAGAATTGGACACAGGACTCAAGGTGTGGCCTAACCAGTGCAGTGTACAGGGGCAGAATGACCTCCCTGCTCCTGCTGGCCATACTGTTCCTGATGCAGGCCAGGATGCCATTGGCCCTCTTGGCCACCTGGGCACACTGCTGGCTCATGTTCAGCCTACCATCAACCAGCATCCCAGGTCCCTCTCTGCCTGGCTGCTCTCCAGCCACTCTGACCCCAGCCTGTAGCACTGCATGGGGTTGCTGTGGTCAATGTGCAGAACCTGGCACTTGGATGTGTTCAATCTCATACTGTTGGATTCTGCCCATGACTTGACTTGTTTTATATATTAGCTCTGCTTTGTACTGTCCAAATAAGTTTCTACATTTTTTTTTTTAATCCAGTTATTTTAACTGAAATTTTCTGCTGTTGTCTATTCTCTAGTCACAGCATTTTTAGTCTTCCTCTGGGAAATGTAACATTTGATTTTGTTGCTTAAGTGAAATGAGAGCATCCAGATTTCAGCTTGGGTTCAACCAAACCCTAAACCTAATCTTGGCCAAGTATTTCCAGTGTTTCACTCAGAGTTGAAAAAGATATTTTTGTCTATAAAGAACAAGCTTTATTCAGACATGAGATTTCATCTTGGCAAAAACTGTTCCAACTTGTCCATCAGTTTCCATTTACCTTAGCATGCCATCAGTTACTACTTTTACTAAATACAGACTTCTTGAGTACGTTTGCCTTCACCAAGGCAATATTGTGGACCCCTTCTCACTGCCAAATCAAAGCATGCAGTCGTTTTGACAAGGCATGGTAAACATATTCAATGGCAAGATGACAACAAATCACCTATATAATCAATATGCATTCCAACTTTCCTTGCCTAGCATGTTAGCACCTGACAGGAAATATCAGCGACTTCAACAAATCCAAGTGCCAGGTGCTGCAGTTTGGCCACAATAATCCCATGCAGAACTACAGGCTGGGGTTGGAGTGGCTGGAGAGCAGCCAAACAGAAAGGGAACTGGGGGTGCTGATTGACAGCTGTCTGAACATGAGCCAGCAGTATGCCAAGGTGGCCAGAAAGGCCAATGGCATCCTAGCATGCATCAAGAATAGTGTGGCCAGCAAGAGCAGGGAAGTCATTCTACCCCTGTACTCTGCACTGGTTAGGCCACACCTTGAGTACTGTGTCCAGTTCTGGGCCCCTCAATTTAACAAGGACATTGAGACACTTGAACATGTCCAGAGAATGGCAACAAGGCTGGGGAGAGGCCTCAAGTACAAGCCCTGTGAGGAGAGGCTGAGGGAGCTGCGATTGTTTAGCCTGGAGAAGGGGAGGCTCAGGGGAGACCTCATTGCTCTCTACAACTACCTGAAGGGAGGTTGTAGCCAGGTGGGGGTTGGTCTCTTCTCTCTAGAGACCAGCACCAGAACAAGAGGACAGTCTCAAGCTGCACCAGGGGAAGTTTAGGCTCAAGGTGAGGAGAAAGTTCTTCACTGAGAGAGTCATCCGCCATTGGAATGGGCTGCCCAGGGAGGTGGTGGAGTCACCATCCCTGGAGGCGTTCAAGAGGGGATTCGATGTGGCACTTGGTGCCATGGTTTAGTCATGGGGTCTGTGGTGACAGATTGAACTTGATGATCTTTGAGGTCTCTTCCAACCTTGGTGATTCTGTAGTGCCAAACTCCATTTATACATAGACTACATAAGAAATTATTGTACTCCGCCTATGTGTTAGAAATTAGGTCAATTGTCTTTTTGGTTATGTTTGTTTACATGCTTGACCATTGTTTCAAGGCAAAGACGGATGACAGATTCGTAGATCACCAAAGGATTGCAATTGAAATTAAGTTCAGAGCTTTCATTTTACAATCTGTAGCCTCAAGTAATAATAAATCAAATGGTGCACTAAAAAAAAAAAAAAAAAATGTGTAAAACATTGCCAGGATCAATAGCCAAGGGTTTCATAACTGTGCTATAATTTACTTTCATAATATAGCTTTAATACTATCTAAGTTTAATTACTTAAAGGCATTATAAAAGCTGGAATAGAAAATAAGCTAAAAGCCTATTTTTTCCTCTAAAAAGAAAAAGAAATTGGCTCTTCAGCTGAAATTATGTGCTCATGGCATGAGACATTGAAATCTCTATTTGAGTTACTGTGAAAAAATTTCAAGACAAACATGAAAAGTCTAGGAAAATGAGTTCCCTAGACACTAAATATTTGTTAGAAAACATTGTGTTCCTCATTTTTATGTTTACCGATTTGATGCTGCAAAGTTAAGAATTTCACAAAAAATCCCTTTTTGCTAATGAAATTCTAGAGAGAAAAACTTTATTATGCTGTTAGTACCTGTGCCTGGTGCTGCATGACTGCACTTCAGTTCTGATCCATACAAGTGGCCTTTCCCAGAGATAAGTGTAATCGGGTCTGGGTCCTTAGTAAAGCAACAACTGCTGACCATCCCATATAGTCCACTTTGTAGATAAATGTTATTAACTAAGCAGAATTCATCTGAAACTACATTAATTTCCAATATGTATTTCAGCAGATATTGTTAAAAGAAAATGCTTACATTTCTTCTGTCTGGTATGCTTGGAAAGTAAACAGTGGAACTGGTTAAAGATTTTTCATAAGAAAATGTAATTCTTGATTGTCATTAGTGATTCAAAATGAGCTCAACCTCATTGTGGGTCATTGGTACTCATTATTTACAATAATCTGCCCGGTGAATTATGTCATTCTTATCCACTTGAGCAAGGACTTCGTTTATTACAATACCAAGTTAAGAAACCAGATTTATATAAACAAAATCTTCAGTGTAATAAGCTAACAAAGAAAACCCTGTAGTTCTCATGTAAACAACTCAGCTATATTTATTTATGCTGATCAGATATAATGCATTCCCTTGAGTAATTCATCGTGATTGCTAACTTGAGCAAGGCTAATACTCATCACAAGGATAAAACAATCTTATGTAAATTGCTTTTCTTGAGGCTACCTTTAAATATCGACATGAGAAACAAATTCACTACTCAGACTATGTCTAGCCATCTTTGAGAGGCCGTAACTTCAATTTAAGAAAAATGGTCTGCAACAATTTCTCCAAATTAAAATACATTCAAAATTACAGTAATAGAATTGAGTGAGAAGAAACCTAGTAACAAGCTGATGAAATGAAGACTAAACAACATTAAGACAGACAACTGTGACAGTTAAGTGTTACAATTATGCTATAGCTCAAGAAAATGAAATCCACTTCTGCAGGTTTTAGAATAGAGGAACAACTGGAATGATTGATAAGAGTTTTGGGGTTCAGTAGTTTGGGGATTTTTTTGTTGTTGTTGTTTTGTTGTTCTTTCTTCCCGCTGCCACCCCCCCCCCCCTCCCCCCCAGCATCACACAAGAAGCCACCTTCTCATGAACAGTTCAGTAAAACAGAGAGCTAACTCTTCCACAGGTGGGAAAGCACACTGCCTTACTTCTGGTAGCAGTATGGATATCTCCTAAACTACTTTACTCTGTGTCAGACATGTTTGCCTTTGCTATGTGTGATTTAAATAATTATGAAGAGGTGAAGTCATATTTCATAATTGAAATAGCTAGAGGATAACTTGTGGTATGACTTGCTCTAAGTTGTCTCTCATTTACTCTCACAAAAACTTTCAAAAAACCCCACAAATTAGTCAACTGTAACTCTTTAATATCTACAGATGTATAGCCACCTGAATTTTCCATGCTTTTTCCATTTTCTTCCTAGACTTCTTTCAGCAGATGGAAGTCAGATTGATCTCTCAAGTAAACAACTTCTGTTTATTCTTTCTATTTGCTGTTATAGCTGGTAGATTTTATTGTTAAAAACTGAACTAGACCCTTGAACCCAGCAGATTTTCATTCTTTTGACACAAACAGAGCAGAACAGAAATAGCAATAACCTAGAGCTGGTAGGCAGAGACACTTCAAGACAGACTGGATGGTAGGTATAAAGTTGCAAAGCTGTAGAAAATGACAGTATGGTTCCTTCATTCACAAAGGCTACAACGAGGGGAGCTTTTCAATTTGGGTGGAGAGGTGGCAGGTCTGCAGCTGTAGTAGCCCCTACATAGAATGTTAACAGGTCACTGCACAAATCATTCTTAAGACGAGTCAAACTTGCCTTAGCTCCTGAGTGCTTTCATAGTGAATTTATGTGGCTCTGAGACTACAAATAAAAAAAGCAGTTTCTCTCTCCAACCTTTAAAGATGTTTCAAAGATACACATAATTTTGTTGTTTCTGAGCATCAAGCTTTCAGAACCATAATTAAAGATTGTTTAGATATTGCCACCTTGCTATACATTCTTTCCAATGAAGTATTGATGAGTTAACTGCTGTTAGAGAAAATTTTAAACCATTTATGTTAACAGCATGAAGAACAACAATTTAAAAGGTTTCTCATTTGTAAATAATACTTTTCCAGCTATTTAAAAAAAAAAATATTTTTAAACAATAATCCCTACAGAACACACAAATTAGAACTGTCATCAGTTTAGGCAAGGAAATAAGCAAGTCATGCCAACAAGACAAATTAACTTCTAACAAAATTTGAATTAATAAGAAAAAAGATACAATGTTCTACAACAATTAAAGTCTCTAATAGCGAAACACTTAGTATCTAATTTCTTCTAGAAAGATTAAAAGGCTCTTGAAGTTCATATTGAATACTTCACACATCCAGGATAGCAATTTCAGTTATCATTCATGTATATCTGCTTTAAAAATAATGGATTATTTCACAGAATCACCAAGGTTGGAAGAGACCTCAAAGATCATCAAGTTCAATCTGTCACCACAGACCCCATGACTAGACCATGGCACCAAGTGCCACATCCAATCCCCTCTTGAACACCTCCAGGGATGGTGACTCCACCACCTCCCTGGGCAGCCCATTCCAATGGTGGATGACTCTCTGTAAAGAGAGCCTTCACAGAGCCTAAACTTCCCCTGGCATAGCTTGAGACTGTGTCCTCTTGTTTCTTTCAGTTTAGATAACAGTACAAAAGGTAGAGATATTATTTAAAAAAGCACCAAAACAAAGCACCCAAACAACACATGAAGAATTCTACGCTGCACTGGATCCCAAGTGACTGAATATTTCATTCAATTTCTTTGAGTTACTGAAAAAGGATAAACTAACACTTTTCAGAGATGTCAATGTATTCACACACATCCCTCGTCTGAAGAGATGATTGCTGAGGTTGAAAGCTGTTCGTGTATCACTGAAACCTGATAAATTATCTATACCAGAAGACTTGAAGTTCCCACATGCTATGTTTCATGAAGATGTTTTTTTATCCTTTCTTAACAGTAACACATCAGCTTGAATATTTTGTGTGAGTCATACACACATCCCTTATACCACTATCAGCGCTTTCATCATAGCTCTTAGCAGGATACAGAAGTTTCCAGAGGGGGGGAAACATGAATTTTAAATGATATTCTTGCACTGTAAATGCTGACAAAGTCTATGTATCAATACAGCCCAGTTTGAGACTGTTAAATTACAGAAGATGCACAAAAGTCCAGGATTACTGTCTTTGTGAATTATCAAGAAATGATAAGTCCTAGATGTTGCAGAAACCAAGCATCACTCCTGAAAAATCCTCCTTGTTTTATTTTAAAGGTGAAAGCAGTCTTTGCCAGATACGTATTTAATAGTTCTTATTCAAAGTATGCCTTCTTCCTGGAAGGTCTGTCAAAAAAGCAAAAGCTAAGTTCCCACTCATTTTTACACATGATCTAAGTTCTTACTTACACAAGAGAAAAAAAATGTTACTATGCACAAGGTGTCATGTTCTCAATCTGAACCCCATTTTGCTGTTGTCTTTCTTAATTCTCTAGCAGGATCCACTGTGAAATTTAAAGCTTGATGAAAACCAAGCTTGTGAAGCTTGGTTTTTCAAGACATAGTTAAAAACAATTTACTGAAACTGTAACATGAATCAAATCATGCATTTGCAAACATGTCTGATTAATTCATTATTTAAAATCTGCAGGAATTTTGCTTAGGTATGACTGGGAAATAAAAACTGAGCTGAGAACCACAGATAAATAACCTCAGAATTAAACATTCATCCTTTTTTTCTCCAATTTTAGAACTAAAACAATATCAGGGGATACAAGAACTGCTGAAGAGTTCTTTCCAGGAATACCTTTGGGCCAAGCTGACTTTAAAATGGGTTAAGTATTTTATATAAGTCGACATTAGTCACTAAAGGTATATCAACAGTATCCATATTTTATTACTTTCATTTATCTTCCCAAGTGTGTAGAACACTTCAAGGATATGCATACATAGGAAAAATACTGTTAAATTTAGAGTTTCCTGCTTAAAAATATACTAGTTTTATACAAACTGTCAAAGATGACTACTTATATAAAAAAAGAAGCCTCCAAGAAAACAACGAAACAACTTCCCAAAAAAAGCACCAATTACTAAAGAAATCTCAAACCACACGCTGCACATGAAAACCACAACACTACCACAAAAATCAAGCAGATTATTTTTCACTGAAATAACTAAATATACCTCTATGGAATTAATACTGTCTGAAAGGTCTTGTCATACATGATACCTTTGGATGATAGAGCTGCTGTGGTTCATTCATTAAGCAGATAAGAACAGAAAGCTAGATGACAGACCACATATTCTTAATCTGAGGGAACAGTTTACCTCAGTACTACATAATTTTCATTAAAACAAAAAATATTAAAAATGAAGATATGATTTCCATTCTCTTCACAAATCATATTAAATTACAGTATCACAGTAGCAACAAGGTTGGAAGAGACCTCAAAGATCATTGAGTCCAATCTGTCACCACAGACCTCATGACTAGACCATGGCACCAAGTGCCACGTCCAATCCCCTCTTGAACACCTCCAGGGATGGTGACTCCACCACCTCCCTGGGCAGCCCATTCTAATGATGAATGACTCTCAGTGAAGAACTTTCTCCTCACCTTGAGCCTAAACTTCCCCTGGTGCAGCTTGAGACTATGTCCCCATGTTCTGGTGCTGGTCACTAGAGAGAAGAGACCAACCCCCACCTGGCTACAACCTCCCTTCAGGTAGTTGTAGAGAGCAATGAGGTCTCCCCTGAGCCTTCTCTTCTCCTGGCTAAACAATCCCAGCTCCCTCATAGGGCTTGTTATTTTCCTGTAAAAGCAAGTGAAAGATACACTCCATAAATTGTTACAGGAAGAAGTAGGCAACATTCCAAGAAAGTAGTAACTTTATAAATCATACAGAATGAATGGCAAATAGATTACTGATGCTACTGTCTTTTAGGTACAACCTCCAATAATTACACTAAGAGACTTTTATTCAAGTGCATATGTTTAGGAGTATTGCTCAAAACTGAAAGTTCCTTGCTTAATGTCAAATCTTAGAACTTCAATACTGCTCCTAGGCATTTTTCAGCTTTTTCTAGATCTACAAACATTACAAAATAGAAATCTTCATGTGCTCTCTTCCTCCCCAGTGTCACCAAAAAGCTCTAAGTGACAAGCCTGTTTGACCCTCTCTGCTAGTTTACCCTCCCCTCCAGAGCTCAGCTGTGTTCACTCCAAGCTCTAGTTTTGAAAGGACACAGCTATTCAACTTTCTTAATATTTTCAAACCTAAGTCATGAGAAAAATAGATAGATAAGAGCCAAGCTAACTAGGAAAGGAAAGACTGAAATTAAATCCAAGCTCAGAAACTAAAGATTAAAACACAGATAAAGCATACAATTAAAACACACACAAACAAAAAAACCCCACCCAACACATAAATGGAGTATGAAGATGACAGCTGCTTTGTTTATTATATGATTGCATCCTCACTGCGCACACATCAAAAAGCATGTGAAGTGACCTCGAGTATGAAAGCTTCACCTGAGACAGCTGTTGGTGACCAAGACTGGGCATTACAATCAAAGCCCACATCCCTGACGTGACCTCAGTTTTCTCAGTTTGCTATGCTAAGCACAGCTGACATCAGAGAGGGGTTACCAGCATGAAGTGACTTGTAGAAAACCTCTAAAAGACTTTGTGATACTTAGTGTTGGAATCAATATATATACACACACATCTGCTTAACACCACATTTTTTTGGCTTTTCTTTCAACCTTTCTTCCCATGTTTTGGGTTCCTGTCAATGAGATGTGTTGGAGTGTAAAGATTGCTATGACAATATTACAGACCTTCTAAATAAGAAATTATAGAATCTTTTATATGGGAAAAGAACATTAAGATCCTCAAATCCAGTCATTAACATAGCACTGCCAACTGCACCACTAAAACATGTCACTAAGCACAATATATACACATCCTTTAAATACCTCTGGGGATGGTGACTCCACTACATGCCCAGACAGCCTGTTCCAGTACCTCACAACCCTTTCCATGAGAATATTTTTCATGATATCTAATCCAAACTTCCTGTGGTGCAACTGCTGGCCATTTACTCTTTTCCTATGGCTTGTGAATAGAGAGAAGAGACTTTTATTCACCTCACTACAAACTCCTTTACAGTAGTTGTAGAGCAAGAAAGTCTCTGCTCAGCCTCTTTTTCTCCAGATTGAGCAACCCCAGTTCCTTCAGCTGCTCCTCACAGGGCTTATGCTCTACCTCACCAGCTTTGTTGACCTCCTTTGGAAATGCTCCAGCACCTTAGTATCCTTCTTGTAGCAAGAGGCCCAAAACTGAACATAGTGCTCAAGGTATAGCCTCATCAGTGTCAATTACAAGGGGACAATCATTTTCCTAGCCCTTCTGGCCACATTATTTTTAATACGAGCCAGGATGCTAGTGGCCTTCTTGGCCACCTGGGCATACTGCTGGCTCATATTCAGGTGGTTGTCAAACTGCATCCTCGAGTCCCTTTCTGCTGGAAAGCTTTCCAGTCGCTTTTCCCCAAGCCTGTAGCATTGATAGGGTTGAGGTCACTCAAGTGTGCCCAGCACTTGGCCTTGGTGAATCTCATAGAATTGACCTTGGCTCATTAATCCAGCCTGTCCAGGTCCACCTGTAGAGCCCTCCTATCTCTCAAGCACATCAACACTACTTGATCATCTCATCCAGACCATTAACAAAAATGGAAACCTTTTTTTGTCTTTTGCGGTAGTATCCGGATTCAGTTCTAGCCAGGCTTTGGCCTAATTTCTTCTCTGCCTAACCTCACAACACACTATCTGTGATGACAGAAAAATTGTGGCACTCTTCACTCAGACTGGATTTCATACCAAAGATTTCCATTAAACCATTCCCATGTCAGTTGGCAATGTGTTGATGTTTTTCAAATACACAATGGAAACTAAATGTACTGTTCTGATACAGAACTGTTTTCACTAAAGAAAAATATGAAATGAAGTTAAGAATGTTTTTTTTTACTCACTGGTGATTCAAAGGTAGGCTTTAAAAATGATGAAGGAAAGGAAGGAGAGCAGGCAGTTGTACATGTCACAAAGTAAAGTAGATAGCCAAGGGGCATTACAGATACCACACTAACCATGACATACGTAGAAATTGAAGTAGATAATCTAATACAAAAGTGGATTTTACTCTGGGAATTTGAGAGAAAAATTGGCAACCTAGAGGATTAAAGAATTCTTGTGGTAGATACTAGAATGCCCTAGGCAGAGAAAAGTCATTTGCACTCATGTAATGATTACAGCTAGTCTCTTTGTACAGGGCACTACTTTCTTTTTATGAAGCACAAAAATGTATGAAGGTCCAGTTCCCATTCTGTCACCACCTATGTTTTTTAGGGAATAGGAATAATTAATCTCCATGTTTTAACTATCAGCTTTTCTGCTGATAAAATAGGGAAGAAAATGATGTTTATGGTTCCTCTGAGGACAACCAGTTTCTTATGAGAATTATAAAAATAAATAAATTAGAAGTTCCAACTTTGATAATCCAGTTTGTCCTTGAATGTAATCTGCAAGACTGTGTAAGACTAGGTAAAGTCAATATTTTAATCACTTTTTTGCTCATGTCTTACCTAAAATTAAAGAATTACTGATGGAAAAACTACTTTTTTTTCAGTATGACTATGCTAAATTCTATGTGTTACAAATATAGACATTTACCTGAATTCCAGTGAGATCAGTAGAGTAATTTTACTGTGGTTTAGAATGAGCTCTTACATGATTGTGTGAAATACAAGAGTGCAGTCATGAATTTCAAGTATTTACATGTTAGCAGTCTAGCAAATTACTTTACACAGAACACAAGCTTGAAATGGAACCCTCCACCTGTAACCACAAAGAACTAAAATGCAATTAAGTACCACATCGTGTATAAATTTCCCATGATTTAAAATTACCTATTCATTTTTATTCATAACATCCTCAGCACTCTAGGTTTGAATATTTTTGTTACTGTTGTCAAAGCTGAGTTTCGTAGAACTTTTTAGTAATTGTATTTCTCCGGCTTTCTGCCTTCACAGACTAGATCTGATGCATGGTAAAACAGGAATGGGACAGGAGAGCTGCACGAAGAAAAGTGATGACATGAAAACCATTGTAAAAAAATAAAATAAAGTCAGAGAGAGCTGTTCCAGCAGATGTTATTAATAAACAATAAGTAGGATTAGTCCATGAAGGATGTTTAATGGAAGCCTTAAGAGAGCACACATTTTACTTGGATAGAGTAATACTGGGCATTGTCGAAACCAACAGGCAAAAAACCCACACCTGTCTCTTTCCTTGTCTAGCTTGTAATGCTACAAAGAAGCAAATACAACCAGAAATGCTATTCTACCACAAAATACTACAAAATAGTATGGTAATGGTATTTTATGTTCAGGAGACTGAAAAAAAATTATATTGGCTACATCATACCTACTAGATCACATCAGGAGGGGCTGAGAACCCCTGTGAAGTACTACCTAAGTCACTCCCATTACTGGAATTTTATTTGTAATTTTTTTAAATTTTTTTAATACAGTTCCTTATATTCTTTCCAGATAATTTAATCAATGTAGGTGTACCTAGGAGACTGAAAGAATAAAGATTTTATCTTAGAGGGTTTCAAGAACTAATGCAGCTAACATATCTATGCCCAACAGCATTTATTTTAAGAGTTCTCTCTCTATATAAACTTCAAGCCATTTAACTAACAAATGCCTTCTTCTAATGAAAATAAATATTTAAAGGTCCATGTTACCCTTAGGAACAGAGAGATACCTTAATAGCAAGGTACATTTTATGCTTCACTAGCAAGAAAATATCAACTAAATACATCAATATTCAATTTCAAACTATGACAAGCTGGAAGGCCTGCTTAAATACTGAAGAATTGACTAAATATGGTTTAAGAAGCAGCTTTAAATATCTGTGATTTTGTTTCATAAATTTCTACAGCATCGTTTTTGCATTAGATAAGCGATTTTTTTCCTGCCTCTGAGCACTGTATCAAGTGCACTGACGATCTGCTGCTTACCTTAGGAAAATTTCCTTCCAAACACCACTGCTTTGCCCATCCCCAACTTCTAACTTTATAAACAAAATGAATTCAGAAACTGACATCAACTGCTAGAACACCTTCTGATTAACTTCCCATTCACCACTATTTAGGGAGTTCATTGAAAGAAGAGGGTTTATAATCACTTTAGAGTACACTGCATTTCATTCTTAATGACATTTAACTTTTTCAGGTGGTTTTTACAGCTCAATCATTGTATGCAGAGAATTACAAGCAGTATCTCATCTGAAACTGAAAGTCAGATTTCTCCCTATTATGCAAAATTTTGATGGGGTTTGGTTTGAGGTTTGTTTTATTTTCCTACTAAATGTCATTGTTTAAACCAAATATTTCAGAATCTTTCTTTTCAAATAAAATAACTAAGGTTTAAATATACAAAAAGTTTTGTAGAAACTCCCAAACTAATTTCTGTGCTAGCCTATGATAGCAACTTCTGTGTCTTCATAAGCTATTACTAATGTACAGCTTTCAGCACTGAGAATGTTTTTCACTGGAAAATGTTATATTAAATATAAATCCAAATTTTACTTAGCTGTAAACTTTCAGTCAACAGAAGCCAAATATTCATTACATCCTACAATTTCTCTTATATTACTCTATCTTAGCACTTGTAGTTTGTGAACTCTTTCTACATATATTCTGTTACCAAGACAGGCTTTTAACTATTGAGGCAACAAACAGGTCATTTCCACTCATAATCAATGTTTAAAGCTTTCTGTAAATAAAGCCTTCCATGAATAAAATTTTACAGAACGCTTCCCCTTGCTGCCACCCTGAATGCCTGAATTGAGCAGTGGAGATGTTTCAGCAATCAGTTCTTCTGAACTATGGGCAGTATCACTGAACTTTGCAAACTTTAAGTGTTTTTAAGCACCTATGATTAATTTCCCTCCTCACGCCTCCATCAGTCTAAATAAATAAGTCAGTAATAAAATTAACAGCTTCTAATGTTCCTGAAAAACCATTGACAAAAAAGGTCCAACATATTAAAGAATGTCCTCTAGAGATCTTCACAAAGGTCTTGTATTATTTTGAAAACTGTTACAAAATTTGAGTATACGAGTTCAAAGATTACTAGTTATTCTGTAGTTTTAAGTATTGTGAAGAAGACACACAAAACAGGCTGGCTAACAGCCACTGATCTATTACAATTACATTTGTTCTCTCCCAACACAATGAAATTACAGGGTTTGGGTGTCAATAGGGAAAATACTGCTGCAGAAGTAATTAAACTACTAAATATTCGGAGAGATGAACCAGAACACGCACACAACACACTCAGAAGATCTCTCATGGCTACCTACAATATATTTATTGTACATATATATATAATAATATATATATACACTCACCGAGCTGGAAGAGATTAAGGTTCTTAGGCTCCGTTCAGAAAGCAGAGAAGTTCCAAAATGCAAAGGCTGCTTCCGCGGAGCAAAAAAGCCCTTCTCTCTAGCAGAACTCCATTTAATAGCCCTGTCGGTTTGGCTGTGGTCAGTTGCTCAATTAGTAGGGAGGGCCGGTTTCTCCAATTAAACAAAAAGAACCTTGACCGAGGGGCACCTGAGACAGCAGATCGTTATCAGCTCTGATGAGGGCTGGCATAGTTGTACCTGCACCTGTCACACCAAGTAATCGCAACTTGCCTAACAATTTTCAGTAGTCGGGTCTTGTCAAGTCTTACTCTACTCACACGTTTTAATATTAATCTCCTGTAAGAATGCAGATGTTTAAAGTATTGTTAGAATTCAACATTGAGCTGTTATTTGGTTAATTTCTATCACAGCAGGATTCTCCATTCTTCAGTATTTTGTGCAATCTGAGGTACATTTGTTCTTCACAAGAGAAATAGGAGACAATAATTTACTGTCTAGAAAAGAGAAAAAAAAAAATAGCTTGCTACCTTTTCCTTAAAAGCTTTCCTACTTAACATTTCTAGTCAGAATTTCTTGTTATGAATATACATAAAGAGCCAATTTCAGAGAAACAAGTTATCAGATTTCATGATCATAACAAAAACTCTAAAAATGAGGAAAGAATATTTTAAAAGTTATTGAGAATGGTTTAAAGTGAAATCCAATTCAAATTAATAGTCAATTTCATTTAAAAAAAATAAAAAAGCAGCCACTTTTGACAAACAAAAAGCCCACTTAATGCTTTTTTTTAAGAAATGGAAATATATTGTTTAGGTATTATTTAAAAGAAACACGATAAATACTGAACTATTAAAGGAATACCTTGACTAAAGCATTTATCTGTGTTAATACTACATATTTGAGCGAACACTACCTGAGGGAAAAAAAAAAAAAATAAAAGCCTTTTTTCTTTTATTCCCCTTTCTTAATAATTTTTACCACACTTTTAGCCAAAGTTAAAATGTAATGTTTCACCAGATATTGAAAATTGCTGAATCTTAACCACTGCATAACTTCACCATTCCATGGTTAGTAGGTTTTTGGGTAGTGGCACCTGGAAAGGTATGGGACAGACTCAGTTATGGTACCTGGACCTTACTTGCTGCTTCTTCATCTTTTGTTCCTTGGTATTTCTAAGTGTTATAAAACTTTCTATGGTTCCAATTCTGGTGGTGGTGTTCTACTTATCTCACTGTCCCTGACATCGCAGGGAACAAATGAGGTGAAGGCAGTGATGGGGAAGGCACAGTGCTGATAAATGTTACAGGGAAAGACCAGAACTAATTGCTCCCATGGAAGCACCAGTTATTCATTTCTGTTCTCTAAAACAAGACAGGAGAGTGAGCATCTCACACAAGGTTACCAGGGAAAGCAATAGGATGATATTGGATATGGACAAAGAAAAATTTTTCCACTACAATATGAAAGTGAGGTTTTGCCTTCAACTTCACTGTAAAATGTAGCAGTGAAATTTCAGCCAATGTTTGCTAAAAGCAGCATCAATCTTTTTGCAACATAAAACAATTCTGCATCTCCCCACAATGGGAAGGGCCCACTGTCATTGCCAAACAACAATTAATATTCAGTATGTGTCAATGAAGTGCTCATGATCAAAGTTCTTCAATTTCCAACAATTTCCCAGCATAGCACACAAAATAAACCACCAAAGAACTTTGTCAGGGTGTTGGCTTTTTTTATTGTTTTGTTTTTTTCCTGTTTAATTTAAGATATGTAGGTTATATTTTAAACACTCTCATCGTAAGAAATATGAAGACTATCAGAGGTTTTGTGATAAATCAGTTGATCAGTTTTGCCAGGTTTACATCTCTTATCTCTGTTATCCACATTCCTACTGCTGGCATTTTTCATCCACCTATTTAGCTGCTCTTATTTACTCTCAGACATAATTTTAATGAGATTTATGGGTTTAGCTTAGCTATTTCCCTTGAAGTTTCAGTAGCTTACAAATAGAAGGAATACTTTCTTTTTTGTGGCAGTCTTTCAATATCCAGGTGCAGAGAAATTTTAACTCGCTCTCACACTTTTATAAGTAATAAATAATCCCTGCCTGCACCCTTTTAGCCTGAATTAGGAAATTCTAGCCCAGAGACTAGAACTCTGTACAAGAGGAAAAAAGACCCAAACCAAACCAGACCCCAAAAAGCCTGGCAACTCTTGAATGCTCAAGAGACCCACTGAAAAGCAATTTTTGTTTCAACATGTCCTTAACATGTCAAAAAGACATTAAGTCTTTTCTATAGGAAAACAGACAATGCAAGATGTTAGGTCCTAATTATTCTGGTAGGTGTGAAAGATTTGATGGGTTGGACGTGATGATCTTGAAGGTCTCTTCCAACCTGGTCTGGTCTATTCTATTCTATTCTATTCTATTCTATTCTATTCTATTCTATTCTATTCTATTCTATTCTATTCTATTCTATTCTATTCTGTTCTGTTCTATTCTATTCCTTGCTTAAAATTCTAAAGTATGTCATTGAAGAGGAAGAGTAAACAACTAAGCAAATCCTAGAAATATTAGCTAACATTAATTTCTCACTGAAGTGAGCATTACATTTGTTCTGACCCCAGAACAAGAAAGTTGAAGAACTTTAGCTATCTCTTAAAGATTGTATTTTCATCCTCAATATGGAAATACATTAGGGGTTTTTTTTCATATTACAAATACAAACACTGAAAGGTGCATACATAGTTAGACAATAATTAGAGTTATCATTTGATATGGAAGAGCAAAATAAAAACATCTGCATTTTTAATGATTTTGAGAAAGGATTTAGGATACAACAGAAGGTGACAGGAAAAAAATTCCCTCTTCATAACATGTTTTATTAATAGTCTCTTCTTTCTTATACTGTAAAAAAAGAGTCTTTGGAATCAATTCCCTCTATTGGTGCTTTGTACTGCAGGACGAAAGTACACTTTTCAAGATTCAAAATGAGAAACAAGAGGGCTCCTTCCCATTTGTCATCTTAGAAAAAAAAACCAGAAAACCTTCCTCTTTAAATTTCAGACTTAACTCTTGCCTTGTTCTTTAGTTAAACTGCCTATAATGTTTTCTTGTAATCCAGACTGCATACTCTTTGCTGATGAATGTAAATAGTAATTTCCAAGTACCCTAATTATATGTGTTTCTATATATGTCTCCATACTTAGTTTTGCTGCTAGGATTAGAAAAGTATGTAGAAACAAATAAATACTTTATGTTCCAAACTTACCAAGATTTCATTACTAATGCAGTGCCTCAGGTTCATGATGTGAATGTTTGGGGTTTTTTATGTCATCTGTGGAATATCCCTGATTACCTATGATAATATATGGAGGCAATAAAAATTGTTGCTTATCTCAGATTTTCTGGAGTATTGTAAATGTTAAAGGGTCACTGGTTTAGAAATTTGCCACTTCCACAGTGCTTATCATTTCATAGTATTTAAATATTAACATCCAGCTGCACAAAGGAGTTCCACTGTCATGTATTATTTTGTTTTCTTTTAGGTCTGCTGTACTACAACAGAGTCAAGTAGATTTGTGTCTGTTTTTTTTTCTGTTATTTAATAGTAGTGATACCCTGTTGAAGCTTCCAGAGAGGTGTTGTAAATACTCCTTCCATAGCTGACATGTTACAGGAACGTAGCTTAAATGGATCGCTCAATTTCTAACCAAATAAATTGGAAGATTTTATTTCAGCATATATTTTCCCTTTGAAGAGATCACAATAATCCTCTCCCCTTTTAAAGAACATATATTTACTTCCTTTAGGAATGATTTCTTCAGCACTATGCACAATGCAAAACTAGTACGAGTGTCAGAATGTCATTTCCCTTCTCTAGATGCTATAAAAAAGAAGTGTCCTTCCATCCCCCTAAGAAACCCAATCCGCACCTCTCTATACATTAGTAGGTATTTCATGATACTTTTAAGTATAACAAGTTTTATCCTTGTGCTTTTTACACATCTGTGCAGGGAAATGTCTTTGCAACAAGAGAAAGGGTTTTGTGCTCACCCAAAAGAACTTGAATAAAGAACATTTCTGTGAGAACAGCAGCAAGTTAAGTGAAGCATGATCATTTTTGTATTTACATCTTACCAAAGAAGGATGGGAATTTCATCTAGATGATTTTAACAGACCTGTTCAGTTCTGAAAGAGGTTATAAGGATGAAACTGCATTATACAGCACAGGGGCTTAAAGTAGAACACTAAGACCTCATTTTTACTGAAATATTCCCTTGCCTAAACATAAAATAGTAAGCTGTTGGTACACAGAGCACTGACTACAATATTAAATAATGTATGTCATCATTTCCTTGTAGACCTGCTATCTGTAACTATAAACTATTTCTGATTTTATATGTCAATGGTAATCTCTTTGGAGCAGTAACTGCATGTGTTATGTCTGTCTGACCAATAAGAACCATATTCATGAATGAAAACACCTCTGTTTACAGCAGCAAGGAGAATGCTCCATAACAAACAACTAACCTGCACCATGAAGATGGACTGCTGTGAATATCCAAGGGCACTTGGGTAAAACTTCTGTTACTCTGATTTTTCATATTGCTGGTATTTTATATATCTATATGCTATAATGGTTACTTTTTAATTTAAAACTAATTTTTAATTAGTTTTAAATTTAGTTTAATTT
This sequence comes from Melanerpes formicivorus, assembly GCF_026170545.1. Lineage (NCBI taxonomy): Eukaryota > Metazoa > Chordata > Aves > Piciformes > Picidae > Melanerpes > Melanerpes formicivorus. The sequence continues at coordinate 19,883,113 of NW_027142356.1, read as the reverse complement.
AATTTTAAACTAAATAATACCAAACAATAACTCTGCACATATGGAAATTATTTCTGCATAAGAATTTCCTGTTCTTAAACAAATTTAATAATTTTTGCTCTTCCCTATCCCAAATCCTCCAGCTCCAGCTGATTTCATTAAAATTAAACTATGGTTTCATAGGTTATACTTAATTCTATGATTAAAATAATTAATTTCTAATGAAACAGTAATAGAAAACATGTGCAAACTAAAAGCAGTGGTTGCTCATGTACAGACAATACAAATACAATAGGTGAGGGGGAAAAAAAACCCAACAACCCTGACATGCAGGAAATTTGTGATCATCACTGTAGGACGATGGAGATTGGGAATCAATACAGCTGACTAATGTGATCGAGTATTGTTCCTTTATTGTTCCAGTGTTGCAGGCCCATGGTGCAGGCCTGAGGTGCAGGCCTATGGAGCAGGCCTGTAGTGCAAGTATAGCACGGTAAAGTGTAGAAGAAACAGGAGACAGGAAAGGCAGAAGAAGAAGTGCGTAGCAAGGCAACTGCTACGACTTATATAAACTCGGAGTGCCTCGTTGGCACAGCTCCATTGGTTCCCTCTGAGTGACCACACATTGCACTATTACAGATTATTGGTCCAACTACTAATGACACAACGAGGTTGTTGATGCAGGTGCATGTCCTGTTGTCCCAAGATAACTGTCCATGTTTATAGCTACCAGTGTCTTGTTTTAGTTACATGCTGCAGGCACAGCACTGTTTTGCTATACTGCTAGCTAACTCTGCATTTATGGCCTACCACCATGTCAGGCTCTAGGCCTGCACTGCCAGATTGCTCACAGTGCTCATCGCTGGCATTGCCACACATCAGAGCATAACAGTTCTAATAAACCTGCATAGTGAGCATATATTGTTTGAAATACTCAGATAAAAAATAAAATAAAACAAAACAAAATGAAAACCACAAATCAAACAAACAGGAAACCACACAAAGACCCAAGATGAGATTCAATTAGTCATTTTGAATGAAAAAAAAAAAAAGAAAAACTATGCAATTAGGTGTCTGAGATCTATAGACACATACAATTCACTTTACTCCCATAATTAATAAAAGCAATGAAGTGTGCTAGCAAGGTGCTATTAATCAGAACAAATGTATCAGGAGCAGAAAAGGAAAAAAAGAGGGACTAATGTTTCTCTCCTTAGCTTAAATTTTTAATTTAAAATATATTTAAAAAAAAAAAAATGTTAAAAAGAAAGCCTTGGAACACAAACAATGACATCAGGTTTTGTCATTATGTTCTATCACAATCCATTTATTTTGTTTCTTTCTGCTACTAATATTTGGAAGCAATTAAAATATTTCTCAGCACTAAAATGTAGAATGCTTGAAAATACAAAAAGACTCAATTACCCTTATTCCTAAGACATTGTAAAACAAAGGATCTTAGTGAAGTGGTCATACTCCAACTCGATACTTCAGCATCTTTGGGGCAAGGAAAGCCTTGTTTCTTTGTTGACATAGTGCTTTTTCAAACTGCTATAGAAAAAAAAAAAGGTAAATGTTTCCCTCCCCTACAACTTTTCTCCAGAAAACTTGCATACAACTGCTCCTATAGTCTTGCTAGCTGGAGTCCTTTGGACACAAGGCATCTTTTCAAGCAACATATCTGCAGTAGTTGCAGGCAACACTCAGAAGCAGAAATTTTCTTTGACCTCGAAGCAGCATGCAGGATGGTAAAAGAGCAGTGTCCACCCCAGAGGACATAAAAGGCTACACCACAGATCCTGTGTTTCTAAGGAAGATTTATTCCACTGAAGCATGGAAATGCTTTCACATAGAAAAACTCTTGGGCTTCATCTGAGTATTTTAATTAAGCGCAAATGCCAAACCCAAAATACTATTAAAGTCCTAGTTTTGCTCGAGTTTCCCCAGGTGGTAAATGTGATATGATAACATATCACAATGGGAGGAAAACCAGAAGGTGTTCAAAGCATCATTGAGCAGAAATACTCAAGAGTAATATGCACACACTACTTATCACAGAACTTTAGTAGAACTGTTTAATTGAAAAGTGTGTAAGGTGATTTGATCTGCCAAGCATTCTTCTAGGTTATAGTGATAAAACCCTTTGGAGATATCTTTAATAATACAGTGTCTGCAGCACAGGATGAGCAAAGCAACATTGCTGAACCCCCATTTTTACTGTGGCTGTCTCAGTAGGATTTCCTATAAAAGTTCACAAAGACTTCCTCTTTAGAAAATGGAAGTCAAAGTAAAAAGATGACAGAGACCCAGACTGTTGTCTGTCACTACCTGCAAGAGAAATCTCCTTAATTTACAAAAGACAGAACATTAATTTAGTGATTAATATCTCTAAATCCGATGCTTTGCATCAGTAGAGAATTACAGTTAATGATCCAAGGAGACATTTGAGCTGCTATTTGAATGGACAGGCAAAAACTTCCACTGCAGTGGGTCTTGCAACATATGAGCATCACTGTCCATAGTCAGGATTTTTTATTAAAAGAAAAAAAAGATAAAAGGCAACAAAAATATATTTTGATCAACTAGAATCTCAAGTGTGAATAAAAATTCAACACAATTAAATCTGCTGCCAAGGAAATGAATACCTGTGTGACCAAAATACTGGATATAAATACAGTCAAAAACAGGTGGCATGAGGTCTGCTTAGATGATCAGTAAAGGTTCATATATGTCTTTATTTTGCAGAAAACAAGCAGTAAAACTGTTGAACTAATTAAAGTTAAAAAGAATAACAATTCTTATAAAAAAAAAAACAAAAACCAACCAACAAAAACTATATAAAATTGAAGTTTGAACAATTGGTTTGTACTCCAGACATCATTAATTTAATGTTCTCTTTAAGATTATCAGTCATTACCTGAAGCAACATTTTTTGGCTGGCAGCAAATGCATATGAAGAAAAAAACCTTGAGTGACTTTCCCGCCTCTTTTCATCTTCCCCCAACACCTCCCATCCCAGTCACTTAAGTTCATTACTTCTGGAGGAAGGCAGAAGGGGCTGTGTGACTCATTCATGGCACATTTCTCAAGAACAAGTATATTCTAACAGAGAATACTATCCCAGGACTAGGAATAATATTCTCAACGACAAAAACTTTGTTCTATTTATATTTTGTTTCCCTAAAAACAAACAAACAAACAAACATTTGCGTAAAGCTTTCCATAGTTTTCCACAAAAACCATATTCTTCAAGCTACAATCTATATTGTCTCAATTTTTGCTAAAATTTCTTAAATCCTACCACTTTACTCACAATAAATATGATCATGATTGCATTTTTATCTCATGCAAAGTATATAAAACCAGAAAAAATGATTACACTTTGCTAAGAATAAGTTATTACTCGAATCAAATCTATATCCCAACTTTTTCTCTGAGTTTAGCTTTGGTGTTTTCTGCTGGACTTGACTGATATCAAAGGACAGTAGAGTGAATAGGAAGATGTAAGGAAGGCATATTAGAAGTTGAAAATCACTGAAAAATACAGAGAGAGATGTAGGCAGAGTTAAAAAGAAATACCATATTAATAACTCTGAAATGAGAAGAAAAAAAAAGACATATTCATAAAGGACCTAGTCATATTGCCAGTATTACAGTCTTCACCCCAAAACTTCAACTACTCCATGTTAAAACTGCATTTTCTTCCCAGAGAAGATAGTGACCTTCACGTATAGAACTACAATTCCATAGCAGTGCAAGGGTATCTCTTCCCGAAAACTTGTTTTCTTAAGTATTCATATGTGAATAAAAAACAGGAAAGTCAGCTAGGGAAAACCTTTTCTCCTATGAACTTTGAAAGTTAGCCCTTGCCCTGACCACCTCACCAGGCACCTTTGTATCTTTCTTCTATGTGAATAAGCCCATGAAACACTCTTTAATTCTCTACTATTTCTGTACCACAACAGTTAATACACATTTATAGCTTTTTAAACTAGTTATCTCAACCCAAATCAAGACAGTTGTATCTTTAATTCATATTTCAGTCTTAACTAAAGCAGAAAACACAATTTAATATTTTACTTTCCATCTCTGGGGATACAAGATCAGAGATGATTCAGAAAAATTTTAAAAGTTCTTTAGCTCTAGTAACAGAGGTCATACAAACAGCTCCTTTTTCCTTTTAACCAAAGAACCTAAGCAGAGTTATATGAAGTTAAGATTCTATTTGCATTATTTACTTTGTTACCTCCTCTCTACACCTATGTTTTCATCACTGCCTTAAACTTTGTTAGCTAACTTAGTGGGAGGTCACTTCATGTTATGCTTATTCAGAGTAGTCAGGGTCTACTGTATGGAACTGATAAATCACAGAGATCACATACTTGTTTATAACAGAGATTTGATTTTCTTAACAGTTCTCAGGGACTGTCACAGCACATACACAGGACTCCAGCCAGATATGGATGTCATTTTAAGGAAGGCTCTCCTACAATCAGTTTTAGATACTACTTTGTGATGTATTCCAGCTGTTTTACAAGTCCTTCTCTGTCTATTCCTACATCTTTAATTCTCATGATAATTTAAAAGTAGAAGAAAGATAAATCAATAATCCATGGAGTAAAAATGAAAGATTGTCTATATAAAAACTTGGAAAATACAACACAGAGATTCTAGAACATAATTTAGTGGTTGCCTGAAAATGGAGTCAGCTGAGCCTCGTGCTCAGTGTTATGGGATGGACTGGATTCCACCCACCCTCCCCTCCAACAACTTCATGTAAATCTGCCCCAGAAAGCAAATTCACTACAACCCAGGATTTGTAAAGTCTGCAAACAAACTTGTATTTTACAACAAGTCTAAATATAACAGTATAAAACAAAAGCAATAAACTATTAACATACATATATATAAAGAGGGATAGATATATATGCATACAACATTAGCAATGGTACGGGGCGGGGTGAGGGGGGAGCTCCCTGTAGTACTTTAGGAGGAGTTGAGATAAAGGAGCCACCAAGGCCAGTAGGAAGTGCAGCCCATATCCCTTCAACAAAGCCAAGCAGCCAAGCACAGAGGCAGCAGTGGAGAGAAATACAAGCTGTGCTGCAAGATATAAAGTTTTTAATGCTCTGATGAAATTATATTAACTTATCTATTGCTGCCATTTTCTGGCCTATCCCTGGCATTATTTACCTTTCACTCAGAGACTTCAGTAATTTTCCATTTTACAATTAATGTCTAAGATAGGAACTAGCTCTGACAGCCACACTCAGGATTCTGCTGTTGAAGTCTGCTCCTGCTTTGTAGAGCTTGTGGTTACCCACCAATGGAATCTTGAACCCACTAAACTCCAGAGAGGCTGTGGAGTCTCCTTCTCTGAAGACTTTCAAGACCCATCTGGATGTGTTCCTATGTGACCTTCACTAGGCTATATGGTTATGTGGTCCTGCTCTGGCATGGGGTTGGACCTGATGATCTCTGGAGGTTCCTTCCAACCCCTAACATCCTGTGATTCTGTGAAGTGCAGAATTTGGCAGGGCTGAGGAGAGGGCAGAAGTAAGAGGGATCCAGTATGTCCACAAGAACATCAGCCCCTTTCCAACTTCCTCTGACTCACCTCAGCCACCAATCTTTACCTCCACAACATCAAAACTGGATCTGCTGCTGTGGTGCAGAAATTGTTCTCCCTCGAAGTTCCTAAAATGACTAAACTAATTTGTCCTTATCCTTTAGCCGGTGGATTTCAGGTATGGCTTACAATATTGAAAAGACCTGAAACAGCTTTCCAAGAAAGAATAGTCTTAAATTGGAGGTGTTTAGGAGGAGACTTGATAGGGTGCTTGGTTATTGGTTTAGTTGATTAGGTGGGTTGGATAATAGGTTGGACGTGATGATCTTGAAGGTCTCTTCCAACCTGGTGTATTCTAGTCTAGTCTAGTCTATTCTATATCATTTTTCTTTAGTGCCTAGGCATCTTAATGCAGACTGTAGAGAAATGTCACTCTTAACTGGAGATATGTATCCCTGAATCCTCTTATGAATTTTCAAAAATATTTTTGCTTCAAAAAGTTTTTATTTCAAAAGAACTCCCAAGAAACAAAGAAGTGATACTAGTCTTTCAGCTCATAAACAGAACCCAAGATGCTACTTCATTTTTCTTCTCTACCTGAAAATGTCCAATCTATTTAGGTAATTCCTCTTGCTGTAATGCTTCAATTTCAAATGTCATAAATGAAAAGCAAGAGAGATCATGGTACTATGTCCTACTAGCTCAACACTCATATGGTTCTTTAAACAGCAGGAACTTTATTACTGAAACTTGGACTTCCCTAACTTAACCCATGATACCATATTTAATATCAATAGCTGAGAAAAGATTCTACAATATCACTCAAAGCCATTAGAACTTTGTCCTAACATAAACCCAGGTTTGGATTTTCAACCTAAGAAGCCTTGATGAATCAGATCCCCAGCAGAACCTGTACCTCACTTTGGAACAATCTTTGTTGTGTGCCGTAAGTGATATAAATTCTTAAGTATTCATTTATTTAATAATCTAAAAATTTTCATAGTGACAATGCAGGAGGTTATACTTCTGGGTTTTTTTAATAGCTTTTTTCTAGTCTTCAGATGGTAAAAGCTTCAAGTCAACAAAATTTTAATTTTCATGAGCATATAAAGACATGAGAAAAGAAAGCAAGTATTGTATTGCCTCTCAGCAAGACTAATACATGTAACGAGAACAGAAGAGGTGCACTTTACTGATAATCAGATGATACAGAACTGTGACTCCGTTTAGCATATTCACTAACTTTTTACTTTTATCTGGAAGAAAATCTAATTGTTTTCCTTGATATGCTAAGAGCATTCCACCTCATGAAAGAAAAATAAAGGTCAATTTCTTCTGCATTGACATTCAGGAGAGTACATGGGGCATTTCACATGAAAATGTTTTGTTCACTGCTGATTGTCAGACAAGTCTGCCTTCTCACAGCTTTCCCAGCTCTCTACTTTCTCATCCAAAAGCGATTCTTGCAACACAGATAATCACTGCTGGGATTACTGAGCAAGTAGTTATGACTGCCAAACAGGAGGGGGGAAAAAATAATCACATGGATGCATTCTTCATTTTGTTTGATGAAATAGAGACCACCCTGCAAACAAATATCTCAATAATCTTTGGCATTTATTTAACTTCCATTTTTACAAGTAATGTGATTTTTAAGTGTATTTTCACAACACTTCAAATGTGCAACATAGATTTCTTTAAAAGGGAGAATATAAGAGCCTAGCCCACGGAGTCTACCACATAAACAAACAACCACCAAACAAACAAAGTCAACATTTTCAACTGGTGCCTAATACAGAAAGAATTACAACTCTTTTGTTGCTTAGGTTTCTACTGAGGTGTGACTCCCTATTCTGACCTTGCACAGGATAAAACCAGAAAATCTGCCTGAAATCCTGTATAAATATTTCTAAAAAGCACTGTCTTGCCATCAGATTATCTAGGCCTGATTCTAAGCATTCTCCAAATACTCTTAAACCAGGCACACTCCACAGACTTTAGCATTAGAAACAGTACTCAAGGTGTGGCCTAACCAGTGCTGAGTACAGGGGCACAATGACTTCCCTACTCCGGCTGGCCACGCTTTCTGATGCATGCCAGGATGCCATTGGCCTTCTTGGCCACCTGGGCACACTGCTGGCTCATGTTCAGCCAGCTGTCAATCAGTACCCCCAGGTCCCTTTCTATTTGGCTGTTCTCCAGCCACTCCAACCCCAGCCTGTAGTGCTGCATGGGGTGGTTGTGGGATAAAAGGAAGGTTCTGTACAATTTGTTGAAAGATGGGTTAAGGTGAATGTTTGCAGCAGTTAAAGGCTATGAAGAGAGTTTCATATATGCTGGCTTACAAGCGATAAACAGCCTGGAAGAGGGGAAAAACAATGAAGTGGCAAAGATTTCTATTGTGAACAATGCAATTTCTTGAGTATAAGTGAAGGATGACTGAAGAAGAATTACAGAAGGCTTTATGAGACATAGTGGATTATAAATTGGCAGGTGAAATTAAACATAAAATTATGAAGTGATACAAATAAAAAGAAATCACTGCTGTCTATATATAGTATATATAGTAATGAGCTTACCCATATTAAAACAAAAATTGGAGCTTCAGCTTGTTCTGGAAAAAAAATAAATTACAGCTTGAAGTGTAACAGCACTTAGAATATACTTAGTAATTACTAGGAAAGATTCTGCTCTTGACAGGGCCCACTGCAAAACTATTCTGATCTTAAAAATCAAAAAGCTCTATAAAAGGCTCAGAATCTGAAGTGTAAATTAAGAGCTCAGAAAAATCCATGGTCAAAAGGCAGTTAGTTTTTAGAACAGGTTAGAAGCCAGCTATGTGGAATGATTTGTCTGTAATCATAGTATTAACATCAGTGACAAAAGAAATAGATTGGTAAAGAAGAAAGTACCTTTCAAACACAGTGCAACAGCTTGATTTGATCAAGAATTTACAGTCCCTGAGTAGTGCTTGCTGAGGAGCCAGTTGGTAAATAAGCAGCATCACACAATTTTAGAGGATGGAAAGCGCATGACTGTCACATAAGAGCTTTGCTTCCAGGGTAGGGCATAGAACTACTTTATTTCTGCTATTCAGTTTGTCACATTCCTAAATATTCTCCAAAATGGTTTAAGTCAAATTAAAAACATGTCTCATGGGGCTGTACTTGTAAATTTATTTCAAACTAGGATGGAATTATTTCTATATGTTTGGGGATTTTGCTAGTTATTGAGTCATTTACCCAGAAGATCTCTCTGTTGTTGCCCAGCTGCTGAAGAATTGATTAAAAAGAATAGAATGTTACTTGAACTCCAAGATGACTCTATGCATTCACGAATAATATAGCCCCTTGAATATTTCAATTTAAACGTTTAAGCAGACCCTTGAAAAATTGCGAGCTGAAGGACTATGGGGTAAAAGGACTCCTCCTTAGTGATCACAGGCATGAGACATCCATCATCCTACACTGAGAAGTGTACTGAGTAGATTGAATAGTAGCTTTGAGCAAAACTAGAAACCTTTCAGTTTTCCACCAGGCATATACTACAGTTTTACTCTTTCTCCTGGTAAAGTAACAAGTTCTGGTATACACTTCCTGACTAAACTCCCAAAGAGCAGAAGTAAAGTCACAAAAGCCTCTCAGTATTTGCAAAGTATTGACAACTGCAAAGAATTACCAAACAGACAAAAATTTGTAAGAGAATCAGATATTTTCCTCAGCATCCAAAGAAGTAAACACAAAAACAAAGTTTGATAGATTAGTGTATTATGCAGTGTGCTAACTAGAAGACATATTTTCTTCTGTTATTCTAGGTACAGTAATCTTTGCAAGCACTTTAGGAGGATTTGGCCTACCTAGGAGAGTCTTTAATGAAATCTAAAAAATATATTTGATCAGTCATACTTTATAACTGGCATAGTGCTTTCCCAAAACTTATAATGTATTATGACTTCTGATGGGGAGGATTCTTTTCTATAATGCTTCTTGAAAATTATGTTCTTGTACACACTAGTCATTAAAGAGACAACATTTCATAAAGAATTCCATCATTTCCAAGACAGACATTTTTTCAAGATGTGTTTTCTTTACATTCAAGAACAATACATTTTCATTTCCAGAGTACTATATTTGGGTTTTGTGGAGTTTGAAGCATTATCTGAAGGCATTAACTTTGTGTACAAAAAGACTTCTTACTTATTTATATATATGTTTTTCATTAGCTTAATTTCTTATGAATTGGCAAAAATCCACGAATTAAGTGACAGATTTAATTGTACAAGTATTTCAGGTATGATAGACTGGTGATGTTACTTGTTCTGATGCTGTTTTGAAAAGAGTTATGGGCACTGAAGCCTGTTTTTGAGAGTGTAGTGGAAAAGATCCTAAATGAACTTACATGCTGCAATATTTCAGGTATCTGTTTATTTCTTCTTCTCTTCAGCTTTACTCTCACAAATATATTGCTTTCACTTTCTTGAGGCAGAAGATCCCACCTCAAGGCAGAAGTATGTGGCTCCTCCTGGTGCTGTCCTGCCCAGCATCAGCAAAACTATCACCCAGTTGGAATAGTATGTGTGGGGGCAGACACCAGTGAAGTAAGATGAGTAAACAGTGTATCTGGCTAAGTTACTCAGTGTTATACGTCAAGCTCCCAAAATAATTTTAAGTGTGATTTTCTTCCCCGTGTTCACCTCTAGTCAGGCTAAAAGAAGAATATCTTCTTCTTAGCTCATTTGAAGACTACAAGCAGAGATGGTGCCTTCATTAAAATGAGTGGAGACCTCTGATTTAAAAAAAAAAAAAAAAAAAGTGTTACCTTTTCCTTTTTATGGACAGTTGGGCTACAGTAAGTGATGCCAAGTCCTGGGAAACCATCTTTTCAATTAGTCTCACATCTTGCGTTTGCTGTCATGCCTGATAGTAAGTCACAGTATGCTTAGAATGTCTGTGGAGAATATATCTATTGTCATTCATCACTGTGATTTATGGAGATCCCATAACAGCAATTAAAAGTGTTTGTTTAGTTGAATGCTGTCACCAGAAGAGGGTATAGCTTGAAGCTTGGAACTATTCAGGAGCCTGCAGATATTTTGATAGTCACATCTAAAATATGAGTCAAACAAGCACCATTTTTAGGGTCTTTCACATATTTCAAGAAATACAGAATTCTTGACCAATAAAGTGTCTTATGTTTAAATGCTTATTTTGCCTCTAAAGTCAAATGACACATTTTATTAACTCATTGCTAGACAAAACTCAAAATCATAAGATGATGACTAGCTTGCTTTGTAAGTATTTCTGTGCTGCTGCTGGTAACCCTCACTTAGTGCCAAACAGAAGGCTTGTGTATCAATACCATACTCATTCCTCATTCCTTAGTCAAACAGCAGTTGCATGATGCTTACGCCAGTGCTTAAATTGCAATAACATTTGCTGGAAGGTTTAGACACCAAGTGACAAAATAAAAAAGGAAGAATTTTGTTTGCTAAGCAGTCCAAAATTGTTCTTCACACCAGGGTTTGAGAGGGCATAAAAAAATGTCCCCAAAAAGGGAGAATTTAAGGTTTGGCATTCCTAAAGTGAAAATAAACAAGGAATTTCATATAAGAATAAGACTTTATCTTATGTCACATAAGAAATATTTAAAATTTCTAATAAGATACTTCCACTGTCAAGGCACACTTCAGAAACTCATAAATATCTGTTCAACAAGATCATTGGAGTGGTGAAATAAATCCCAGGGAACAGTACTAACAATTGAAAAGAAAGTACCTGCTGAATTGTCATGGTATGATGTGTCTGCAGCACTGGGAAGGACTGATTCATGCTGCAGTGCAACTTCAAGGGCATCCATGTCAACACTCAGTGAAAAAACATATCTATTCTAATAGACTCAAGAGATCAAATAAAGACTATCACTCCTAGCTGACCAGGAGTGAATTTGAGCTGAAGAAGAGAGAGACAAAGGGAAAGTGTTTTCACTTTTGTCTTTCTCATTATCCTACTGTATTTTTTGGCAGTTAATTTTTCCCAGCCAAATTTGTTGTGCCCAAAATGGTAGTTAACAGGTGAACTCCATCCCTGGACCCATGAGCATTTTTATCTTACTTTCTGCGCCTGTCTTGCTGAGGAGGGGAAGCAAGACAGCAGCTGGGTGGGGGTCTGGCAGTCAGCCAAGATTAACCCACCACAATTTTATAGGTCTAGGACAAAAAATACCTAGCCAGAAAAGACTCTGCAGTCTTTCAGAGTTATTTAAAAATAGAGGTTAATTGTTTTATGAAAGGGCTGATGCAATATTTCCTGCATCAATGACACAGGACATCAACAGCCCCAATGTCTTTTTTATTGATAGAGTTCCAAAAGTCATACAGTAACCACCAACAACAAAAAATAAAAAAACCAAACCCAAACAACAAACCCCAAAATGAACAAGGTAAACCCAACCCAAAATCACCTGTTGAGCTGTTTTGATCAGCACATAGCATAAGAAAACCAGTGCTATGCCTAAGATCTTTTAATCAGACCCTTAACACCTCTCTTCTGATAAATGCCTTTAGAAACCTGTTCAGTGATGACCATTATCAGCATTTTGGAAATGAGCAGCAAGTGAATGTCAATGACTGCATCCTGACAGCAGTAAGGTCTAAATGAAATAAATCATTTCATAATACCTTGCCTAGAATTTCAAACACTGCCAGTGATTGTGGATTCCCAGTCTGAAATCAGTTAGAGGGTGATTTCTCTGCTTTTATTTACAATTAACTCTCAGCACAAAAATGTTATTATCTCAGTGTAATGAAAACAATACAGAAAGAAGGGGAGTGGGGGGGCAGAGAACAAAAAAGGTTCTGTGAAAGAGTACTAACTACTGAATTTAATAGTTCCTTGTCCGAGAACACAAAATGCCCTGTCCTGCTGAGCTGCAATTTAACATCGATTGCTTACACTGTTACAGGAAACCATGTTAGGGCACATGGAAAATAAGGAGGTGACTTCACTAAGGGCAAATCATGCCTGACAAATTTGATTGCCTTCTGTGATTAGGTTACAGCACTGGTTGATAAGGGAAGAGAAATTGACATCATCTATCTGGAGTTGTGCAAAGTGTTTGATATTGTCCCACATGACATCCATGTCTCTAAATGGGAGAGACATGGATTTGGTGGATGAACCACTCGATGGATAAAGAATTGCCTGGATGGCTACAAAGAGTTGCAATCAACAGCTAGGTGTCCAATGGGAGAGCCTCCCTCAAAGAATTCAAGGCCAGACTGGATGGGGCTTTCAGCAACCTGACGTAGTAAAAGATTTCCCTGTCCATGGCAGGAGGGTTGGAACGAAGTGATCTTTAAGGTCCCATCCAACCCAAACCATCCTGTGATTCTATGATTCATGGGGGTATGGTTTGTGCTACAAATAAGCACTGGAGTAAGAATAATTTCAAATTAAGACAAATCCTAAGTATGAGATTTATCATGTCAACAGAATTCTATATTATTTTTTTTAAATCCACATGAAAGTAAAATGTAAATAAGATCTGCTAATGTATTCACATATTCTGAGAAATATCAGTCTAAGGGAAGAAAAGAGATTTCTACACCACTCTTTTCTCAAAGTACTATGACATCCAGTGCCTTCTGGATTGGGGAAAAAAAAAATAAAAAGAAAGAAAAAGAAAGAAAAAGGCAAAAAAATCTCTATCTTGGTTGCAAGTCCTAAAGTAAAGGATTACTGTGATAAAGTCAAGCAGTTGTCTCTGTAGAGTATTTTAAATTGTATAAAGCAAAAAAAAAAAAAAAAAAAAAAGAAAAGATGAGAGTTAAATAGAAGTACAGGAAACACATCTCTCTGGTCATGTTTGACATTAACTGATGAACAGACCTCACACTGATAGATCGGTGCTTCTCCTTCCTAGAGTTCTTGTCACGTTCCTTCATGTTGCAAGGGACTGAATGATCTTGTGTAGCAAAGGTAAGTTCTCCTAACTTTATAGAACTCAGACATTCATATACATAAAGTGGCAAAATCATAATAACAGTATTTAAACAAATGTGATGAATACTTAGAATATAAAAGCACAAAACTGAGGAAAGAGAGATTGCCGTAATTTCCCAGTTACTCAGAAAGAATTGAATCTAGGTGCTGCAATTAATTCAGTGGGAAAGTAGAAAGTGGATAATGGCAGAGAATACCAAAATGCCAAGAAAAATTTAGTCACAATTATTTGTATGTGTGAATAGATGTCTTGATAGAAACATGAGCATCAAGTTTTACAATTCATTCATAGGAGCAGCAGCCCTTTTAGAACTCCAGCAAAGACAGCTGTGTTTGAACAACTTTAGCCTGCTCCTGCTTTTCCCAAGACACTCTCCCCAAAACTCCTGCAAGCTTGTTCCTCTTTGTCACTACAAAGACACTAAAGGATCTTTATGCTTAGGCACAATCATAGGGTTATTTGATGTATTCCTGTTTTGTGACTACATACATCAGCAATTCCCTAGTCCACAGAAGCAAGGTTACTATTTGCAGTCTTCGAATTTTCCTCAGCCACAAGCCATGCAAAACTTCAGTGAAAAGTCTGGAGTTTGCCACAGAACTATAACTCCATTGAAGATATTCATAAATGTTCATTCCAAAAGGAAGGTAGCTTCACAATCAATAATGCATTAATGTCATCCCTGTGGAAGACTATTATCTTGATTTTTCAGAGTGGAACACAGGAAACTGGAGTCCTGAATCTGCATTACACAACAGTAACTCAAAAGACTATTCCTTAAACACGGGGGAAATTAGTAATTTTATAACAGGATTAAAGGGCACCTCAAAGCCTCATTGCTAAATCACAACTGCCTAGTAGGAAATTGTGTCATAGGTGCAAAACTAAAATATTTTTCTTTGTGCTGTTGCTCATTAATGTTCATGTGTAGGAAGAAAAGACAGTCTTATTACTGAGTCTCAGTAGTGAAAAGACTAAAAATGGAGTTTACATGTGCTTTGCAAGTTCTCAGAGACAACAGATATACCTTCATTTGTTTCATTTTTGTTTTGGTTTTTTTTTATGGTGTGAACACGGTTTAAAATATTTTTAATGGGGTACCTCAACAGTATAGAGGAAATCAAGAAGAGGGGAAAAATATCTTTATTGTACATGTGATTTTGTTAACAAACACTGAAAGCAGTGAGAAGCTCTCATGCTCAGGCAAACCTATTAAAGGCCACAGACTGAGATACTAAAGAGCATCAGTGCATTAGTTTTAATTTCACGTAGATACAGCACTGCAGCAGATTTATCATTCCAGTAATTTTTATGAGTTATCCTCACTAGGTCTCTCTAGACTACATATGAAGGCTCAATCATTTTGCTGTTGGATATGTGGTCTAGCTATCCCAAGGAGTGAAAGAATGAGGTCTGCAGAGAACAAAAGCAACTGCTGTACTGAAGGCAGTGCTTTTAAGAATGGCATTTTAGTTCTAATGAAATCTCTTCCTGACATCCGAGCATATCAGAAGTGTAGCTTTCTGGTACCATTGTGATCTTGGTTCCCTGCTCCTCAGTCAGCAGGGGCTGAGATTGACAGAACACTTAACTTCATAGAGATAGAGACTACCTCTTACCACATGTCACTTAAAAGTGAGACTTCTGGCTGGAAAAGAAAGAAAGGCTGCAATGGGAGAGACATCTGTTTTCACTCAACTAAAAGGAAGGAGGTTCTGATGCCAGGATTCAAAGGCAGAATAATGAAAATAGGGCAGAGTGAAGGAGCCTTTTTACATTGAGTGATACTTATGATCCCCTAGTGAGTATCTCCTGTGTTAAACTTCAAATTTTATTCATTTCTACAACACCAGTGTCTTGTTCATTAATTCAATACTATTATAAAACAATATTTTACTATGAAATATGTTCAGCAACTGCTATCAGGTTATAATTACTTTACAAATATGTTTGCAAATCCTAAACAGGCCCTTAGAAAATTGCAACCACCACTCTTTCCTCTCTGCTGCCCACACCCCCCACAACCCCCCCCCCCCAAAAAAAAAAAATCCTTAATGGCATTTCTATGAAGCACATATTTAGAAAATCCTCTGTGTTATAGAATGTCTGCTATACTTGATTATAACATGTTTTGTTGTGTAATGAAAGGTTGTCTAACTCCCCAGTGGCTGTGAAGAGCTAAACATGCACTAGCAATTCTCATATGTCAATTAGTCATACAAAATAGGAGCAAATTAGAAGAATAAAGCTACAGCTCTACAGAAATAATTTACTAGGAATTGGTCATGGGTATCATGTTTTTATTGCTAAGTTTTCCAATAATTCAAGGTTAGTATTCATGACAAAAGACAAACATTTCATGGCTCTTCTTTCCATGCAAGATATAATTTACTTTAGTGTTTAACTGTGATGCCTATTCAAAGACAGTTCAGGTAAAATCCTAAAAGGACAATACCTGCTAATATTCTGGAAATTGAATAATTAGATAAAAATTGAAAAGGCAAATTGTATGATAAATCCTTAGAAAATTTTTGTGTGTGTACTACTGTTCTTCTTAAGTATTACATATTTTAATAACTCTAGGGTTGGTTGATTTGTTTTTTTTTTTTTAAGCTTTTGAGTTTGTTTTTTGTTTTTTTTTTTATCGGTTAAGTTTTTTGTTTGTTTGGGCTTTTTTGTGTTTGAGGTTTTGTTTGGGTTTGTTTTAGTTTGGGTTGGTTTTTTGTTTTTGCAGGGGAGATTGGTGAGGGGAGGTAGGTTGGAGATTTTGTTTGTTTAGTTTTGGCTGTTTGGGGTTTTTTTCCACAACAGGTTTGTTTAGCCTTGAATTTCTATTCATTGTCCCTGCAGTAGAACAGAAGGGCTAACATACAGCAAATAAACGTAGTAATCTCTGCTAATCCATTGATCTAATAAACTTTGTGGAATTTCCAGTTGAAGTCATGTAATAAAGAGGTTTTGGCTGTTCAGAAAGTTGTTTTTTCTTGCATATGTTACAACCAGAATGAAAGGGTATTTCCTATATTAATTTCTTTAGTCTGATCAAGCAAAAGAAAAGCCAAAACCCTAACTGAGCAGAATTTGACTTGCTAATGATAGCAAGCAAATAAATAATTAACTGAAAGAAGAAATTAGTTGGAATGCAATGGCTGTTGAATTAATGAATAGCTTAGTTATTTTGTGAGAAAGTGATGAAATTCCAGTGACTTCTTCCATGGTTTGGAAGAATTCTTTTAATTTGCTTTAAACCACATTTCTCTAACTTAAGTTTTGAACTGTTGAGAAATAACACTAATGTTTACCTTTTGTGCTGGGCAACTGGATTGGCCTTAACAATGGAGCTTCTGTTTTACAGAAACCAAAACCGTGCCCTCTGGAATTGTCCACTTCATAATCTTGAAAACAATGCAGATGATAAATATGTTTACAGTAGGAGACTGGCTGGTCTACTAACCTATCCTTTGGGACTCAGCTAATAGTATTCTGTTTGTCAGAGCTGTCAGAAATAATGTAGATTATTTTGAAGGTTTTGAGATACCTATCATTCATTATCCTTCAGGGCTGCCTGGAGAGCAGGAGTATAGTTTCATGAGAAAATATCAAAGTTTTCATCTTGCATTAGAAGAAAAATTTTATCTTTGAACTTTTCAGGAAAAGATACCAGAAAAGAATAACAGTTATAACCCAGGCTGCCATCACCACAATGGGTTTGACTATCTATTTAGTGGCTGAGGGCTCAGGAGCATATGCTTGCTGAAAAAAAAAACAAAACCTAAAAAAAAAGGCAAAACCCAAAAAAAAAGGCAAAACCCTGAATACTCAGACAGAACCAGTTTCTCATATTTCAAGTAAATTTTTTAACTAGCTGAGTTCCCCATGGTGTCTTCTTTGCACATTCAGCCTCCTCAAACAGCAACAACTTTTGCAAGACCCCCAATACATTCCAACAAAATAGATTATTTTCCCAATCTTGCATTTCTCGTAGAAGAATAGAATAGAATAGAATAGAATAGAATAGAATAGAATAGAATAGAATAGAACAGAACAGAACAGAACAGAACAGACCAGACCAGACCAGACCAGACCAGGTTGGAAGAGACCTTCAAGATCATTGTGTCCAACCTATCATCCAAAACCACCTAATCAACTAAACCATGCAACCAAGCACGCCATCAAGTCTCCTCCTAAACACCTCCATTGATGGCGACTCCACCACCTCCCTAGGCAGCCCATTCCAATGGGCAATCACTCTCTCTGTGTAGAACTTCCTCCTAACCTCCAGCCTAAGGAAAAGCTTTACAGTGCAACTACTTACTTATCAATGAAGAAGTGCAAGTTCTTGATGATTTGGATGAGGGGATCAAGTTTCCTGTTAGGAAATTCATGGATGACACCAAGCTGGGAAGCAGTGTTGATCTGCTGGAAGGTAGGAAGACATTTCAAAGAGACATGGACAGGCTGGGTCAGTGGTCTGAGGCCAACAGTATGAGGTTTAACAAGGCCAAGTGCAGGGTTCTACACTTTGGACACAATAACCCAGTGCAGTATTACAGACTAGGGTATGAGTGGCTGGAGAGCAGCCTGGCTGGGAGTGCCGGTTGACAGCTGGCTGCACATGAGCCAGCAGTGTACCCAGGTGGCACAGAAGGCCAATGGCATCGTGGCCTGTATCAGGAATAGTGTGGCCAGCAGGACTAGGGATGTAATTCTGCCTCTGTACTTGACAATGGTGAGGCCTCACCTGGAGTACTGTGTGTGGTTCTGGGCCACTCATTTCAAGAAAGATATTGAGGTGCTGGAGTGGGTCCAGAGGAGAGCAACAAGGCTGGTGAAGGGACTGGAGGGAAAGTCTTATGAGGAGAGGATGAGACAGCTGTCCTGGAGAACCTGGGAGGACCTTATCACACTCCACAACTACCTGAAGGGAGGCTGTAGTCAGGCGGTCATCAGGCTCTTCTCCCAGGCAACTTGTGACAAGATAAGAAGGCACGGCCTGAAGCTGTTCCAGGGGAGGTCTAGGCTGGATGTTAGGAAGCACTTCCCCACAGAAATAGTAATTAGACACTAGAATGGACTGCCTAGGGAGGAGGTGGAGTCACCATCCGTGGAGGTGTTTAAGGAAAGATTGGATGTGGCACTTAGTGATACGGTCTAGTCGATGTGGTGGTGTTAGGTCATTGGCTGGACTTGATCTCAGAGGTCTATTCCAGCCTCAATAATTCTGCGATTCTGCCCACCCTGTTTTGATGTTAATGACTCCCCAAATTTCTCTGTGGGTATTATTTGGTTTCAAATTCAAACAGCAGGCAAGCTGGCTATTAGTGTAGGAGATATTTGGCAACTGCTAGCAGCCTCTATTATGAATCATCACTAAATGGACACAACAATTTATAAGATACTCTGATGTTCATCATGTACATTTAAGAAACAAAGATATGTCTAGCTTCCAACTATGCCTGTCTTAAGCTGCATGCATTTAAAGTGCAAGTTTACATGATTATCTTTTCACGCAAGTACATATTAACCTATTAATCTTGCCATCTCCATTATTGCTTCAGTTTGGGATTCTATGGATTTTTTTTTTTCATAGGCCCCTGCAAATGAAATGCCACGTTGAAGTGCAGAAACCTCACAGTAACAGCCATTATTTTATCTTACTTAAAACTATGGAAGCATTCAAGAACATTTAAATGTAACAGTACCATAAAAAACATACCTAAAGATTCATCAGTGCCATAATAGCAGCTGTATCTACCAACTTAAAAAACTGTACGTCTCTTCAGTAATCTCTGCCAGGACAAGATCTATTTGGAGATCATGTCACTTCAAGTTACGTATTTGCATTGGAAATAGGTTTCTGAACTCCCATTACAGAGTTCGAATAGGCACAGCTACTCAATTTACTATTCACTACCGGGGGAATAGCTCAGCTCATCCTAAATCCCACTGGTGACATCTCAACCATGCTTATCTGATATTGCAAAGAAAAAAAAATAAAATCAACCTTCCCCCTGCCACATGAGGTGACTAGAATCTCTGACAAAGAACACATTTACTTGACTTGTTATTAATTTATCTTTTAGTCGGTAGACACTTATTTTATTTTGCTCTACAAATTCAATCCACAACCTTATCCATGGGGGGGGGGGGTGGGGGGGGGTGTATTAAAAAAACCCAAACAAACAACAATTAAATCACAGAAACCTCAAGCTCTCCCCCACTTCTATTCCAAAAATATGCTTTAAATATATTTCATGGTAGGTATTTTAAAACAAAGACAATCTTGTTCAAGTCCTGCTTATCAGAAGCATTACACTCTGAAAATATTTCAAATAGAATAATAGAAGATGCATATAAATATTATCATGACATTGCCTGAAGTTTTTGAATGAAAAAGATATTGCTCCAGGCTGCATGCTTTACATAAATAATATTATCATACAAAGTTCTCTTTCATATTTGATTTCCCCCACCCTTCATAGCTGAATAGAAGCTTTATGACTATTTTTGCTCTCATGCTGTTAAGAGACACTATTTAATTGTGATTTAAAGTGTGCTCAGTATGTATTCTTTTAGGATATATGTTCATCTGTGAAACTCAAATACATTCTTTAGAAACAAGAAATGCTGCTGCCTCCTCTCACAAAAGGAAGAATCTCAATATTCTGTAAGAAGCAATCACTCCCAGTACAAAAACCTGAGTGTTTTCAATAGAACATATTTCAATCTGGCCTATTCAGATACTTTCAAAGCGAGAAACACAATAAAAGGAATGAATTTCTTTCTTTCTTTACTTGACCATGGCAAGAGCAGGTGATTCTTGAAAGGGAAATGTAGAAAAAGGGAAAGAAGAAGAAAAATTTGAAAAAAAAAAAAAAAAAAAGAAAAAGAAAAAAAGGAGAGAATGGAAAATTTCCCACTTAGAGAAAGGAGCAACTTTACAAGTCAGACGACAGTAATACTACAAACAAATTCAAAATCTGCAAAATCTGATGGAAAAATATATAATTTCAGCACATTTTTCAAGAAGTTGGTTTACTTTTAGATGTTAAGGAGTATGATTAGCCACCAAAACTCTACAGTGAACATTTTCCTCTCTTCTATGACATCAGTGTTTGGGATCCTTAAATACAGTCCATCAGATATGACAAATTACATAATTCCTCTATAAAAACATCCCATCCCATCCCATCCTCATCACTCCATTCACTGAACCATTTCACTACCTTCTCCACTGACTTCTAGTATTCAGCCTAAATATGTTCATGGAAACTATGTTACTGCTAGCTTTTGAAACAGTATGTACAGGCTACCCAGAAGGGTTGCAGAACCGTCTTCTCTGGAGACTTTCAAACCCCTCCTGGATGTGTTCCTCTGTGGCCTGCCCTAGGTGATCCTACTTTGGCAATGGGGTTGGACTCGATGATTTCTAGAGGTCCCTTCCAAACCCTAACACTTTGTGATTCTTCTCTTGGATATTTCAAGTCACTGCTCCCTCAAACTGTTATTATACCAAACCTCAGAATACTGAATAATTTATTCACTTTCCCCCCCCCCTCAACCCATATTTAAGATTATGCTGACTGTCTTCAGAATTGTTCAGCCTGTGAGTTACACACACAAGAGGTCTCATCAGTGACTTATAAAATAATCTTAAGACTACCTTTTTCACTACTGGAAACAACTTTCCTAATAAGTTGTGTAGAAAAAAAATCCAATACATTTCCTGTAAGCATGCAGTCTTTTTCTTCACTGTATGTGTTAAGGCAAAAATATCAGCTGTTTGGATTTGATCCAGATTATTTGTCATCTTGACCCCACTTCTCTCTGCATAATGTCTGTGTCCTTCCTCACTGTAATTTTATTTTTCATGAATTTTATTTTGATTTCCACAACTTCACTAGTGCATTATTTCTGTTCTTTAAAAAACAAACCAAACCCAAACCAACAGCTTTTTTTCCCACCATTTTCCACAGAATATATACATAAGCACCTTGCTTCTTATTAACAGCACAAAGCTTTAACCTACTTATTTAATCAAAGATATTGTAAGGACACAGTTTAAGAACTATGACTATAACAGCTCCTCATACCTCTGTTCAGAGCTCCACAATTCCCTGAAGCAGACCAACTCCATGATCACATGCCACTTCATAGACACCTGGCTTATGAACAAGCATCGGCTTTACATATTTCATTCTTTTCCACCTTAGTTGTACCTTTAAATTGCTGGCAGCTTTGACCAAACATTCAGCAGGTCCCTTGCTTATTCAAGTTATTTAACAAATATCACAACAGATGTACCCTGAAAGGAAACATTTCTGTTTGGAATCTCAACAGGCTTGTGTTATATTCTGTTCTTGGAGATTAAACACAACTAATCTGTGGAACACTAGGTAGCACATTATGTCCTGCTTCATGTTAACTTACAGATGAAAAATAACCTTATAGATAATATCATTCCATATTTACACAGAGCATGAGTGGACTATCACTATACCAAACATTCTCAGAAATCATTGTATACCAGTACAAAAAAAAAACCCAAAAAAAAAGGGAAGTCATAACTATTTTTCTAATAGAAAGCATCTCACCAGAGCTGAATTCAATCAAGCAATATAGTCTATCAACAAATTGATACAAACACACAGAGAACAAGAGAAAAGAAACCTTTTCAGTGCTTTCCATTTCTCAGATTATTTATTCATCTATTATAAGCCAGATAATTATGTTGTGTCCTCCATGATAAAGTGTTCATCTGACTCCACTCCTACAGTCTCAACTACACAAAATTCACATTTAGTACCTCCAAAGAATTCAATTTTTGACAGGTTTAGGTTAACAATACACCAATTTCATTACTGTTATTTTTTACTTCATTATTCATTTATTTCATCTCCCATTGCTTTCAGAGAGATTGTCAGCTTCAGTCAGAGTCTACACCCTGAAACATCAAGTTGTTGATAAAGTGACTGCTCTGTTTTTTAAGAGGTTGCTGCTGCACCCTTTGAGACAAAGCATTCAAAAACAGAAAGACTGCTAATCACAACCTGTATAAGACACATTTCACTACTGCTGCTTTCCAGTTTAAGCTATGCAAAACAAAATAACCAACATGGGAATTCCCCAGAGATGCACAAATGTTAAGGCAAAAGGTTAATGCAAACATTGCTTAATCTCATTTTAGACTGTCTCATCTCTGTCCTCTTTTCAGAACTATTAGGAGCATGACCTTAAAGTCAGCAGCTCATATCAAACACACCAAAAGGTCTATCCATCATTACAGACCTCACAGCACATCTTAAAGACACTTGAAATTTCCCATTCTGGCTAAATTATTAGAAGAGTAGTCAATCTGTCTCTGGGGCAAGAAACGTTAAAAGGAATTTTTAAAGACCCGTGGTGTGGTCTATTCTTGAAGATCAAATAAAACCTTGTTTCTGTGGAACACAATTCTCTCCTAAAGAGGAAGGAGATGCAACCTGAGCAGTCACCCCCCACCAGGAAACATACATCACAGGTGTGGATAGGGAGATTTGCAAAGAAGATGTGGAGTCAGACATCAGAATTAATAAATGGAGAGGAAAGGGAGAGCAGGATGGATGTTTGGATCGAAAATAAGCCTGTATTTCTTTAAGTCTTTGAACAAGTTTTCTGCTGAAAAAACTCCATTGCTGCCACTGTTTTTTAAAGACAGCTTTAAAAAAACCCTGAAGCTTCAAGTACAAACAGATTGACCTCAAAGTTCTGTCTAGTTTGTAGCCCCAGCATATCCTTACATCACTTTAAGGTTGTCCTTAAAAATTATTTGTTCTACCAAGTTTAAAGAAAATAGAATAGAATAAACCAGGTTGGAAGAGACCTTCAAGATCATCACCTCCAACCTATCACTCAACACCACCCAATCAACTAACCCATGTAACCAAGCACCCTGTTAAGTCTCCTCCTGAACACCTCCAGTGACGGCGACTCCACCACCTCCCCGGGCAGTCCATTCCAATGGGCAATCACTCTCTCTGTGTAAAACTTCCTCCTGACCTCCAGCCTGAACTTCCCCTGGCGCAGCCTCAGACTGTATCCTCTTGTTCTGGTGCTGGCTGCCTGGGAGAAGAGACCAACCTCTGCCTGTTTACAACCCCCCTTCAGGTAGTTGTAGAGAGCAATAAGGTCACCCCTGAGTCTCCTCCTCTCCAGGCTAAGCAACCCCAGCTCCCTCAGTCTTTCCTCATAGGGCTTGTGTTCCAAGCCCCTCACTAACTTCGTTGCCCTTTTCTGGACTCGTTCCAGCAAGTCAACATCCTTCCTAAACTGAGGGGCCCAGAACTGGACACAGTACTCGAGGTGTGGCCTAACCAGTGCAGTGTACAGGGGCAGAATGACCTCCCTGCTCCTGCTGGCCACACTGTTCTTAATGCAGGCCAGGATGTCATTGGCCCTCTTGGCTGCCTGGGCACACTGCTGGCTCATGTTCATCCTACCATCGACCAGCACCCCCAGGTCCCTCTCTGCCTGGGTGCTCTCCAGCCACTCTGACCCCAGCCTGTAGCACTGCATGGGGTTGTTGTGGCCAATGTGCAGAACCCAGCACTTGGATGTGTTAAATCTCATGCCGTTGGACTCTGCCCATCTGTCCAGCCCGTCGAGGTCTCTCTGCAAAGCCTCTCTACCCTCTAGCAGATCAACTCCTGTCCCCAGCTTGGTGTCATCAGCAAATTTACTGATGATAGACTCAATGCCCTCATCCAGATCATCAATAAAGATGTTAAAGAGGACAGGGCCCAGCACTGATCCCTGGGGGACTCCACTACTGACTGGCCTCCAGCTGGATGTGGCACCATTCACCACCACTCTCTGGGTTCGGCCATCCAGCCAGTTCCTAACCCAGCTCAGAGTGCTGCTGTCCAAGCCATGGGCTGACAGCTTGGCCAGGAGTTTGCTATGGGGGACGGTGTCAAAGGCCTTGCTGAGGTCCAGGTAAACTACATCCATAGGCCTCCCCACATCCACCAGGCAGGTCACCTGATCATAGGAGGAGATCAGGTTGGTCAGGCAGGACCTGCCCTTCCTAAATCCATGTTGGCTGAGCCTGATCCCTTGGCCATCCTCTAAGTGTTGTGTTAATGCACTCAGGATGACCTGTTCCATGATCTTGCCTGGCACTGAGGTCAGGCTGACAGGCCTATAATTCCCTGGCTCATCTAACCGGCCCTTCTTGTGGATGGGCACCACGTTGGCCAACTTCCAGTCCTCTGGGACATCTCCAGTGAGCCAGGACTGCTGAAAAATGATGGAGAGCGGCTTGGCCAGCTCCTCTGACAGCTCTCTCAGCACCCTAGGATGGATCCCATCTGGTCCCATGGACTTGTGGGGATCCAGTCGGCTGAGCAGATCACCAACTACCCCATTTTGGAACAGTGGAAAACTATGCTGCTCCCTGGCTCCTTCTGCCAGCTCTGGAGGCCAGCTGTCTGGAAGACATTCTGTCCTGCTAGTAAAAATTGAGGCAAAGAAGGTGTTAAGTATCTCTGCCTTTTCCTCATCCCTTATCACAACGTTCCCCTCCGTGTCCACCAAGGAGTGGAGGTTGTCTCTGCCCTTCCTCTTGCTATTAATGTATTTATAGAAGGACTTTTTGTTGTCCTTCACAGCAGAGGCCAGACTAAGCTCCAAATGCGCTTTTGCCTCCCTAATTTTCTTCCTGCAAGACCTAGCAACATCCTTAAATTTTTCACGGGTTGCCTCCCCTCTCTTCCAAAGGTGATACACCCTCTTTTTTTCCCTTAGTTCCATTAAAAGTTCTTTAACCATCCAGGCTGGCCGTCTGCCCCGGCGGCTCATCTTCTGGCACATTGGCACAGCCTGTCCCTGAGCCTTCAACAGTTCTTCCTTGAAGTAGGACCAGCTCTCCTGGACCCCTTTGTTTTTAAGGGTTTTATCCCAAGGAACCCTCTGAATTAGTTTCTTGAGTAGCCTGAAGTCCGCCCTCCAGAAATCCAGAGTGGAGGTCTTCTTGCTACCCTTCTTAGCTTGACCAAATAATGAGAATTCAATTATCTCGTGGTCACTGGCCCCTAAGCACCCTCCGACCACCACATCACCCACCAACCCTTCCCTATTGGTGAAGAGGAGGTCAAGCATAGACTTGCCCCTGGTAGGCTCTCGCAGCACCTGGGATAAGAAGCTGTCCTCCAATATGGTTCAAATCCATATTGTTTGTGTAATCCTTATAACCAATGGACATGAATCTAATTATATTTGTCAGTAATGAGTTAACTCAAGCCAAACGAAATACTCTGCCTGTTACAAAATGGCTATAACTGACAAAAATTGTGAATATATCTTCAAAAATCTTTGCAAAATCAAATTTCAAGGAAAATTAATTGGTTTCAGCAGAATAGTGCTTTAGAACTCAACGAAGATAAAATAAATAGGCAGGGATTTCCATTTGGCTACAGAAGATTGCAGTCCAAATATTTGCCTTTTTCTTAGTTCTGAGTAGAGCTAGGATCTGTTGTCTCAGACAGTCTCTGTTATAATCACTCATTTACTGCCCTTGCAGCTGTTGCATTCTATATTCAGTTGGCTGAAAGGGAAGCACTCCCTCACTTAGTGGTCAGAGCACAAACCTGAGTCAAAGACAAAAATGACTGTTCTCAAACTGCAAGTGTAAACATGTGAGGCTCTTAAGTGGTTTAGTAAAGTGGGTTTTGGTATTGTAGCTTCTTTTAAAACTGTTTATGTGTGAAATTTGTTTTTTTTTATCTCTGCCCTGCTCCAGGAACATTATGGAGAAATTACTCCTACAGAGCAAGGCATTTGCATTAGCCTTAAAAGAAAATATCCTTAACAACTGGCACTGCTAATCATAATGATAGGTAAGGGAATCGTTAAGGAAGTTTATGAAGCATCTCACTGACATCCCAGAAGGGCAATAAGGCTTTTTCTAAATAATAGGAATCAGTAATAGAGAGTAAGAATTTGCTCTGGGTTGGGTTTGTTGGTTGGTTGGTTGGTTTATTGTTGTTGTCACTGACAAAGCTTCTGTTGGTATTTTGTCATACTGAATGAGCTGTAACATGAGCTTTATTGCATGAAATAATTTCTAAGTGATAGCCTAAGACATGATGTGGTCTTGTGAGAAAGTAGCCTGATACTGGCCCTCCCTACCACAAAAGAGCAAAGATTAGCAAATACTTATCTCAGAAAGCCTTTGTTAGAGAAAATTCAAATTGGAGTATGCTCTAATACATTATGAACCTGGTAGCACAAAGATGTGATGTTCTTATGGCAGATATTCCAAAGGTCATACATGGCATCATAGTTCAGACTATCCAAACTAAAGCTGAAAAACTGAAGCCAGTTTACCTCACGTTCTAGTAGATGTAGGAACTTTTATAGACTCACAGCAAAGATTCATCTGCTCTCCTGTGTTGCTTTAAGAGAAGCCAGCAGTCATTGTTTAAGAAACACATAATAAAGAGTAAAAGCAGAGAACAGTATTTTCCATCTTCTGATAGGACTTTAGGGATTTCCAGAGATAAAGATTCAATCTAGAGCATTATTTTTAATAACTGTTTAAATAAATAACAGGGATGCAAATTCCCCATGCTCTTTCACAAACTGAAGATTTGACCCAGAAGTAACACACAAGCACTTTACATATGAATAAAAACAGGAAAGAAAATTTTGCATTGATCATAAATCCCTTCTGCTTCTGAAATTGCCCAGCATTGGTTTCATGAAAGGATTAACCACCTTGGTAAAGTGCTTGTGTATTTATCGAGCAAGTCATGCTGCTTAGAAGTTATTTTAAAGATAGTACTCTGGGAAATTGCTAGTGGAACAGAAGCTTCTGAAAGACAGCTGGAGAAAAAAAAAAAAAAAAAGAAGTTAGAATCATACAGAATTAAATATATGATTGTGAACAGAAAAAGGTTGTTCCAAATGTCACTCTAATATATATCTTTCTTTACTTTTATCTAAAGGCATAATCTGAGAGACAGATTTGCAGGTTGTCATTACAGCCAGCATCTGCAGCATATTTCATCAACTGAATGTGCTGACTTCTCTTTGACATTCTGCAGGTCCTAAAGGGCTTTTCAGAATTCAAGTGCTTCTGCTAAATAGATTTCCCATTTGTCCAAATAAATTTAAATAAATACATATTTTCCTCTAATAGGTAACAGCTGTTAATATTGTAGAAGAAAATTCACCTCAGCATACAGTGGAATAATAGAATAATCCTGGTTTCTAATTTCCCCATTATTTCCAAATTCTAATTTCTAATTTCCCCATTCCCTCTTCTGCTGTGTTTCTGATAAAGGCCAAGGTTTGATCATTTGGTTTTTTCCCCCCTCCAGAAAAGGTTACTTCTAAGGGACTTTGACTATGTTATCTGGACAAAGAAGTTGTCAGGCTGCTGACTTCAACTGCATGAGATTGTAGGGCTCTGGCTATGTCATTTTAAGTTACAAATCCATGTGGGGATTTGGGTATTTGCATAATCCTACACAAGAGTAAGGTAAATTTAGAGGGAAAAGAAAAGTATTTTGTTGTATTAGCAATATAAATTTTTTGTGTGTCACTCTTCCATTTACTTTTGTATTGGAGGAGCAGGCAGATTAGCCCTTGTGCTAAACCATTACATTAGAAAATGGCTTATTTTATTTCTCATGCAAATCTATAGTTGCTAGTGTTTTGCACATGGTGGCAATTTACAGATATTTGAAAATCTACATTATAGTCACATTTTTTTCTACATTAGTATAAAAGATCCCGTTGTCCCCAATTCCATTCCCTGCCTGTTCTTTGTCCTATTCTGTTTCAGAGACAAGATGAAAAGTTAGGTAGGTAGGTAAGTAGGTAGGTAGGCAGGTGGGCAGGTAGATAATTATTGTAACAAATACTACAGTATTTGTAGTTGTGCTACAATTCTGAGAACTCCAACAGTTCTCCAGCAATTAGCATGAACCTCGTATCAGATCTTTGATGTTGCATGTTAGAGGACATAGACACTGACACTTTTGGCTTGAGGCTCCTCATTGTGAATCGGCTTTCCAACAAAACTTTGGAAACCTGTTTGCTATTCAGTAAAAAGGGATTGGTACCATTTTCTCTAACCAGCTCTTTGCTGTAATTTTGAGTGTAAGCAAAAGGAAAAAGAGTGTTATGAAAGTTTGCTGGAAAAATAGCCCTAATATCTATTGTGAACTATATGCATAGCCAGCTTTCTATTATGTATTCAGACTAAAACCTAATCCATCTATTATTAGGAAGTCCTAAAAGGCATTAATTTTCAGAAACAGCCAAACCTGATAATATTCTTTGAGGGAGAGGGGGGAAATAAATAAATAAATAAATCAGACACATTATTCATTATGACAGCAAATGTGAATGCAAAGTACTGTCAAAGCATTTCCAGAAGGAAGAGTACTCTGTGTGACAAATCTTGTGTTAATAACTTCTTCTTGAATTATTGAATTGAATTCATATTACTTGCCTTATGAACCCAATAGCAGATATTTGCAAGCATCTAGAAAGTGTTAAGACACTAAGAAAATATTAAGAAAACCTTTACCACTCTCCATCATTTTTGCATAATCATGGCAAATGGGAGAGGTGCCTGAGGACTGGAGGACAGCCAATGTCACTCCAGTCTTCAAAAAAAGGGCAAGAAAGATGTTCCAGGAAACTACAGACCAGTGAGCCTCACCTCCATCCCTGGAAAAAATGAAGAAGCAGCTCATTTGGGAGGTCATCTATAGGCACTTGGAAGAGACGATGAGGATCAGGAGCAGTCACCATGGATTTACCAAGGGGAAATCCTGCTTGACTAATCTGATAGCCTTCTCTGATGTCATAACTGAATGGGTAGATGCAGGGAGACCTTGACCTTAGTAAGGGTTTTGATACTGTCTCCCATAACATCCTTGCGAGCAAGATCAGAAAGTGTGGGATAGAACAACAGACAGTGAGATGAACTAGGAACTGGTTACAAAAGAGAGTCCAAAGAGTGGTGGTCAATGGTGCAAAGTCCAGCTGGAGAGCTATAACTAGTGCAGTCCCCTAGGGATCAGTGCTGGGTCCAGTCCTGTTCAAGATCTTCATCAACATTGATGAAGGGGCAGAGTGTCTGCTCAACAAGTTTGCTGATGATACCAAACTGGGAGGCTTGGCTGATATGACTGAAGGTTGGGTGGCCATTCAATGAGACTTAGATGGACTGGAGAGTTGGGCAGAGAGGAACTTAATGAGATTCAACAAGGACAAGTGCAGAGTCCTGCACCTGGGAAGGAATAATCATAGAATTATAGGTTAGGAGGGGATCTGCTAGATAGCAGCCCTGTGGAAAGGGACCTGGGAGTCCTGGTGGACAACAAGTCACCCATGGCACAGCAATGTGCCCTTGTGGCCAGGAGGGCCAGTGGGATCCTGGGGTGCATTAAGAGGAGTGTGTCCAGCAGAACAAGGGAGGTTCTCCTCCCACTCTACTCTGCCCTGGTGAGACCTCACCTGGAGTACTGCATCCAGTTCTGGGCTCCCCAGTTCAAGAGGGACAGGGATCTACAGGAGAGAGTCCAACAGAGGACTGAGAGGGGATTTAATAAATGTTTATAAATATCTGAGGGCTGAGTGTCAAGAGGGAAGGGACAGGCTCTTCTCCATTGCACCCTGTGATAGGACAAGGGGTAATGGATATAAACTACAGCACAGGAGGTTTCACCTCAGCAGGAGGAGGAACTTCTTCACCATGAGGGTCACAGAGCACTAGAACAGGCTCCCCAGAGAGGTTGTGGAGTCTCCTTCTCTGGAGACTTTCAAGACCCATCTGAACACATTCCTGTGAGACCTGTGCTAGATTCTATGGTCTTGCTCTGGCAGGTGGGTTGGACTCAATGATGTCTGGAGGTCCCTTCCAACCCTTAACACCCTGTGATCCTAGTATCCACAAGAGCTACACACAGTGGCTTTCTGAATTCTGGTAGTCTGAGTAATGATGGCAATACCTTTCACATCCCTAATTCTTTATCCATTCTTCAAAATAATTTTCTCTTAACTTTTTTCCTCATTATAGAAACTCTATTGACTGAATTTTTTTTTCTTTTTAAGATTAATTTATAGATTGATTTTTACATATTTTCAAATGCTGGGACAATTGAAGAGCTGGAGTCAAGATTTCATAAAACAAGTGCTTTATGGTCTGAAATGTTCCAATCTTTCCTCCTTCAGTATGTTTGTGCTATATAATAAATTCTAAGTATTCAATAGGTGGAAGTTAGTATGGACAGGTCTTGCAGACTAATTGTGTTTTCAGGGGAGAGGGGAAGGGAAAACATTTCTGATTATGCAATTGTTATTCAACACTTACTAATATCTACTGCTTTTTCTTATGCTCACCTTTCAATGTCTCCTGAGTCACAAGGTTGATGGCACTAATCTCCAGCAAGCAGAGAGATGGTGGAGAAAACAGTGTTACAGAAAGCCAGAAGCATTCTGAATTATTTCCAGTTAGGGCTACAGTTTAAGTGCATACAAGATCCTCTCTGGCTCAAGACTGTCATTCACCTCAGGCTGTTTTTACATGCTTTCTTATCACAATATCCTTCATTCCCTGGTTCTCAAATAAAGTTTGAAAGCTGCACTATAGCTTCTATCAGTTTTATCAGATGTAAGGGCCTCTTGCTCCTTAGGAAATTAATGAATACCTGAGTCTTTCAGACCTTTATAGTGAAGTCTATTCACAGAACCTAACCAAAACAAGATAGGTATTAAACACTAGGTCGGATGACAATGACTAAAAGCAGCTCAGGCCAAGGCAAGCCCAGTCAAGTTGTGAGACCTGTACTATCAAGTCAATATAAAGCCTGTGTCCTTTTACTAGTCATGGAGAAGGTCATACTTACCAGCCTACAGGTAGGGAAAATATTACATTGATGGCAAGGTGGAACTCACTGAAGGAGCAAATTGCTTTAGTACATTATGCAGACACAGAATTTGTATGCTCAGTCATTACAGTTTGGGAAGAGAAAAAAGCTGAACAAGGCCTTGGATGTAATGAAGAATAGCAGAATCTGAATAAGGGATTAAAATTGTAAGGTCAAAGACTTAGACAAAAATATATTATGGAAGTTAAAGCTCTTCGTAGACATAAAAACAGAATCACAGAATCACCAAGGTTGGAAGAGACCTCAAAGATCATTGAGTCCAACCTGTTACCACAGACCTCATGACCATTAAACCATGGCACCAAGTGCCACGTCCAATCCTCTCTTGAACACCTCCAGGGACGGTGACTCCACCACCTCCCTGGGCAGCCCAATCCAATGGTGAACGACTCTCAGTGAAGAGCTTTCTCCTCACCTTGAGCCTAAACCTCCCATGGTACAGCTTGAGACTGTGTCCTCTTGTTCTGGTGCTGGTTGCCTGGGAGAAGAGACCAACCCCCTCCTGGCTACAACCACCCTTCAGGTAGTTGTAGACAGCAATAAGCTCTCCCCTGAGCCTCCTCTTCTCCAGGCTAAACAATCCCAGCTCCCTCAGCCTATCCTTGTAGGGCTTGTGCTCGAGGCCTCTCCCCATCCTCGTTGCCCTTCTCTGGACACGTTCAAGTGTCTCAGTGTCCTGAAGTATTGGCAAAAATACTGCAAACAAACAACAAAACCAGAAAAAAATCCCACAAACATACTCATGTTTGGTAATACTAACAAAAATTACCATGCACTGAATATATGGATCACTGTGCAAGAGATTTAACTATGAGATTGGCTTTCAAAACTGTCATATCCAAGATCCTAATCCAGGAAAACATCTTGTGGTCCTCACAATTGTTAAGTAAATGTCCAGCCACACGAAAAGGCCAGGTTACAGTTTCACCACTAGATGGCTGTGTTGCTTATTAGAGCGTACTTTATCCAAGACCTGCTGCTGAAACAGCTTCTCCAGAGCCAAATTGGATTCTTATTAAGCAATACCTCATCTCTGTGTTCATGGCTAAATGGAAATAATGCCCATCTGGGAAAAAACAAACAAACAAATGATTACTGGAATTGACATGATAAAGCAGAAGTTGTTATATAGAATAGGCATGAATTTGGAAACTAGGATGCTATTAAATGATTTTCATGTTTGATATGTTCAGTCAAAAGGCAAATTATACTAGAAAATCACATACTGATTCCATGTAGTATTGCATGTGAATTTGCAGTGCAAAACCCCCAATTTTGATACAGGGGAGGACATGGTAGCCATTGAAAAGGGCTGCCCAGGGAGGTGGTAGAGTCACTGTCCCTGGAAGTGTTCAAAGAGGGACTGGACGTGGCACTTGGTGCCATGGTTTATTAGTCATGAGGTCTGTGGTGACAGGTTGGACTCAATGATCCTCGAGGTCTCTTCCAACCTTGTTCTTACTGTGATATTGTGTGACTTCTCACATTTTGTCATGAATGACCACTCTTAGAATCTTTGTTTTTCTATGGATACAACATTTTCCAGGTGAAACAGATCGGTGAAGATGGTACAAAAAATATATTTGAAGGAATACTTGCTGTTCTTAAGCAATTTCAATTGTACATGCATCAGTCAGTCAAACTCTCACATGAAGTTTGTAGTGTAATGTAAACAGCTCAGCTGTAAGGAAGTCCCTTTGTACATCGAATCACAGAATCAATAAGGTTGGAAGAGACCTCAAAGATCAAGTCCAACCTGTCACCAAAGACCTCATGACTACTAAACCATGGCATCAAGTGCCATGTCCAATCCATTCTTGAACCCCTCCAGGGATGGTGACTCCACCACCTCCCTGGACAGCCCATTCCAAAGGCTAACAACTCTCAGTGAAGAACTTTCTCCTCACCTCAAGCCTAAACTTCTCCTGGTGCAGCTTGAGACTGTGTCCTCTTGTTCTGGTGCTGGTTGCCTGGGAGAAGAGACCAACCCCCTCCTGGCTACAACCACCCTTCAGGTAGTTGTAGACAGCAATAAGGTCTCCCCTGAGCCTCCTCTTCTCCAGGCTAAACAACCCCAGCTCCCTCAGCCTCTCCTCACAGGACTTGTGCTCAAGGCCTCTCACCAGCTTTGTTGCCCTTCTCTGGACAAATTCATTTCAATGCCTGCAGTTACTAAACATTAATGAATTGAAAACTACAGGAGGATGACACCTGTATTTAAAGGCAAAGGGTAGGTATTCCAGCACTCAGTTCCCTCAGCAAAACTGTCCACAGAGCAGAGAACATGCTAAAACAGAGTCTACCAAGACTATCCTGAACTAGAGAGCATCATTACTGACCTGTTTGCAGCTGATTACCTCATATAACCTCACACAAGAAAAGTGAGATTTTATTAAGACCTAAAAGCTTCAAAACATTTTATCAAAGTCTAAACCCATAAATCTAGGAACAGTTAGAGTATAGACTAGCAGTGGAGGCAGTTAACCTGCATTAGGTTTTGACCTCAATATTTCCCCATTGTGAAAGGTCTAAGCTCTGCTTTTTCAAAGTCTAACTCATCTTTGCAAGCAAGGAAAAGCAGCTGTGCAGTAGCAAGGATGGCCCTGAGCAGAAGCAGCCTATGGAGAGAGAGAGGGAAGGGGCTGCACACAGACAGTCTGTTGGTTGGGCTTTTTTTTTTTTTTTTTTTTTTTTTTATTAAATGTAAGATTTCACAGTTGTTCTAGTTAATGTGAAAAGG
Organism: Melanerpes formicivorus; assembly: GCF_026170545.1. Classification (NCBI taxonomy): domain Eukaryota; kingdom Metazoa; phylum Chordata; class Aves; order Piciformes; family Picidae; genus Melanerpes; species Melanerpes formicivorus. The sequence goes on along the minus strand of NW_027142356.1, from coordinate 19,848,879 downwards.
AGTATTAGAAAAAACGTGCTAGTCCTACGAGTTAACTGGCTCTCATATCACAGAATCACAAGATGTCAGAGGCTGGAAGGGACCTCAAGAGATCATCTAGTCCAACCCCCCTGCCAGAGCAAGATTACCTCTACCAGATCTCACAGGAATTCATCCAGAAAGGGAGACTCCACAACCCCCTGGGCCGCCTGTTCCAGTGTTCTGTCACCCTCACAGTGAAAATTTTTTTCCTCATGTTTACATGGAACGTCCTATGCCTCAAATTCCACCCATTGCCCCTTGCTCTGTCATTGGGCATCACGGAGAAGAGCCTGACTCCATCCTCCCAGCACTCACCCTTTAGACACTTATAAACATTAATGAGGTCACACTTCAGTCTCCTCCAAGCTAAAGCAACCCAGCTCCCTCAGTCTCTCCTCATAACAAAGATGTTCCACTCCCTAGTGTACAGTAATATAAACAGTACAAGAAACCTGATTACAATTTTAAAAAATTGCCTTGAACAACAAAAGGTGACTGACAATACAGCACTACCTGAGCACTAGAGCTGCTGAATTTTGACTGTGCAGTTCACTTGTATAAGCCAGCAACTGTAAAAATACTTCAGAATTACTGAAGCTTGCAATAAAAGGAGGAAAACGGAAGACTGTTTTCCTACTTCCTCTTATATGTCTATGTGTCAGGAAAACACTTAAGATTCTTGAATCTTGGAATTATACTGATATCAAATAATAAAAGAAAGTGTGGGAATACAGCACACTTAACTCTCCAAAAGACTGTTTTTCAAATGGAAGTGTTTTTGGAGATGCAACAGGGAAATTTAATTCTCTAATTTTACATATTACCTACCTGCGAGGTATGTAAATCATGATCAATTTCAGTTAATGAAAATCTACAGTCAATAACTGAACCTTTAAATAAAATAGGGTTTACAAGGTCTTAAAAATAAAAAATCCCTAATAAAAACAGAAAAAAAAAAAAAAGAAAAGAAAAAGAAGACTTCCAATGACAAATCTCTTTGTAGATGATAAAGCAACAGGATTAGTGACAAAAATCCTTAAAGAGCAGTCACATTTGTTGCACCAAGGATTTAGGAAACCAGAAACATACTCTGTGATGCACCAGGTAGTCTATTAGACACTCCAATGTAGGACAAGCCCTTAACCTTTTAGACATATATCTTCTGATATTTAGGTTACCTTGAAGAAAAGCTTCATTTATCTACACACTTTTCTTTTTTCTACATTGTGAGGGTTAGCTAACAGTTTATCCCCTCCTAGGAGACCTTGTTTCTACTCTTAGACCGTCACAGCTTTCCTGTGTCTTATGCATAATTACTTATGTCAGTAAACAGAACAAGAGCAAGAATGAAAAATAAATACAAGCAATCACATCTGCTATTGGCATACAGTCATGACAATAAAGTACTGACATTTCTGATACAGAACAATAGGATAGGGGTGCCAAAATCAGCTTTAATTATTAAAGTGGCAATGAAAAAGTAAAACAACCTTAAAGACTTCTGGTTCCTCTGGGGAAAAAAATTTCTCAGCCCAAGAGCAGTGCCCTAGCATTGGCTGGAAGTCTGTCTGACCCTGAGTTTTGGAGGATTGTGGGCAATATTTGGTTTGAAATCTGAAACCAAGGTTTCTCTTTACCACTTACTGAGTCTAAAAGCACTAAAGATTCCTGCGCTGAACTGAAGTTAGTATTCCACCTGCTTTCTCTCAGCCACACTCAACCTGCACTGGACTACACCCATTACTCTGTCTCCCTATAATTGTTGACATCACCAGCATGTGAAATAGCTGGAGGTAAACATGAGATGAAAGCACTGCAGTGCTTATTATAGGTTTTGTTTCCTGCAACACAGTTCTTGACTGATGTGACAATGCCTCTTTTTCATGGCTTCTCCCCATTGTACACACAAATGCTGGGATACATAAAAAACTAGCTCTACATGATACTCATTCTCATGAGTAAATGAATAGATGCAAAAATGAGGCCAACATCTCTTTTGTGAACCAAATGAAAGATGTGTTATTTGGGTTTTTAAAAAGGACAGTCAAAAGCAGGAAAACATCTCTTCATCACAAGACTGAGGTTAGCCAAGGTAAGTGGAGCTTACAAAGCAAGCAAAGTAAAAACAGTATTTTGTGGAAATATAATAGGATTTGAGAGAAAATGGTAAGTCATTTCAGCCAAAATTGCTTTAGGCATCAGATACAACTGGAAAGGTCATGCTCATCTAGTGGGAAAGAGGTTCAGCAAGGCAGTGCTGAATGTGGTATTTAAGATCACACAGGAAAAGAGGACAGGATAGCAGGAATGCTACCCCAAAAGTGCACTTAACTGGAAATAGAAAGGAGCCAGGAGCCACCAGAGAGCTGAGGAGACGATATGGAGGTCTGAAAGTCCAATCTGAACAGTGTTAATCATGTAGTTCTGCTTTCAGTGTATTAGAAGAACCTTCTATTTGGACAGAATGTCCAAATACAGTTTACAAGAGTATCTTGTTAGTTATTTTTTACAGTAATCATGGAGGAAATGGCTAATTATTTATAATTTTAGTTAAGACACTTCAAAACCATTTTGCAGTAGCTCCTTTTTCCTTTTCATTTATGAAATTATTTTTACTTATGTCACCTTCCACATAAATATGCCACTGGTTCTACTTTCTCACAGCATATAGCTGTAAATCATCAGTAATGATTTAGCACAAGGCTACTGAGATGAAAAAAAAAAAATGATGATGATTATTCTTTTGATTTTTTTTCCTTAAATAATTATGTTTACAGTTTGTATTATCTTATAAGAGCATTCACATTCATAATTTGCATTACACACAGGAAGCTGGGATTGGGAAGGATTCTTTTTTTTAACTTGTGTCATCATTAAACACAACTAAAACTATAACTTTAATGTTTAAAATGTGATGAAAACTGTAATAAATTTTGTTCAGGAGTGAAAACATGTAAAGAACCAGGTGGGAAAGGGAATGTTCTTGTGGAAGACTCAAGGTGGTTGCTGGGGAAAAACAAATTGTAGTTTGGGGGTTTGTTTGTTTGGTTGCTTTGTTTATTTTTTTTCTTGTACCACATAAATGGAAAGCACTGAAATATATGTCAGGCAATTTTTCTATTTCATTTTTTTTGCCATAAGTTTAATAAATATTCAATCAAAAGGGAGACATATACACCAATTTTCATTAGTTGAGAAAAATACAAAGAGAAGGATTGCAAAATGGGAGGACTATAGACCACCCTTGTGGAAAAATCAAGGCCATGCTACCTCAGGAAGCTTAAAAATAAGAACATTAACACCATGACTAATAACAAGAAGCTATTTTTTAGATTAAAATAAGAAAAAATAATATTAATATGATAGAAGAAGCAATTTTTTAATGCATTATGTCTAAATAGAAAAAAAGGCAATTTTGGCATCATTCAGTCTTTTAGTAGTAACTGAATTTGTCATACTTTGTGAAAGATAGCTCACTGAAGACAGTTTAAAATCATTTTTAGAGTAATGGCACACCAAACAGGACATTTAAGCCATTAAGAGGTGACAGATAGGAGAATTTCAAGTGAGATATATATTTTCAAATCCTAGTTACGAATTTTTATAAAACTGATGTCAACAGCTTTTTGTTCTGAACACATGACCATCTATTTTCTGAAGACTTATTTCCCTGTTACTATTTAAAAACCCCAAACAAGCAATGAAAAAAAAACACACAAAAAATAAAAAAAATCTGGAAATTTCTTTCGATTAACCTTTGCCAAGGAATGTAAACATCTCTGCCTTGCAAGGTGTAAGACATAAGTTTAACTCTTAGATAACAGACCCACCCACCATAACCTCTTCCTTCCCCAATATAAGAATGAAGCAACTCACCACCTTTCCTTGACTGCCTTTGTTGTATTCTGAATAACATGATGCTCAGCAACTGTGAAAGAATACCTACTAACAACATAATTAAGATTTTGCCCATTTCTTTCAAACGTGAATCTTACTGTGAATGAAAGTACTGTAAGTGTTTAAAAGTGTAGGATATTTTAACTCCAGTATTACATAAATTAGAGTGGTAGCAGTTGAATGTCAGGACTCAATACCCACTGACTAGGGTTCTTTTACATATTACACATAAGGTGGGTTTAAAGTTTAGACTCACATTTACTTATTTGATGTAGTAGAGTGGTACAGCATAGCACCGAAATCACAGCAGAAGCACAATATAGCTGTTGCGGTACACAATTGAATCACTATGCAAACATGTTTCGCATTACCAGTTCCTAAACTTTTACTGTCATGATACTGGGCATGCCCAGTCACTGGGAAGGAGTATCAAAGTTGAAGCTAGGTCAAGCTCATTGCTGGTTTTGAAGTTATTATCTAGCCAGTTTTGAAACTTAATGTTAGGCTGAGCCAGATATATACTTTCTCTCTCCATGCTGCTCTGGTTAGTTCAGAAAGATACTACTCTTCACTAATTATCTCATGGAAACCTGTTTACACAACCTGAAGACTCAGTGATACAGCCATATATCTAAAAGGTTACTCTTTAGTATCCCTAAAAGTGCAGCTTTCTTTACAATACTTGGTCATTCTTTACACTCTTCCCTGAGCTCATTATTTTTGCCCTTCTCACCTGCATCTTAGCCCATTAGGGAGGAAGTCAGTCACAGTGAAACACTGCTAATGGGATACAAATGCAAAGGTTCTTAACTGCCAGACTTCATCTAACATCTCCATAATTAGCAGATATTAATTATCTGAATGACTTTTTCTTCTCTCTCACCTAGTACATTCTGTCTTGTCTTCTGAATTTCTCTGAAATCTTTTGAGGTGCAGAGTTATGCTTGTGCTTTTCCCCATCTTGACAACAGTATTCACAGAAAATGTCATTTATACTTAGGGACATGTATCCATACTTATGGGTACAGCAGAATAATAATTAAACCCACATTTTTCTCTTTAGAGATGTACTACAATTTTGTTACTTATCTCAAAACAAAAGTAAACAGTAAGTTTCCTTAGGATCTGCTTAAAATGAAAACAAGTGCAAGATACAAACTTGTGAGAGATGAACAGGACTTTCTCCATATTCAAGTAATTCCTTTGGAGAGATAGCTAGAGATACAGCACCATCTCTTCTATCTCAAATTGATTAGCAAGTTAACAAGTCTTTTATTCCACTACTGAACCATGTTATAAATGTACCTATTAGGTCTCAAAGAAAAGCCCAGAACAGTTTTACTTGAAGAGTTGGGACCAAGGGTACACCTAAGTGGCAATGTTCACATTTTGATGTATGTTGCCTCAAAGCATTAAGGGATTCTATCTACAATGATGTCCTCAAGTATCACTTTCCTCTGCTATTGGTATTCTTCAGACATTTAAAAAGGAGCACTTACCTTCACATACTGCATCATGTGCAAGTTCTATTACCAGCTTGGGAAGTCAAGAAGTCTCTTTCAGCTTTCAAAATTACAATATCCTTGGTTTAAGATGAGATGTTCAGAACTATGGATTTCAAGTGACAAAACATACTGTTTGAGTTTTGCTTAGGCCATATTTCAGTCCAAACAGCACTTGGGTTTTTCATTTGCAAATGTACATTTAAATACCTTTTGTGCAAACTCAGTCAGAACATCACACAACTGAAACAAAGTAAGGTTGTTATTGTCATAATCATAGAGTCACGTGATAATTCAGGTTTGAAAGGACTTGGCAGATATCCAGTCCAACACATTCCTCAAAGCCAGTTCAGCTGAAGGTCAGAAGTGCATAATCAAGCCAATCAAAACCCCTAAAGATGGAGCCTTCACAGCCTCTCTGGACAACCTGCTCACATGCTTAGCTGTCCTCACAGTTTTTCCTTACATTCACTCTGAAACTCTTGATTCAGTTTAAATTGTGTCTTGTCATTCTGCTCTGCACAGCTGCACATCTTTTATAAATCTATGAAGCTAGTAGCAGGCCTTCCTCAAGATGTCTCCTCTCCAGGATGAAAAGACCCCTTTACCTCAGAGCTTCTCACAGGGCTGCCAGAAGAAAAAGCAAACCAGACTTCTATCTCTTCCTGTTGTTGAAATTAATGCTTTCAGTCAGACCACCTGTCTTTAAGAAAGCTGAACTTCAGCTGTAACAGCTATGAAAACAACCATGGTGATTAATAATTTATCTATGGGTTAGTTGTTTAGGTGGGTTGGATTGGTTGATGGGTTGGACGCGATGATCTTGAAGGGCTCTTCCAACCTGGTTTATTCTATGTAACTCAACTGCAAAAAGTGCTGAGAAGTTGAGACAATAAATAGCCTGGAAAATATTATCAAAGCATCAGTAAAATTATTGAAGGCAAAGAATTTATCACAACAAACGACATATGCATAAACTTGTGCTGGAAACCTTCATTGTTTTAGTACAGCATTTAGTAAAGCTTTGGAGGACTTTATAAATATGTGTGGAAAATAAGTTTGTGATAACAGTACTATAAAGTCTGATAGTTTGCAAAGTTGTTTTAAAGGAAATAAAATTATCCTTTATATATTCATACCCTTTTTCAGCATTTTCCTGATTTATTATGCAAGCAAGGAAGGTTTTGAGGTCAGGGTTTTTTAAAAACCTTTTCTTCATCCATAGTAATCCTTCAGGGAAGCTCTGAATGTAGCCACAATCTGGCAGAAACAAAGTATTGTCAGTTCACATTGCTACTGGTTGATACATACTGCTTGAGCACTGAGAGATAATTCAGTCAGAAGTGCCTTAGAGTTTGGAATTGCTGCTAAATGGTTTTCTTGAGTTTATTGTTAGGAGACCCTGATGCAAATGGAAAATGTTCAGGTACCTCAGAATTAGAGCCTGGAGAGGCAAAAGATATAAAAGATTGTCTAGATGTAGCTAATGAAACTGACACAGGGTGTGGGACCCTGCTATGACTTATTCTGAGACCTGCTTGTGGCCTTCCAGTATCTAAAGGGAGCCTACAAGAAAGCTGGCAAGGACTTTTTAGGGTGTCAGGTAGTGATAGGACTAGGGGGAATGGAAAAAAAAAATAGAATTGGGTAGATTCAGATTGGATGTTAGGAAGAAGTTCTTCACCATGAGGGTAGTGAAACATTGGAACAGGTTGCCCGGGGAGGTGGTAGAAGCCTCATCCCTGGAGGTTTTTAAGGCAAGGCTGGATGTGGCTCTGGGCAACCTGATCTAGTGTGAGGGGTCCCTGCCTGTGGCAGAGGGGTTGGAAGTAGATGATCCTTGAGGTCCCTTCCAACCCTAACAAGTCTATGATTCTACGATTATGCGACTTCATCTTCATGTGACTGAGAACAGCTGAACAGTGCCTCCCACCATTTTGGATCTGAATTCAGAAAATTGAAAATAACCATCTTCAGTCTTTGAAGATGTGGCACTTAAAATGTAGATGCAGGAGAAACAATGAAAGATTTCCTCTTTTTTACACTCTATCCAGTGGTGAGAGCACTTGTCCAGCATAGCCTGATTCCACACTTTTATGCAATAAAGTTATAATCAGACAAAATTGTTGACCTATAAAATATTTTACATAGTTTATATGTCTGTATTGGTTTTCCCTCTGAAGAGAATGGTAGTCAGAATCTAGTGAATAAGTGAAATTGTTAATTAATGCAATTTAGAATTTTTCTAATATTAACTAGGCATGATCCTGTAGCAACTCGTTGATTCATCATTTCCAGAAGCTCTTGAAATGCATTGCAGGTCTTTACTTCAATATACTATGAGAAAGTGAAAATATGAATACAGATAATCATGAGGGGGTTTTAGATTTTTTTGAGACTTACCAATTTATTTACAAAATACCCTTCAATGTGTCCTGTTACTGGGTCTTTCACTAGGTGAAAAACAAATGTCCCAATTCAGTCACACTAAGTATCTTGCAGTAAGTAGGCAGAAAGATGTGGTAACTAAGTTCTTTTCATAATTAGCAAATCATCTATTCTGCCATCCATATTTGGGAATATTTCATTCCTAACTGAAATGCAGACACTACCTCAGTGTAACCAAAGAGTCATGCGATAACACAGAGAAACCAGAAGATTCTATTAATTGAAAACTTGAAACTGCCAATGAAGAGTCACTATTTAAAATCTAAATAGTATTATGTTAGTCTTAAATGTTCAGACTCCCTTTAACCTTTATCTAATGGACAGCTCTATTTAATGATATGACTGTGAGCAAGAAATTCAATAAAATCTCAAAATGGCACTTTTAACCTCATTGGTATAAATTGTAGAGTTCTTAGAAACTTTCTTTTTTTTTTTCTTTTTCCTTCCAGAAGTTTTTAAAGATTTGCTTATACAAGATATATTGCTCATGCAGTTGCAAAGACACTAAATTATCTGTTTGGCACTTATGTCTAGATGTTTGAAATCTACAATTTACAGGAAATACAATTAAATACACTAAAGGGGTTGTTCTGAGCTCAGTTTACTTATTTTTACAGTTGCTTTAATAGAAATCTCTCATGATTTGATATTATAAACCAAGCAGCCAGAAAGTATATAAATGGAGACATATGGTGATAATCTGGACCACATTCCAGAAGTGAAAGACCAAATTTTGGAATAAAAATCTCTACAAGTTTATAAAAGAAAAGCTTTAAAGAAAAAGTCATTGCTGCTTTTAATCCCTCATAAGTATTGACTATTAAACATATAGTAGTGCAGCAAATAACCAGCTGTTTATCAGTATGGAATAACATTTAAAAAGACACCTTTAGACATGGACTATTAGAAATGCCTACTGCCAAATTGAATCGAATAGTAATTTTGTTTTACTTTGGCACCAATTTTTCTTTTGTTGGTGACTTTTAAAATAGCTCGACAGGTAATTTTCTCCATAAATAATTAATTTTTTAATACCTTAGCAAAAGCAGCGCTGTCATTGCAATCCTGATGAAGAGCACTCAGTCTTGTCCTCGCATATGCTTCTCAAATTCATTAGCATACTTGAACACAGTAGAAACTTTGAGCAGTTGTAGCAGAACTTTGTCATCACCATGTATTTGGCTTCTTCTATTATATTTCCATTATCTTGCACTACTTTTCTCTAATGTATTTCCACAAGAAAATTCTAAATCTCAAAAGTGTGTAACAGCTTGTGAAGTAATATATGAGCGCTTACCCTAAATGAACATAAGGCATTCATTGCCTCTCCTTCCAACAACAATTGGGAAAGACAGGATTCAAAACCAACCATTATTTCATCTGGTCTTGTATTAAGGGAAGTTTGAAACACTGAAGACAGTGTCTGATTTTCATTTATCCCATGGGATTAACGAATTTCTTGCACACTAGAAACCTGTTTAAGTTTCATAAAATGGGAAAGAAACAAACTGTGGTCTCTGAGCTATTACACTAAACTAGGTAAGAAAAATGCAGGGAATTGGAAATACTCCTTTACCATACTGCTTCAGCTAGTGTCAAAGATGACTTAAGATGAGAATAGAGGAATCAATTTCAAGCAACCATATTAAACCAATTATCATGATTTTTCTAGCATAAAAATTACTGTGATACTACTGACATAGTCAAACCTGTTACCTTTTTTATTAGAGATATTGGCCTCCTGTTTCATATAAAGACCAACTTAGGTTATTCAAGTTTTAAAACTTCTGTAATTGCTAAATATTGCTAATACAACAGAGTAAAATTCTGCTCAATCTGACAACTGACTTGGACTTAACGTTAAGGCAAGGAGAAGTCAAAGTAAATGTACAATCCACCTGCACTGAGCAGACTGGATAGGGAGTTTTTCAGTTGTTTTACTGGAGTTCATGCTTATTTGTTTGTACAGCTTCTAAACTAGAGGTTTTTTTGGATCCAGAGGCAAGGCATGAAAATAGATGTCTGTCTACACTCTAATTATGCTGTACCTAATTGATTAATAGATGAGTTTTAATTTGCAGCAGCCAAATTAAACTTTTCCAGCTATTTAAGCTCTTCTAAGAAGTTTTCCTTCCATGCTGTGGAATGAAATGCTACGTGCCACCTACTGCTTCAGCGTGGCTACACTGGAGCATTCACCAAAGTCAGGACTGTTTAAAATTCATGGGGTTTATTCTCCTTTTGTCAAGCATTTTCTACATACAGAACATTCACATGGTGTAAATTACAGAAGAAAAACACATGAGACAGACTACTGCAAATAAGTGAGTAACAGTTTACAGGATTCTTGTTTGTTCACAATGGAGAAAAATTGTTGAAAAGAAAAACAGATTCAGAAGCTAGAAATGTAAGCAAACTTTAATCTTAGTTAAATTTACCTATCAGGAGGTTTGCTCAAGCTAAAGAGATCTACTGTACCACACAGGGCAAAATGCTAAATGCACACAAGATTACAATGCTAGAAAATTCCAGATTTCTAAGCAATTTTACACAATCTAAAATGCAGTAAAATTTTGCTTTAAAAAAAGACAAAGATATATTTTTTTCTGATTGCTTTCAGTTGAAGAGTTTATAAGCACATTTCAGCAAAAACATAATAAAAATAAAAATACTCCCAAACTTTTAAGTGATTGCTTAAAGTTTAGATAGCTGTTTACTGCTGGCTTTCTGATACTACCAACTTATTACTCTACTTATGGGAATCTTATTTCTCCCATTTACATATTTAACTATTGTTAATAGAATTCTAAGTAAATAAACTATAAAAAAATACAAAGTTTTTCTTGGTTTTGTTTTATGTTTTTTGGGGATTTTTTTTTGCATGAATCCAATTGGAAGAATGGAATAGAAAAAGCTGTTGAGCTAAACAAATGGTTTAAGAAATATGGATCAATGGTATAACACATGAGCAACAAAATTATCTGCTGGCTGTAGACTTCAGTTCTTTGCATTTTCAGTTTCTTGAACTGCATTTTGTTTGGTTTAAAATGTTTTCTGGATGATACAAGTGAAGCTTTGTGATGCCAGGTTTTTAGAATGTTGTTTACTCTGAAAGGATAAGCACAATATTTCTCTTCAGTAGAACCAAAACTCCTTGCTGATGAAATCCTGATAGGTGAAAAACCTAATATCTATTTTTCTCTAAAACTGTTAGGCTTCCATAGGCAGCTCCCTCAACTAAGACTTAGCACAAAAATAAACTTGCAGTGATCAGGAATCGCTGCAAACGTAATTTCTCTTTTTTTTTTCCTCTCTGTGTATGTTCCGTACCTTGAGACAAGAAATTTGCTACTAGAAGTTTTTTTTTTATTGACAAGCAATCCTGTAGCCACTATGGGGTTAAATGATACAATTCCTGCGCTTTACCTTTCCTGTGAAACTGTCGCTTCAAGGCACAAAAAGATTAAACAGTGGGCTGGATAGATTAGGACAGGACATTTCAGTTTAAGTGGTCAAAATTGTACAACAGCTCTTATTTTGTGTCAGAAGCAACCCAAATCAAAATTTGAATCATATTTAAGTCTCCTATTTACAAATGCAAAGTATCATATTAAATTCCCTGAAGCTTTTTGCTTGTTTGTTTTCCTACTTCCTTTAAAATGATTTTCATCAATTTCAATATTTACTAATTTCAGTCAAACACCACAATCCCAACTGATAAATAACAATGAGTAGCATTATCAAATAGATACTGTTTTGGTAACTTTTATGGAAGTTGATTCAAATTCTGTTCCAGTCAAAGAAATAACAGGCATAGAAGGGCCTAAGAATTTAAAATTTAAAATTCTGTAAATTTGAAGAATGGTGTCATTTAAGTGCAATGTACTGTAAAACTATTAATATCTAACATAGATCCTTATGCTTCTCCAACCCAAACTACTGTGTTGCCTCTCTCAACTTCAGTGATTTCACAATTTAACTTATTGAGCCGTCCATCCAGGATAAACAGAGATTCCTTGGAAGGGGTCATGAGATACTGACCAAAAAGGCCACTGTCTTTTATAAGACGGTTCTTACTGTTCCAAGGCCATTCACCTGCTTTGACAGGCTCCTTCAGACTCTTCACCATCTTAACCTTGCCAGAGGAGAGCTCCATGAAGAGAACATCAGTTTGTGTGCTGGAGCTACAGTAGACATTGTACTGATGAGCTTCAGTGAATGATGGCTGAAAAGCTACGTCAGATATGTGCAAATTAGTGTGAATGTCAAATGCATCCTGTATTTCTCCTCTTGTTGTTATGGACTGGATCCTCATGAGACCTTTTGCATCATCAACGCTGAGAAGGTAGTGTCCATCTGGAGAGATATGCGGTGTGCCTGTTACGTCACCATTGTATCCAATCACAGAATCAGTAACACTATCCACTATAAGCTGTGGTAGGACAGCCCCAGTGGTATCAGGCTTACAGCAGATAAAAATATATCCTCCAAGAAGTGTATAAGCCAGTGACTGAGGAATGCAATTATAATCCTTTAAACTAATTGTCTTGATGTATGACATAGTTTCTAGATCGATTTTCTGGAGCACAGGCTCATCCTTGTGAAGAATAAATCCAAATCTGTAAGGAAAAGCACAAAGTGAAAGAAAGCCAGAGCTACTGTGTGCATTATGTACAAAAAGGGAAAGTATTTATAAGCAAAGCAGATGAGCTAATTTGTCCAGCAGTATATTGCTATATAACTCAGCATCAGATGTTTCAGACATTAAATAGTTTAAAATAGTTAATTTCAAGTGTTCTTGCAATTGCAAGTTAGAGTGCATCAAATGAAATGTCTAAACCCCATTTATCTGATTAATGGAATTATTTATTTTTTCTACTGACATGAAGTAAAGGTAACTATTACTCTGAGCATGTCTATTCAGTTATAAGTTTTACAAAAGCCAGTAAGGAAAAAAGATTAAATGTCCATAAACAGTACACTGCACATATTTTAACTCACTTCATATAGTTCTTCAGCGTTCTTGGGAACTTAACCCTGCACTCATTGTTATTCAGATGATTATCTGAATCTTCCTCATGTTAATTCAGCAGAAATGAATCTTGTAAAAGGATATAGGTTTATGCCTCCCACCTATCCAAGCCCCGTATTGCTTACAATTTCAATGACCCTTTGTGCTTTCCCACATCACGTAATTTTCACTGAACATGAATAATGTGGTTAAACTTTGAAATCCTAGAGCTGAACGTTTATGATATTTTAAATGCAAACCATTTGACTGTTCTTTAATGTTAACTCATTAAGTTCTGACTCTCTATATGCAAAATCCACTGCCCTAAATATTATGGAGTCATTGAAAGCACATTGGTTTGCCTCCTAATCTAAGTAGATTTCACATAAATGTTCCCAAACAGACATTTTCCTTTGGCACATTTCTTAATGTAAAATTTTCCACTGAATCTTTGATCCTAAGGATGAAGCTGCATGCTGATATATCATCTGAAATTATCTTTCACATTCTGTTGATATAAAGCACTACAACAGCCAGAATGCTTCAACAACAGCACAAAAATTTCAGACTGTATTTGCAACTGCAATATATTTACTAGTAACAGGCAAAAAGGTTTCAGGACGTTGTTAAGTCAATTCCTCCAACATACCATGAATTACATTTGCACTTCCTACTGAACTGACATAAGAAGATTTTCAGTTTTAGCCCCACCTTCCAAATTTTTGCATACTGCTTCAGTAACATAGGATAACAAAACTATAAAATTATTTTGATTGGAAGTGACTGCAGCATTTAATTTGGTCCAACTCCCACCCAAGGAAGGGCCAGAAGCATCACACTGCCTGTGATTTTGAGTTGAGCTGATTACAAGATAATTTTTGGCTTTGCTTATTGAGCCACTTATACGTATGTGTAATCTGAATCAAACCGTCTTGGCTAGAAAACGGGTGACTGAGCCTTTGTGAAAGTTATGTCAAGACAACTTGACAATTACTTTGGCTCTTCTATTCACAAAGTCTGTTGTTCTGTCACAGAGGAAGACTAGGACCATCAAGCAGAATTTGATTTTTAGCTGTTTTGACCATCTAATATTATACTTTTCATAATCTTTTTGGAGGCAGACATAAAGTCATTGATTCCTAATTCTGTTACTATGTAGTAAGCATTTTTTGGCCATGAGGTACAAACTCATACTGTATTAGGTACAGCATGGCCCTGTAATAGAAGAAATTAAATAGCAGCTTCAGTGTTTAACAACCAGCATCAGACATAAACGCAACAGTGGTTACAAAAGGACAATGGCATTAGCTTATTGATTATTACATAACAGCTTTCAATGTAAAGCAACAGTCAATGAACTGTAAAAGAGCATTCACGACATTCTGGGTAATGAAGTACACTTATGTTTACTTCTGCCAAACAATAACCAAAACCTCAGTGTATCTTAAACCAACTTTTTTTTCTGGACAAGAATTGACTGAGAACTAGGCATTATCATCACCATTTGTCTCAGATGCAACACAAAACTGAACTTGTAATTTTCTAAATCAAGCACTAAAAAAAAAAATCAGAAAGCACAGGCACAACAAAAACAAACAAAGTTATGATAGTCAGTATTATGTACAATCTAAACTTGGCCAACTTTCTTGACCTATCAAGTCTATTGTGTATAAACAGCCTTCAGCTCCCTTCTTAATACAATTATGTTCACGTAATTACAGGCAGACCACTGTCTCTTTGTCTCCACCCTACTCTATGGCTACTGCTTTGGAATCCATTGGCCACATCAGAGCAGAGGAGGCTGTAATGTTGGGGATGTTTCCTGTGATGTGCATTGGTGGCTGAGTGGAGCATAACCACGCTCTTGCAGAGAGTAGCATGGGGAGAACTCACCAGGAATTCATCCTGTAAGGCTGGACAGGAGTGGGAGGGAAGGTCCAAAGTAGGAATCTGGTAAACATTCACAAAGGATCTACCTTTCCCCAGAACCAGAAGAATAGCTGCCAAAAAGTAATTTATTACAACTAATACAATTTTGTCAATGCTATTATTCAAACAATTCTTTCTCAGCCTGTCTTCTTGCCTGCAACTTTTCAGTGCCTCACCTAAAATTTGGGAAAGCTGGACAAACATAGACAGCCAAAGAGTTCAATAATACAGATGAAAAAGAAGTGTGTGGGGGAAATGTTTTCAAAGATGCCATTTCTTCTGATGAAAAAGGATTTGGCAAGCTGTGTGTTTGATATATTTATTTGTTTACCTGTCTCAGTGAGAACTGGGTAGCTGGGGTTTTGAGAAGCAGAACAAATCAAGAGAGGCGTCTGTTCATGTATGTGTAAAGTCTGTGAAGCTGATTCTTAGTCTATGACAACTGCCAGAGAGAGGCATAAGGAAGGAATAAGTAACTGAAGTTCTGGAGGGAAGATGCAGAAGGGAACAGAGGAGGTGAATAAAAGTACTAAGAGAAGTTGAGGATTCCATGTCTGATACAGTGAAAAGAAAAAAAAGCACCACCAAATGACAACCAAACCAACCAACCAAAGAAAACCCCAAACAAAGAATGAGAAATTATACTTTTGCTATCTGAAGATGAGGAAGAATTATCCAAGCCACTAGCAACTGAGGAAGATAATAAAAAGCTTTTTTCGTAGGATAATATATCTATCAGGTTAGATAATTTGCCAGCATTTTAATAAATCTCAGAATAACAGGAAAATAATTGGAAAGTCTAAAAGAAGGTTTTTGAAATATTCATAAGATAAAGTTAGGTATCCTAGCTAAGCTGCATAATTTGATGCATATCCCTGGGAAATAATAAAACAGATTATATGAGAACCAGCTACAGAAAACCATGAAAATAATGCAGTCAGCATGGGGCTATGGAAAAAATGAACTCTGAGACAAACCTAGTTTAGTTTATTTTGTTTTATTAGAAAACCTTGCTGAATGTAACTGAGTATCAGGAGGGCGTACCTTTCTTGGAATAAAACCTTACACCTAAAGGAAAAACAATGTCTCTGAAATAAAACAGTATCACAGTATCACAGTATCACAGTATCACCCAGGTTGGAAAGGACCTCGAGGATCATCGAGTCCAACCTGACACCGCAGACCCCATGACTAGACCATGGCACCAAGTGCCACGTCCAATCTCCCCTTGAACGCCTCCAGGGTCGATGACTCAACCACCTCCCTGGGTAACCCATTCCAATGCCGAATGACTCGCTCGGTGAAGAACTTCCTCCTCACCTCGAGTCTGAACCTCCCCTGGCGCAGCTTGAGACTGTGTCCCCTTGTTCTGGTGCTGGTTGCCTGGGAGAAGAGGCCAACTCCCTCCTGGCTACAACCACCCTTCAGGTAGTTGTAGAGGGCAATAAGGTCACCCCTGAGCCTCCTCTTCTCCAGGCTAAACAATCCCAGCTCCCTCAGCCTCTCCTCATAGGGCTTGTGTTCAAGGCCTCTCACCAGCCTTGTTGCCCTTCTCTGGACACGCTCAAGTGTCTCAATGTCCTTCTTAAACTGAGGAGCCCAGAACTGGACACAGTACTCAAGGTGCGGCCTAACCAGAGCAGAGTACAGGGGCACTATGACCTCCCTGCTCCTGCTGGCCACACTATTCCTAATGCAGGCCAGAATGCTATTGGCCCTCCTGGCCACCTGAGCACACTGCTGGCTCATATTCAGGTGGCTGTCGATCAGCACACCCAGGTCCCTCTCTGTCTGGGAGCTCTCCAGCCACTCCGACCCCAGCCTATAGCTCTGCATGGGATTGCCATAGCCAAAGTGCAGCACTCGGCACTTGGACTTGTTGAAAGCCATCCCATTGGACTCTGCCCATCTTTCCAGTCGGTCGAGGTCCCTCTGCAGAGCCTTTCTACCCTCTAATTGACTAACATCTGCCCCTAACTTTGTGTCATCTGCAAACTTGCTGATGACTGACTCTACCCCTTCATCCAGATCATCAACGAATATGTTGAAGAGGACAGGGCCCAGCACTGATCCCTGGGGGACACCACTGGTGACTGGCCTCCAGCTGGATGCGGCACCGTTCACGACCACTCTCTGGGCCCGGCCCTCCAGCCAGTTCCTAACCCAGCACAGAGTGTAGTGGTCCAATCCACAGGCTGACAGCTTAGTCAGCAGTTTGCTGTGGGGGACGGTGTCAAAGGCCTTGCTGAAGTCTAGGTAGACCACATCCACAGGCCTCCCCACATCCACCAGGCGGGTCACCTGATCATAGAAAGAGATCAGGTTGGAGAGGCAGGATCTGCCCTTCCTGAATCCATGTTGGCTGGACCTGAGCCCTTGGCCATCCTTCAGGTGCGCAGTTATTGCTGCCAGGATAATCTGCTCCATCACTTTCCCTGGCACTGAGGTCAGGCTGACTGGCCTGTAGTTTCCAGGTTCCTCCATCCGACCCTTCTTGTGGATGGGGACCACGTTGGCCAGTTTCCAGTCATCTGGGACCTCACCAGTGAGCCAGGACTGGAGGAAAATGATGGAGAGTGGCCTAGCTAGCACATCCGCCAGCTCTCTCAGCACCCTAGGATGGATCCCATCTGGTCCCATGGACTTGTGGATATCCAAGTGGCTCAGCAGGTCCCGAACTAACTCCTCATGGATTTCCAGGGTATTACTCTGCTCCCCGACCCCAACGCCCAGCTCCGGAGACCACTCGTCCTGAACTCCTGCCTTGCTGTTAAACATTGAGGTAAAGAAGGTGTTCAGGACCTCAGCTTTATCCTCATCCTCAGTAACTGTGTTCCCCTCCAGGTCCACTAGGGAGTTCAGGTTCTTCCTGCCCTTCTTCTTATTGTTAATATATAACATATAATAATATAACATAGTTGTTAATGTAGAATCATTATTTTGCAGGCAAATTTTGCTTTTGCTTGATATAATTTCTGATACTCCACAAAATTTTCACATATGATTTGGATGTAAATATGTTTCCACATGACACTCAAGTACGGTAAAGTCGCTATATTAGTCAGTTGCTCATTGAAGCAAAATGTGTTCAAAGATAGCCAAGTGTGAAATCCAGCAACTTTACATGTGAATGAAGAATACAGTATGTGCATAAAGTAGATTCATTATCCTGGAAAGTAGTGACTATAAAGGAATTTAGGAATCACAGCAGACATGAAGTTCAGGATGAGATCTGAGTCTAATGAGTCAAAAAAGAAAAGAAAAAGGAAGACCAATGGCCCTTGTAAAGTCCTTAGAGGAATATACTTCATAGAGAGAGTGATTGCCCATTGGAATGGGCTGCCTGGGGAGGTAATGGAGTCACTATCATTGGGGGTGTTTAGAAGGAGGCTTGATGGGGTGCTTGGTACCATGGTTTAGTTGATTAGATGGTGTTGGATGATGGGTTGGACATGATGATCTCGAAGGTCTCTTCCAACCTGGTCTGGTCTGGTCTGGTCTGGTCTATTCTATTCTATTCTATTCTATTCTGAAAGAGGTAAGAATAGTGCAACATTCTCCTATGGACGTTGCACATTGAGGAGAGGAAATTAAGAATACTAAATGCTGGTTTATTTCCACCCTTCTGAAAAAGGAGTATTAAAAAATTAGGGGTACAGAAAAATCTGAAATTACTTGATGGATAGAGACAAGAATCTGAGAGAGTGCAATAAATACAATTGAGATACTACTTACTTACAACATATATATATATACCTGAATGGAGAAAATACACTGTTCAGTAACATTGTCCTTAATTTTTAATTAAAAATAGTTTGGGTTTTGTTTGTTTGGTGTTTTTGTTTATTTGTTTTTGTAATACTAGATACAAGAAACCATTGCAACAAATTACCACAGAGATGATGATTTTCCTTTGGTGGGCATCTCCAGGGAAAGATTATGCTCTTTTTTTTGTATGATTTGGCCAAATACAAGAAGAATATCAGATTCATTTTCTGGATCTCTGGATGACTCTCTGATTTTTTAAAACATATAGCACAGACAGAAAGTCAGACAAGGTGTTCTAGTGGTCCCTTCTAGCTGTAACTATATGAAATACTGCCTTTTGGGCTTTGTTCATACAATCAAAATTGCTTAAGTACAGTAGATTTTAATCTTATACTACTCAGCCGTTTAATGCTGGGATTTTAAGAAGCAGCCAAGTGTTTAAAAACTTATGAAGTTAATTGTGATTTGACACAATATCTTAGCTCATACACACACAATAAACACAAAAAGAAAAAGTATCATGCAAAGATCTGTCATTCTGTAAGCCTGAGCTTTAGAAGACACTTCTACTTTAAAGAAAAAAAGCTGTTAAAAAAAAATCTTACACTGTTTGTGGTCTTAATTAATTATGAATTTCACACAAGTTACTACTAATTTATACAACTACTGATACACACACATATATATAGAAAATAAACATTCCCCTTGAAAACACATTGGAAGTTCCTGAATTACTTGTATAATATTACAACTAGGAGGTGGTGGCATCACCATCATTGGAGGTGTTCAGGAGGAGACTTGATGGGGTGCTTGGTGCCATGGGTTAGTTGTTTAGGTGGGTTGGATTGGTTGATGGGTTGGAAGCGATGATCATGAAGATATCTTTCAACCTGGTTTTATTATTATTATTATTATTATTATTATTATTATTATTACATCAGCTATAATTTCATTCAGGAAGAAAGATGTTCTAAGACTGGGATAGTCATCCCTTTGAAATGTATTGATCTAAATTCTAATTTATTCTAATTCTAATTTATTGATCTAAGTTCCAGGCCCCTCAGTTTAGGAAAGATGTTGACTTGCTGGAATGTGTCCAGAGAAGGGCAACAATGCTGGGGAGGGATTTGGAGCATAAGCCCTATGAGGACAGGCTGAGGGAGCTGGGGTTGCTTAGCCTGGAGAAGAGGAAGATCAGAGGAGACCTTATTGCTGTCTACAACTACCTGAAGGGAAGTTGTAGACAGGTGGGGGCTGGTCTCATCTCCCTGGCAATCAGCACCAGAAGAAGAGGACACAGTCTCAAGCTGCACCAGGGGAAGTTTAGGCTGCGAGTGATTTGCCATTGGAAGGGGATTCCCTGGGAGGTTGTGGAGTCACTATCACTGGAAGTGTTTAAGAAGAGACTGGATGGGGCACTTGTTGCCATGATTTAGTTGATTGGATAGTGTTGGACGATAGGCTGGACTCAATGATCTCAAAGGTCTCATCCAACCTGGTTAATTCTATTCTACTCCAAATGTAGATCAGGGTGGAGAGGTTGAAGAAACAGTGATAGATCATGAAGACCTGTTCAGAACTGTTACCTGCTTGCACATAGGAAAAATCAGTAGCAAACAAATCTTAGCTTGGTTGTCCAATAACCTAATTGCTGCCTTTTAACTACCTTATGAACCTGTCTATACTTCACTACTGTTCAATATTAAGAACCTTCTCAGAACACCAGTCTCAGATTATTGATTCTGCTTTCACTACCAGGCTGGACTTCGTCAATGAGGAGGCAAGAGTTAACTGTAAAAAAGTACTATTTACCCCATTTGTCAGAAAATAGTATTGCAAGTCACTAAAGACAGCTTTGAATGGCACAGGTTAGTAGATTGGAAAACCTAAAAAAGTTGGTGATTTATTAGACTTGTAACAAAATCTCCTCCAGTGGTGTCTATAGGCTCAGCATAACAGTGACATTTCACAACATTCATATTAGTAAAAGAGTTTGTTGGAGGTCCTCAGTACAGCAAATCAGCAAGTGCTCAGATTTCACTGTCTTTCCTTCCCCCTTCCCCCTCCCCCTCCTTCATAGTAAAGGAAATCTATGAAATCTGAGTAAAGAACCCTGGAATACACTACTCTCTTTTATGGTAGCTAAAAGCTACCTTTTAGTTTTCTAAAAGGACTCAAAAAATACAGCCATTCATAATCAAGTGATAAAATTGTGACTGATACCAGCATACTGTTAGCCTGTTTTTTATTATTAGGCTGTTGGAAAACAATTGATATTTGAGAGTAACTTCACTTGTCCCAAATGATTTATAGAGAGATGGTGGTGTATTTAACGCAAAGTTTCCTCTCATATAGATTGATATGCAGAAGCTCCTTCTCACTGTTCATTAATCCTGATTAATATTTATGAGAAACTCAACCCTCATGTCTCTTCTATGCAGTGAAATCATGCACAATAGCAGACAACATAGGAAGCCGTTTGTCAGAGTGCATATTGGAGTCCTGTGCAACTCAAGTCTACAAGACATGAGAGTAAATCTTCACATTTCCTGCAATTTATTTTATAGTTAATGCAAGTGGGAATCTGTAGCCTGTGGGCATATCACTCCAATTGAAGTAAATGCAAGAACTGTGAAATCTGAGGCTGTTTCTTTCTTCACTCATGCCATATGAATGAATAACAAAAATTCTAATCCCAGAGTTTCAAGATTTCCAACCATACATTTTGACAAATAATTAAGAGAAAAGGGTTAATCATATTTAGCAACTCTGTCACATTTTCAGTATGAGCAATATACTGGGTTTGGATGGGACTGAGTGACTTTTTTTCATACTGCCTTGTGTGGTGCTGTGTTTTGGATTTGTGAGCAAAAGTGTTGATAACTCCCCAATGTTTAAGTTATTGCTCAGCAATGTTTGCACAGCACCAAGGACTTCCCAATTTCTCACTCTCCCTGCAAACAAGCTGAGGGTAGCCAAGAAGCTGGGAGGTGATACTACTGAGATAGTTGACCTCAACTGACCAAAGGGATATTGCATGACATATAACATCATGTTCAACAATAAAACTCCTTCAAAAGTAGCCATTGCTCCTAATAATAAATTATTACTTCTTTTGTCTCACAATATACATTCAAGATCAGAGTTTTTAGAAGTGATTTTAAAATGTTCTAAATACATTTAAAATATGGGATTTGGAACTGCAAGCTTGCATGTAACACAAAAAATGATGAACAGTAAGCCCATGAATTGTACCATTCTTTTTTTTCCAAAACCAGTTATGATAATTATCACTATTCTATTTCTCTAACTATTGCAAATGAGTTAATCTGAAAAAACTCTCATTTACAAGCTGAAAAACAAAGGAAGCAAGTCAGGTTAATGCCCTACCAAAACTACTACTCTGTCTTTTGCCAAAGTATCAAATGTGTCAGAGTACAAGAAATTTTTCAACAAGTGGGTTTGGAAAAACTTGTTCATGAGAAATTGACCATCTTTGAGAGGTAACTTATGTAAATGAATGTTCGGCCCAGATTTTAATGCTACCAGTTTTGGAAATCTTACTGGGCATTGTTGTTATCCATCCACATTACCAGTTTTTACAAGTCTTACTGTCCTCTCCTCACATCCAGTTTTCACATTATATTTCACAAACTTTCCATCACCTTAGGTTCCATTGTTTGTGATACTTACAAATGGTAAACCCAAATTTTAACAGAAATCCTCACATGGTATATGGCAGACAATTATAGAAAAAATGTGCAAGTTCAGAGCATGTTAACACAACAGAATTCATATAGCTAGCTTCATTTTACTGTTTAAAATACTTCAATAACTGCCCCTCAAGGTGGTGTGCTACTTTCAAATCAGATCCTGTCCCCCTATTACTGTAGAAAAGTAGATCATTAAGTTTTTGAAAAAATAATGTTGGGTTTACATAACATTCCTGTCAAGATCTTTGCCACATCTGTTCATCCTGAGTATCTCTGATCATTGACCTTATTGCTGTCTACAACTACCTGAAGGGGGGTTGTAGACAGGCAGAGGTTGGTCTCTTCTCCCAGGCAGCCAGCACCAGAACAAGAGGAGACAGTCTCAGGCTGCACCAGGGGAGGTTCAGGCTGGAGGTCAGGAGGAAGTTTTACAGAGAGAGAGTGATTGCCCATTGGAATGGACTGCCTGGGGAGGTGGTGTAGTAGCCATCACTAGAGGTGTTCAGAAGGACACTTGACAGGGTGCTTGGTTGCATGGTTTAGTTGGTTGGGTGGTGTTGGATGATAGGTTGGATGCGATGATCTTGAAGGTCTCTTCCAACCTGGTCTATTCTATTCTATTCTATTCTACTCTATTCTACTCTATTCTATTCTATTCCATAGTACAAGGGGAAAATTTTGGTTTTGAGGAAAGAACAAGAACACATTTTTCCTGTTAAATATCTTGTTATTCTTACATATCTGATACATTGTTATTCTTCCTATCTATGCCAAAAAAACCCACAACCAAACCAACAAACAAAAATGCTTTGAATGTGACAAAACAAATTAAAATGTCTCTTCAGAGCTTCCTGCTATGATTTCTGTGAATTTGTTCCATAACAAGAAGCTAGATTTCAATAAATCAATTACAAAATGTACTTTTGAAATGCCACTTGTAGAATGTGTTATGTATTGGTAGTGGTAAATGAACCTGCCAAACAGAAATTTGACTGAAGTCATAGGGACTTCATAGTTTTATAGAAAGTTTTCTGGTTACATCACATTTATGTGAATAACTCCTCATCATACCAGTAATACCTAAGCAATTTTTTTTTTCCCTATTTTTAAGTACTGGGGAAAGGCTTAATGAGAAACTTATTTCCAGTGTAAGAAGGTCAGTAATTCTTGCCTAAACTTCAGAAGTGCTGCATCCTAATATCCCTTTTGTATCTGGAAAGAATTTATATTGGTCTCAAACCAAAATACATAGTCATTATTCATGGAAGTTGTTGTATTGTCCATCCTTCTCTAAACACAGTTGATAGTTGCATTTCATAGTTAACGTAATGCTGATTAAAACTGACAATGATTTTGCTACCATTTTGCTACAACTGCATATAGATGTGTAGCAAAAGATCATAAAACATCTAAGAACTCCTCTGTATTCAGACCCATCTGTCATCTAAATACTACATGACAAGGGAGGGATAAGAAGGGGAAAAAAACCCAGAACAACACAGTGCTGAAACTGCATAAATAGAACTTTGATTTGATTACTCCCAGTCTGCAGAGTTTTAATGGAGGTGTGTACTGTTTGATTAAAAAAAATGCATGCTAAGTACCATACATATGCATATATGTGTATGTGTATACAAAGCAGGTATAATATCTCAGTACGCAGTTGTAATATAGGGAGAAAAACACGTATTAGGGTATCCTTATTTTGACTGCTTTTTCTTCTAATACCAGAAGTGGATGAGGAAAAACTATTTTTACCTTCCATATTATGGGTTTCAGTCCTAATGCTCAAAATGGTTTTACTGTTCTTCTTTGCACAATTCTGTATTTTCCAAATTTGCCTATAAGGAGCCCACTGATATCTTTTCAGGTCAAATGGTTGGATCCTTAAAAGTTATGACCTCTCCTTTTCCTCTCATAGAATCAGCAAGCACTCCCCATTTAGGATTAAAGGGAAATATTTTCATGACACAGCTGATAAATTGGATAGCTGAATGCTCATATTTCAGTGTCATATAACAGAATTGCCGTGTTAAATCTCAAGCCACACAGAGCTGAATTTGGGATGACTCTGATAAGGATTTCAAGTAATCCACCTTAAAATTAAGAAAGGTGTGCTTTAGATTAAGTACACACACAAAATGAATACACTGCCATGATGGCTAGTGGAATTTTTAGTACTGTATTTTTTATAATAAGTTTCTAATATAAAAATGTTTATAAACCAGGAAATAAGAAATGACAAAACCAACATGACTTAACCTTGTCTTTTCCAGGGCACATGAAAATGTCAATCTGATTATAATCACAGCCTTACTGCTTTTGAATAAACACAACAAAATAAATGTATACTGTCCAAGTATAGCTGATCTCCCCCTCTATGATCATATCTGTATGCAATAAAGAGGTTGAAGAACTGTGATTATAAATTTTGAGCCTCGATACAACTCCTCTTTACAGGCAGTATTCCTTTCTCATCAACAACTACATTTATGCATAATTATGGACGTCTGCATATGAGCTAAACATCTCAGCTGCTATTTTTATAGCAAAGACCTAGTCCATACAATCAACAGAGCCTAGGTGATTTGTTAAGATGAGTAGTGCCAAAGCCTTACAAGGAGTAAACAAAATTGTGTTCTGAAGTCCACTACCTGTATAGACCAGATTCCATTAAGTATAGTAGAAGTTAAAGTTTACATCCACAGATACACTGTATTTTCACATCTAAATCTAAGTGCCTAAAAATCTGAACTTCACACTCACCCTAGGTATTCTATCAGAACATAAACATAATATTGAAAACCAGCCTTATAAAAATTTGCACAGATTTGGAAAATTGATGACTGTGTCAGGATGTGAGAGCTACAATTACGCTTGAAATGTGACTGTCTATTTCGGCAGGCCATTATAATAAATTCAGGTATCACACACCTCTAGTGGTTATTAAAGCTGCCCTTTGTAGTCAGGTATCAAAATGACTGTTTATAGGAGTAGCTACCAATGCTAAAAGTGTCTCGATAAAGAGAAGTGTGTTGCATAAGTCTCCATGCAAAAGAGAGCTAAAAGCAGAGAAGATAACCCTCTCAGAATTTTCAGGGATCCCTGATAATAGTTTTCACAGCTCTCAAAGGGTAGCTTTAGCAGAAAACCTCAAATTCATTTTGCTTTCCACAAAAAGCGTATTTTTTCCAACCATAATGATAAGTTTCAATATTTTGTCAAGGCTAAAGACTCAACAAAAGTGAAATAAAAGCTCTTCAGAGTCTGCCTTTCATTTTGCTCTTCTTACAAATGAATTTTCCAAATGCCACTGTTTATCACTGTATTCTAGTGAGTTGAAATTTCATACCATTATCAAAGTATTTGACATAGTTTTAGAACTAACACCATAGTCTACTGCAAAATATCAACATGAAATTACATCATACAACTTTTATCGTCTCTCATTTAGACAAATATTTTTCAAGAAAGAGTAAATATAATGGAATGTGGCTAGTAATCCTAAATTTACCAATTTGAAAAGGTTACAGATATTCTTGGGCTTAAAAGGTTAATTTTAAGATTATTTCTGCTTGTGCACACAGCAACTATGAAAGCTATGCAAGGGGATGGTACACCACCTACAGGAAGGGTGGAGAGGAACTTTTCATAAGGGTGTCTAGTGATAGGACAAGGGGGAATGGTTTTAAACTGAAGGAGATTAGATTTAGACCAGATTCTAATAAGTTCTTCAGTACAAGGGTGTTGAGACTCTGGAATAGGATGCCCAGAGGGGTTGTGAATATCCCCTCCCTGGAGGTGTTCAAGGCCAGGTTGTATGAGGCCTTGAGAAACCAAGTCTAGTTGAGAAGTACCTCAGATGCTGGCAGGAAGGTTGAAGCAGACGATCTCTGAGGTCCTTTCCAACTTAAGCCATTCTATGATTCTCTCATGGGACACTTGCAACACATGTATTTACAATGTACTTCTTATCTATTGCAAATTGTTGTTCAATGATTACAGCATTCACAAGAAAATAATCCAAGAAATTTTAGGACAAAGGAAAGCACCCTAATTTCTAGATTTTTTGAATCCAGGAATATATGAAACTGTGTTACATCACAAAGGAACATATTCTTAGCAGCAGTGGGTTTGAGCTGGCAATAAATGTATTTTGCTTTCTTGTACCTTGTACAGAAGAAGGGCCAGCACTTCAGTTAAAACAAACAAGCAAGCAAACAAAAATAAAACACTCCATCAAAACTAACAAAATCCCAAACCAAATAAACTATTTTAAAAGCAATAAAAGTCAACATACTAGCTACACAGACACAGCGAACAAAAGACATTCTAAACATGTCTCTAAATGTCAATACAAATGTCAGTGTCCCAAAGTCACTGATCTAAACCACAGCACCATTCTGAAAGCTACCAAGAAAATTTACTCAATGCAAGCCATATCCAGCGCAATTGATTAAAATAACTATATTTGGATAGTTAATTAGCAAACATATAAACCCCAGTTAATTATACAGTTTTACAATTGCCTCAAAGCTAATGAATGAATCTTGATAATTTGGTTTATTTGGAAAACCAATGAGTAATTAAAGCACTACTTCGTGGCATATATTTTCCCCTACTGATAAATGTTGAATGTTTGAGAGCAGACAGGTATTAGGAGACAGGTACCAGTTATTTAATAACAGTTGATTTGGCCACTTCAGATGGCCAGACCAAACTACTCTAAAGGTAAATATGGCTATAATGACTTTTGCACATGCAAATTGGAAAACACAATGTGGAAAACATTTATAGTTTACCAAAACTATCTTTGTCTTAGTAGAACTAACTAGACCTACTTAAGCCAGATTCTGGCCATTTCCTGAGCTATTGGGGAAAACCAAATAGAATGTATGGAATTTTCCTTTACTGATACTCTAGGTTTATAACACCACAAACATAGGCTACAATCTCATGTTTGAGGTAACATTTGAAGGGAATTTTCATTTCTATGTAGCCACACTGAAGGGGAAGTGGGTTTTGATATTTTTTTTTCCTGTCCTTTTTAGTTTGTGATCTCAAACTATTAAGAGGGAAAGATTTCAAGCATGAGTTGAATAAACTGTTCAAGCGGCTTTTGTATTATATTGTCAACTGACATGAAAAAAGGCATGCTGCATAACTAATTCCAGAAACTGAATAGTTTCCTAGACTGATTTCTTACATGTGTGTGTGTATACACACATACATATTGCAAGAATAGAACAGTATAGAATAGAACAGAATAGACAAGGTTAGGAACAATCAGAAATTTCAGTGTGTTACAAGTAATATCTTTATTTTAGTCAATGAATTATTAAGAATTTCCATAACACTTACCTAAAAATTCTTTTTAAAAAGAAAAATATTTTCTCCATAAATTTGAAAATTATCTATATTAGAAAATGTCACATACACCTCACAATATCAGGTCTTTGCCAGGTTTTAGTGAATTAACTGTATTTGCAGAATGCTGGTGGTTACTTCATGATTTTTGTACTTAATTGCAGACACAGTGTGGAAGCCTTACTGCCTATCACATATGAAAACCTGCAAATACAGGTACTTTTGAGTTAAAATATAGGAGTGGATGTGAAGGAGGCTACAGATGAAATGTAAATATGGGCACATGACATATCATGTATGTACATAAAGGACTGGGACTTTCCTAGACTGAATATATCTAGGACCTCATTTATGGAATCCTAGCTTTTTGGGCAGGGATATGTGAACAATGAAGTGGAAAATACAAGTTTGATATGTTAAAGAGTACTTGAAATTTTTCTAAAGAGGTACTTATTTTGACAGTTGTCAGTGATGGAGGCTGGAGAAAGTAAGTTTCACAGAGCATTCAAACTGTCTTAACTGGCTCATTCTATCTTTCTTCATATTCCCTCTGGAACAAAAAGGCTCCAAAATCCAGAGTTTAGAGGAAAACATACAAATGCAGAAAACCGTTTCTCACTGTGTCCTTTCCATCTTTTCCAGAGGTCCTTATAAGCTTCTCTTCCAAAATCCACACATTTATGGACCAGAAGGGAACCACACAAAATCAAAACAGCAAACATGCACACAAAAACCCAAACAAACAGACACAAACAAAAAAACACAGAATTTTCTATTTGCTTATTTGCATAGAAATACTGAAAATGCTCTCAGTCCTTCAGCTACTTCACACCTCTGTAGAGGCTTAAACTCAAATGAAGTGTGAATTTACTGAATCACCACCCCACAGGGGTTTCATTTAAGAAGGTTCACAGCAATGTATTGCCAGCCCATGCCAATTACCTCTTAAAGAAAGCTTAGGTTTTGGACGGTTCTGTGCAAATGAATAAGTATAATTTTAGAAAAACTACAGTCCTCTACAACAGAGAAATAAAAGAGAGGGAAAAAAAAAACTCAAACAGAATGTTTTAACTCTAGTCAGTTCCTGAGCCATCTCACCAGTGAGCTGATTGCTCATTCTTACACTTGTTAGGTCAGGTCATACGACATTTAGAATACTTGCTAAAAGACTAAAACATCTAAAAGGGCAGAGTTACTTCACTACAATGAGTTCATTTAATATTGCTTTTGAAACATTTTACAGCAGTGTAATGATAGACTTTAATTTATTCCAACTATTTTTTGTTCACTTTGATTTACAGACAGTAGAGCTAAAATAATCAGCCCCTTTACTCCTCAGGCTTCCAAGAATACATCTTCATGAGCATTGTACAAGTAATCTTTTTGCAGCCATTACACACACTAATTGTAAATGTCTATTTTTAGGATTAAGAATAGTATTATCACACAATTAAAGATGAGATCATCAGTTGCTCTGAACTGCTTTGGTACAAAAATATAATTCACTCAATAAAATTTCCTTGACAGTAAATGTATGAGAAAAAATATTGAATATATATATATATATATACACACACACACTCAATTCTTAAGAGGTGCCTTTACAAAAGAAATAAGCTTCAGTAATAACTGAAAAACAAAAACAAACAAACCGAAACAAACCCACAACCAAAACCCCCCAACAGCTCCTGGGATTTGTATAATTTATTAGAGAGTAACAGATCTCATACCACCTACTTTTATGGCCCCACTGTGATAACTTATGAACACAGAATTGTTTCTCCTTCATCTCTGCAGTGGAAGAAAAAGGAAACAAAGGGGAAAGACACCTCCACATCCCTCCAAAATTAACTCATGGTACTTGCACAAAGAGATCATTCTCTCCCCAGAATGATAAAGCTTTTTTTTTCACTTTTTTGGTGTCCTCTTCTGTACATCTACATCAACTGTACATAAATCAATTGTACACATACATCTTCTGTACATACATCAATTGTAAGAGGGTTTTTGAAGGACAAAATTATTCTCTTCTTCCTCTACAACTTTTAGGCTCATGCCTGCTTAGTTTGCATAGCTTCTGCTTTGATGGCTCATTACAGATGTTTGGAGCTTGCACATTACGAAATCACAAGTTTATTTGCCCTGAATCCTGCTGTACTTTAAGTATGACCACACATTCCCTCAGTCTGTGGTAGGAACAGTCTGGGAAAGCTTTTTAATTTTTCCTTGGGATCAGGATTCACAAAATCACAGAATGGTAGGGTTTGGAAGGGATGTATGAAGATCATCTAGTCCAACCCTCCTGCTAGGACAGGAACATATCCAGGTGGATTTTCAATGCCTCCACAGACAAAGATTCCACTCTCTAGACAGCCTGCTCCAGTGTTCTTCCAACCTCAAAGGGAAGAATTTTCTTATGTTTAGGTTGAACCTCCTGTGCTCCATTTTGTGTCTACTGCCTCTTATCTTGTCACTGGATACCACTTAGAAGAGTAGGGGTCCATACTCCTGACACTCAACCTTTAGATATTTATAAGCACTAAAGAGACTCCCGCTTGGTATCCGGCCAAACAGATACAGTTGCTTCAGCTTTTCCTTGTAAGTTCCAGTCCTCTAATCATGTAAGTGGCTCATTGTTTACCTTAGACAAAAATTTTTAATAGCTCTTCAAATCTGTGAGCTGCTGCTCAAGAGAGCATTAAAATATGTGGTGGGTTTGTTTGTTTGCTGTTAGTTTTTAATAATGGGCAGATAATTTTACTATATATAAATACTCATCCAGACAAACCAAATGTATATTTCTATCACTGTTTAAATAAAAAGAATCTGCAACAAGTTTTAAATGCCTCTACATGTATTTTTAACAATGAACATTTTAGATATTATTTAAAAAGACAAATTAATGCCTTATTATAGCTTTAAATTCACTCTTATTTCTGTCCCAGCATGTCAACAAGCCTACATATCTTTACATTCTGTCCCTTGATCTTTACAAGGATTAAACAATAACAGACTGGACAGAATATGAAGTAGATGGTAGGACACTGTAGTAGGCTGTTTGTGTTACTGTCACAAAAATTCGTATTTTTAAGTGGTATACATTAATTGCTTAGAAATGCCTTTATTTAGACAGAAATTTTGATTCTGCATTAATATAGTCAGCTATGCACAAACTGTTTTCTGCTCTATCATTCAAAATTTTAGCTTACAGGTGACAAATGCACCTATCTACAGAATGCTTTCATTTTTCTGGAAGGGGCTGGCATTGCACAGTCAAAAGGAACTGACTTCTAACAAAGAGTAAATAGGGCCCTTGAGCAGTTATCAGCTATCTCAGCCAGTGTTGTTATTTCCCTTGTAGCTGTTTTTCATGATTCACTTTCATAAAATGCTCCCCTGGTTGGTATATTCACCAAAGAATAATAAGTTCAAGCTTCATGTTTGTTGCCTAACATCCTTAAAAAACACATGCTGTTACTGAGCATTTTTATTGTTGTCTGGTGACAAGTTAGATTTAATAGACCTTATTTTCCTAGACAGTTACTAATGTGATGAATGCAGTTAATTTTAAACCTTTTCTGACACATTGCTCACATAGTTAATTTTTATTTGAATGAAAAAAAAATCTAAATACTGAAAAGACAGACATTTTATCTAAGGCAGATACTTTAATGACTAACAAACTTCACCTAAACAGCTCTGGAAAGAACACATAAAAAATAAAAATAAGATGTTTGTCTACATAGAAAAGACACTCAAAATTAGACAGCATTTTAGAAAACTAAAATAAGATTCTTTGCATACTAAGTAAGGCCATGAGTAGCTACTTAAAATAGATAATTACTGCTGAATTGTGTTTGTTGGTTAAAAGCCCCAAATGTACAGTTTTAGCACTGGACAAACTACTGCAGGCTTTTTCTGAAACATCAGAAATATTGTTCTTTGTCTGACATGCAAACTGAAAAAAAAACAAACAAACAAAAAACAAACCCCAACCAAATAAAAAAACACAAAAAAACATAAAGCAAATGTGACATATCAAATTTTATTCTTAAACTGCTTAATTGAATTTTATGTTCCTTTTTTATTTCATTAGGTTCTCTTTTATTTGTTAATTCTCCTTTTTCCTAAGATGCCTATAGGACAGGTGAAGTGACTTATCAACTGAAAGTGGAAGTGGCTCACCATGCAAAGCGGAAAGCACTTAGTTGACCTTTCTAGGCAAAACATCAACTTAAAACTGTTTGAGTTAGACAAAATGAGCTCTTCACTAGCACTGGACTGGGCCTATTTTTCTTTCCCAAAGCTTGGTTCCCCTCCTTGTATGATGTTTGTCCCCATCCATCTTCTTCTTTTCCTATTTAAGTGACAATTAATGTATGTAAATGACAGTTCTGTTGGGTTGGTACTTCTAGTACTTGGTGGTTTATGACACAGTAACTTTTGTTCTCTGAAGACATACCTGTTACAAATGCAGTAGAATTATTTAATGCTTTTCTAAGGCTCAGTGTGAGGACTGCAGATTACTTCGGGAACAAAACACGCATTCATCTACTTAATTCAAGAAATGTGACAGTAATTGTACTTAAAGTCAATTTACAATTCCATTATATTAACTTACACATTCCTTTTTAAAATGCATATGGCTAATTGCCAATTTGTTAGTTCAGGGTTTTGTAGAAAATTGGAAAAAAATACTGTATTCTATCAACAACCTCTTTAGGAGAAGCCAAATGATTTTTCATACAAAAGACTAGATTCATCACAGGCATGTATAGAATAAATTTTGAAATCAATTGTCAAATCATCTTAAATTACATGTGCTCACATTTAAATTAAAGGCCACAACAGTACAATTAGAAATTATTTATATATGCAAATTGAGATTTTAGCTAAAAATAAATTAATATATCCCATTATTTAAGGAATCATTGTTGAGATCATCCTTATGAAAGCATTTCTATACGAACTTGAACTTGGAAGAGGAGAATAAGCAATAGAGTTAATTATTTGAAGAGGTGTTTTGAGCGGAAATAGGTCTGTGTCAGCTGGCAAAGAAGCTAACAGTCCTAAAATTACAAAGTGCTAACTCACATTAATGCAATATTCAGACATACAAATCCTAGAGGGAGGAAAAATTTCAATGCCTACAGGTAGAAATGCTACCAAAAAAAAAAAAAAAAAAAAAAAAAAGAAAATTATATTTCACATTCTTACTAATGTATTTTCAGGAACAACAACAATATATTTTCATTTAAGAGGCCTTGGGGAGATCTTGAAAAGATTTCTGTGTTATGCCTTTATTAAGTGTTGCCCTCTTTTTCTCACACCCTCTTTCTCTGTCCCATAACTCTCAAAATCAATCTGGTTACTGTGTTCCACTCTTCCATACTTAAGATTATTTCTATTAGAGCCAGAACTTGTCTGTTGTTTGGACAAACACTAAGACCATTGTCTGATAGAAATAACTAAGGTCCCAGTGTTTCCTGACATGGATGACAATATGAATCATTTTAACATCACATGTTGAGCACCTGTGAAATGAGACCAATTTTTTTTTTTCATATGCCTAAAGAGAGTTTATGTTACAAGCTCAATCATGGTTTGTTTTAAAAAGCTATCAAGAACCAAATAATATGAAGCAGCAGTTAATAAATAGTTAAGCTATGCAAAACTCCATAAGTGGTTTGTTTTTTTTTTTTTTTTTCTGGTCTGTTGATTAAGAGAATACCTCCAATAAAACATACATGTACTACATAATACTATATCTGGCAAATACCCTGAGTAGTAGAAGGAATTAGTTAGGGAACAATCTAAAGAGTACAGCTAATAATTCCTTATGAAAAAGCCCAGGTGATACTACATCTCATTTTTTAGTATGCAGAGCCACTGCAACTTCTGAACATTGCTGAGCTAAGGAAGGAAAACTGCAATAAATGCATTTATTCTGATATCTAGTTTATTTTCAATAAAACTCACATTCAGTTTGTTTATGAAGAAGAGTGCTCCAAAGCAATATTGAAGTAGGCAGCATGGTTCCAGATTTTCAAGGTTTTAAAATTGTATTTTCTTTGGAGACAACATTATAGTTCATTTAATTCAGGCAAAACTTACCTTACATGGGTAATGATGAGGGTTGTAGCTGGAATGAAGAAGTCATCCACTCTGTCAAACTGCTTACCCACTGGTTGAGTGTGGATTGTGTGATGAGAAATACTCCCACTGGCTTGTGTTATCACCTACATAAAATAATATTATTATAAACTATAGAAATACTCTTTCAAAATTTAATCTCCACTCAAATGAATTAATACAGTATTGCCTCCATAAAGATGGAGCTTGTCACCTCCAGAGCATCTATAGAATTTTAGTGAAATAGAAATATGTCTAAAATCCAATTGATCCTCTAATTAGGGAAAAAAACATTGTAAACAGCATCAGTTTGCCCTCAATGACTGGCAGTTAGAAAACATACTGCTGCCTCAGTAGTATTTCTTATC
Organism: Melanerpes formicivorus; assembly: GCF_026170545.1. NCBI lineage: Eukaryota > Metazoa > Chordata > Aves > Piciformes > Picidae > Melanerpes > Melanerpes formicivorus. The sequence goes on along the minus strand of NW_027142356.1, from coordinate 19,814,723 downwards.
CTTCTACCAATTTAGTATTGCCACTTCTTAGAAAGTTGAAAATAACCTCTAACTCTTCCAGCACAAGGATCTGAATGGGTTTCTGGTTACTTGAGATAATTTCAGTACTGTGCTGGGGTCATGATAGTAAGCTTAAACAAAAACATACAAAATGTTGCAATTACACAAAAGTTCAACTTGCCTAGAATTCCTTGCGTACAATCATTCTGATCACCTCACCTGCAAAGTTGGTGAATTCTTTTCCATGCTTCCCCAGCTCAGCACCCAGACTTGATCATGTGATTTATCATAGTGTAGTTTCACTGGAACAGGATCTGTACTTACTGCCTGAAAAACAATAAAAATGGAAATCCTCAGTTTTCTGTCACATATTAGAAAGAAAAATTATACATATGCTTGAATTCCAATGAAGACTGGATATGTATTTCCTGCTGTTTTCAGACTGTATTTTAAAATTGTTGTCAGTTATTGTAACAGCCCCTTGATTAATTCAAAGTTATTGAATTGCTGAAAAAGTTAGTTTTATTCATTATGTGCTCTAACATTTGGTATCAAAACTACATTATACAGAAGCTATTAAGAAACTCAAAACAAAGGTTTTAGTTAAGCAAAACATTTATCTTCCTGCCCTACCATCACTCTCAGTTTACACATATCAGTTTAAATCCAACAAAAATTATGAGAAAATGTCTAAAATGGGGAAGAGTATTCCCAAACCACTTACTGAAATCAGTGCAAGGCACAATCCTGCATAAAACCAAAACAATGTTGTCCTGCTCGAAGTTTCCTGTCTCTGTTAATCCGGGTGTATTTTGTGGCAGTTGAAAATGACTGAGTTGCAACTTCTGGTAGGCATGATCGGAACTGAAGTGTTTTCCCTATAACTTTGAGCACTGCCTCTTGAGACCACAAACATTTTAGACTTTTAAGCTCTATACTTTGTTATGAGACATACCAAAAACTTCAGACATATGAAATGGTAGGAGAACATATTTGATTAAGAGACATCCTGCACAAGGTAAACAACTGAGGGGATTAGATTTCTATTTTCATCATTAAGGCAGAAAAACAGGTGGAAATTGTGTTCTAGTCTCACCATTGTAGAACTGTAAAGCACAGCTTGTTTATCAGTTTGTCAAGGAGAGTACCAGCTGGCTAATTAAGTGAACCTAATTTAAACTAATGATGTAGATCCTCAGATAATGTACTAATGGCTGGCTGAGACTTGCTGATGATACTTAACTGTACTCCTGAGGTGTTGCAAGCCTCAGCTTCATCTAGGCAGAATTTGTTTTTCCTTTTGAAAATGGAAAATGAAGCCAGGCTGCTCACTGGCTCATTTAAAATCAGAAAGATAGCCCTACAGAAAGGTCATTCATGTTTGATAACATTTTCCCCCTGCAGGCTAGAAGACAAGTTGTCTAAAATAATACTTGAGCTGTTGTGAAGCTAAGTAGTTCAGGTGTGTCAAATTTTATTTTGGCTTCCCCAGACAAAAGTTCTGACCCATCCATGTTCTGCTGAATTAGTGCCAGCTATATCCAAGGTCTGGACTGTGGCACTAGCAGAAGGAGAAGAAATTGCCCACAGAGTCAAACCCAAGCCATGCAGCTCCCAAGAGAAAAGCCAGCAGCACAAAGTAGCTGAGTTGTCAGAAACAGGCTTTCACAGCGGTATCTAGTTAGCCAGGTTCATCTTCCAGCAAGTACAGTGTGGACTGAACAGTGGAGAACTCACTTTATATTTACATGCCTCTAAGTCATCCCATTTAATGGTATGCTGCTAAGCCATATTGGACAATTGCAGGTGACAGTGCTTGCTCTCAATAATTTACAAATGAAAGCAAGTAATTGTATTAACTTTATAATGAGAATTACCTGGCTAAATTTACATATAGCTAAAAAAAAGTCTCTAAAGATACACTATTCATGTTGTGAATACATTTCAATTTAGATTTCTCTAGAATATTAAGTATTTATTTTGATAAATAATTGCCACAGAAGAAAATTATCCTCAAAGGTAGTTGTTACATATATGTATCTGTATACACATCTTTTACCTTAACTTTCATAGTGGAAAATATAACATATATTGTAGCACTTCTGAGAAAACACCATAGTAGCAAAATCAAATTAACATTGTTTTTAACAGAAAACAGCATAGTTGCACAACTTAACACCCTTTCAAATGCATTTTTAATGTTGATAAAACATAAGCTGCTGCTACATGTCAAAGTAAATGAGCTTTTTTTCTAGATACTGTGTTCATTCTCAAGCTAATTGCCTTTTCTTTAAAAAAAATAAATAAATGAAAACTTCAGAATTTTGCATCCAAGGTAGATATTTACTTTAAAATGAGAAATAAATACCTGTACAACTTTTTGAGACTGCACATCAACAATAAGAACTCTGTCAAGTGTGGGCTGAGTTACATAAATGAATTTGTCTTTTACATTAACAGCAGTTGCCCATACACACCGCTGAGCAGGATCTCCATCTACTTTGGGACAAACTTCATCCTATAATTCAAAAGAGAAATGGAAAGTGTAAAAAGAAAAACAATCAACACAGAAAGACTAATTGTACTCCTTTTTCTTCCTTTTTCTTCTTTTTGTTTTTTTTTAATCTGTAAAATAAGTTCAGGGAAAGAAAAAGGACAGGTGACATTAGGACACAGACTAGAATTAGACACTGCATGTTTTAAGCACCACACAACTCACAGGCAACAACAAAAACAACATACATTCTTTTAGATTCTTTCTAGACATACAGGCAGTTAACAGTGTTGTTCCGAAAAAGAAACCCATTTAAAACAATAATATGTGTAGAAACAAAGTATGGGCCAAGAGACCTTAAAACTAGGGGGAAAAAAAAGAGATTTAGACACAATGAGAAACTAGCAGCCCCCCACATCTGCACCACTGCAGTATCTTGCAAAGGATATATTTGCAAGTATTTACTCCAAGTGAAAACTTATTTTTGCGAAAATTAAGCTTGGAAATTCCCTTTATGATATAGCACATTTGTTTTCTTATAATGGACATCAAATTAATATAAAAACAAGGACCTGAAAAATATTCTGCTTGGAGAGGCAGAGCATATCAAGCTTTCTTGTTTTTCTGACCTAGTCTTCTTTTCCCTCTTATTATTTCTTCTCTTCAACACAAAGGGGCAATTTTACCAAATTGTATTATTTATTTTAAGCACTTATCTGATGGTTATTTGTAATTTAAAATGCACTGTCCAATGTAACTGTTCACTGTGAAAATAATTATATGTCAGCAGATGATGACTTCAGTGTAGAATGAAAGCATGAGTTGATGAGATCTTAAAAAAGAATCCTGTTTCTAAGCATCTGACTCCTTTTAAAAGGGAGAAAAATAATGTGACAGAGCAACATACCCAGCACTAAGCCACACTTTTCAAGATGATGATGCATTTCAACACTAACTTTTCTGTATCATCAACATTCTTTGCCTGCTGTGTCTCTACATTTGAGAAAATACAGTCAATCTTTGTATGTCAAAATAAGAAATAAATCGCTTTTGTGCTCTAACAGATTGAATTTCTTTACAGGAGATCGAAAGCCACTGTTTGTTCCTATATGATTCTTAAACCTCCACAAGGGTAACATTTTTCAGAAATCACATTGGTAAGGAAAGGTAACCACACTCAGGCACCATGGGATGGTACATAATCAGCAACTTCAACAGAACTTAGTAAAAGAATAAGCTCTATTTTACACTCCTAAAAAGACATGAACTTTGGAAGGGAGAAGTTGCTTAAACCATTATAGGAATGGTGACAAATGGGACTTTTAAATGTGGCTGATAGCTCTTCAGAGCATAAAGTGAAACATCAACATGAACATGTCTCTAATACAATGTGTAGTCATCAGATCTATCATATATTGCCATCTCTCTTTTCTGCAACTGTCACTGCAACTGGAAGTTCATTCAATTATCTCAAATTATTTTTTATAGCTATTCTAAATACACCTTTTCTTAGTTACATATTTTAACTAAACAGATAACTATTTCTTTACTGTTCTGCACAGTCCCCTCTTCCTCAGAGAAGAGCTTCTTCAAATAAAGCATCTGCAAACATTTACAACAGCTCTGTAGTGTCATTCTTTTTAGTCATGTCTCTCAGTGACTCACTTTAGTTTACACCATCTTTAGGTGCTCTGGATTCTACAAGGATTCAATGCGCTATTCAAAAAACACCACCAATTCCTTTTGAAGGAAACTAGGCTTCTCTCACAAGACAGTATGTTTATTTATGTTGTCATAAAACTCTGTAATCCAATGTCAACTCTCACTTTGTCCCAAAACCTGAAAAATCAAAAGCAAAAGATGTGCTTCATCAAAGTAACAGTGAAAATTATGCACCAAAATATAGTATTTTTCCAGAAATGAATCAGTTTATAATTTTTTTCTCTCTTTATTCAAACCTATATTTATCTAGATGCCTCAAAAATAGCTTCAATGGAACTGAAATCTTGCTTTTGAACACTTTGCATTTCTCTGATTACAGTTTGGATTATTTTTATTTATTTATTTTTTAAAATATAACAGACAGCATTTCTATGATTCTATAGTAATTTCCTCAGTCGTTGGGTTATTGGTTAAAAGAATTTCTCTTTCAAATATAAGCATAAACCCACCATTTTCTTTCTCTAATTAAAATGTAAGTACCTCATGTTTCCCTAGTTTATTCTCTGAAAACAAAATAAAACAAAACACCATCTGATAAAATGTTAATTGATTTCATTGTTGTTTTTTTCTTTTTTTCCCCCCAGGCAGATGGAAGAAAATAAATCCTTAGAGGAAGTCTTTTAAGGTAGTTTTGGGCAAAAAATTCTCAAGAGAAAACATGCAGATTTATATGTGCAAATTCTATGTTTATAAAGTTACACTTAATGCAAGAGTCCACAGTATTTTAACAAAATTTGAGCCAAGCTCTTTAAGCATTGTAATGAATGACTAAGGTGATATAAACAGATTACAACAGTCCATGCATTAAGACATTAATTTATATTTTACCTATTCTATATTCGGCTACTGTTCACCTGACAGTCTGTAGTAAAAAATCAGACTATGGACATTTTCCATGGTTTTTTTTTTTTTCAACAAAGGTTAACAATCTTGTATTTACTCTACTCACTGTCCTTATGAGTGTAAACCAAAGCAATTTCTGTGGACTACCAAGTGTAATTTAAATTCATTCCCTATGCAAATTTTGCTCTGTCATGTAATCACATTAATTATTTTGAAATAAAGTCTTTTGCTGCCACCTCCAGCACATATTCAAATTCCAGTGTGAGATGGGCTAGTTTACTGAAATATGGATGTTATGTGCTAGTTCATGTAATAAAGAAGAACTGAGGATTATGTTGAATCCAAACAGAATTTTCCATTGGTTTCTACAAAGGCATATGTTTCCACTGCTTCTTCCTCTCTGCCCTGTCATAGAATCATAGAATCAATAAGGTTGGAAAAGACCTCAAAGATCATCAAGTCCAACCTGTCACCCAAAACCTCATGACTATTAAACCATAACACCAAGTGCCACATCCAATCCCCTCTTGAACAACTCCAGGGATGGTGACTCCACCATGTCCCTGGGCAGCCCATTCCAATGGCTAACAACTCTCTCAGTGAAGAACTTTCTCCTCACCTTGAGCCTAAACTTCCTCTGGCACAACTTGAGACTGTGTCCTCTTGGTCTGGTGCTGGTTGCCTGGGAGAAGAGACCAAGCCCCTCCTGGCTACAACCACCCTTCAGGTAGCTGTAGACAGCAATAAGGTCTCCCCTGAGCCTCCTCTTCTCCAGGCTGTCAGCTTTCTGAAATAATTATTCTCATTGATATTCATTGGGAAATGAAAATAAAACAATTTTGAGTAAGAATTTAAATTTAAAAGCTTTGGATTATATTAATTTGCAGAAGATGAATACACATTGCATTCTAATAAGGAAAATGTCCCAAACACTTCAGAGTGATGAGATACTTAAAAATTGAAAGACTCTGCTTGGGCCATGGTTAAGAATACGACAACAGGTGAAACAACCAGCTGGAAAATCTGGTAAAACTAAACAATAACCTGCATCAGAAAACAGAAATAAGTTTAAACTTAATTTCATTTGATATTAATTTAGAAGATTCAAATAATTAGGAGATTCTGGGAAGGAGAGGAAAAAGCTCCTTATAATTTCCTGTGAACCATGATGATCCAGTAAGACACTAAATTTCTTGCTTTACTTTAAACACAATGAAAGTCTAATTGATTCCCATGTTAGACCCACAGTGAAGTGCTTTGCTATACTGACAGTCACTTGCATTAGAAGAAATGAAATATTTAGATAAGGGTTCTAAAGTATATAGTTATTGAGAAATTGTATTTACCTTTAGCAAAATCAGCATGCCTACACATGAATAAGTGTTACTCTTAGAGAATCATGAATTGTCAGAGCTGGAAGAGACCTCAGAGATCATGCAGTTCCAACCTCCCTGCCATGGGCAGGGACACCTCACACTAGATAAGGCTGCCCAAAGCCCCATACAGCCTGGCCTTAAAAACTTCCAGGGGTGGGGCTTCTACCACCTCCTTGGGCAACCTGTTCCAGTCACTACAATATTGCAATTCATTCACAATGCAATACCATGTAGAAATACCTTTTATAGAAGCTCAGCTAAAGGTAATTTATTTTGTTGGCAGGAAAACAGTAAACCTGGGGGGGGAAAACTGCAGTATCATGCCTAATATCCTGATATTTTCTATAACACTTCTAGTACCTAAGTGGCACTGTAGAATTTAGAAATGTTCTCACACTTCAGCAAACATTTGGCAATGAAACAGGTCTCCTAAGGTTTTTCTTATCACTTGAACAGCTAGTATGAAAAAGTGTAAAGAAATGGGAGAGCATTAAGGGTATTGTCTTTATGCATGTGTTACGACCTAAAAGATGGATTATTTATTAGTATCAGCTGCTGTAGATGTGAAAGGCTATGTAATGCCAATTCAAAACATGCAATCTACCAATATCTCTGATTAGTAGTGACAAAGTCAAAGAGAATTACTAACAAAAAAAATTAAGACATGAAGTCTTACCACCAAATTATCACATAAAGAGCATGATAAAAATCTAATCCTGGGACAGAACTGGGTTACTTTCTTATTTAGAGAAAACAGGTTTCAAAAGAGGCTTGAGGAAGATACGATATTCTTCAAAGAAGGAAATAGTTATCTAACGCTTCACAGGCAATGAGTTTGTTCAAGACTATAACATTTTTGTCTTGGTGCTAGATGTACATGCAGAAAAATCCTAAAAATCTTTATTCAGAATTTCAACTTTTTTACTGTTTTGGTTTGGTTTGTTTTTGTTTTGCTTTGTTAATTTGTAACACAAAACTAACAGTAATGTCACTCTGAACAGAAAAACATCAGGATGTATTTTCCAGACATTTCTGATTTCTCTTGCAGGAATAAATATTCATTAACTACCACAGGTCAGGGAACTGTTCAGAAATATTGCTAAACTTCATGGGCAAGATGGCATGTATGCAGGTAGAAAGCACAACTTCTGGCTATATATTTAACACATCTACCCAGAAACCAAAGATAGCCAAACAAGGACAAGTCTATACCTATTTCAAAATGACAATTATGAAGTAGCTGACTTTCCTGAGCTCTCTTTTTATTTTCTTTTTCTTTTTCTTTTTTTTTTTTTTTTATTTTCTTTTATTTTTTTGGCAGAGTATGTAATTATTATGCTACATTGGGTTTGAAAGCTACAAAAAGGAAACAAGTTTGACTTATCAATCCTGATTATTACTATATTTCTATATACGCCTAAATTCTAAGCTGCACTTTAGACCTGTAAAATCTTAACAGACTTCCTAAATAATCAGCTTTTGAATTAAGCAGTCATAAAGCTTTTTGGCTTATTTTTGGCTGTGTCAACCTAATTTAACTTAAGCAGCACAAATCAAGGTATGATTAGCTGTTCATACCATAATTATTCACACTAAAATAAATCTTGCTGCTGAGTACAGCAGCCTTTGACATCAATAATGATAACTGAATAGACATATTACATCAAGACAGTCCTGTTGTTATTTCAGTGTGCTTTAGGTATTAGGGCAAAACACCAAAGTGTCCATCTCAGGGGTTATTACAGATTTCAAGGTCATTCATTCAAATCCAAATTATGAGAAAAAGTTATTATTCATGGAGCAAGTCTTAATGCAGTGACTAAAATCAAGTGTTCTTGATAGCAGGTCGAGCATGAGCCAGCAGTGTGCCCAGGTGGCCAAGAAGGCCAATGGCATCCTGGAACAGTGTGGCCAGGAGGAGCAGGGAGATCATTGTGCCCCTGTACTCAGCACTGGTTAGTCCACACCTTGAGTACTGTGTCCAGTTCTGGGCCCTTCATTTTAGGAAAGATGCTGAGTTGCTGGAACATGTCCAGAGAAGGGTAACAAAGCTGGGGAAGGGTTTCGAGCACAAGCCCTATGAGGAGAGGCTGAGGGAGCTGTGGTTGTTTAGCCTGGAGAAGAGGAGGCTCAGGGGAAACCTTATTGCTTTCTACAACTACCTGAAGGGAGGTTGTAGCCAAGTGGGGGCTGGTCTCTTCTCCCAAGCAACCAGCACCATAACAAGAGGACAGAGTCTCAGGCTGCACCAGGGGAGGTTTAGGCTGGATGTTAGGAAGAAGTTCTTCGTATACAGAGTTATTGGCCATTGGAATAGGCTGCTCAGGGAGGTAGTGGAGTCACCATCACTGGAGTTGTTTTGGAAGAGACTGGATGGGGTGCTTGGTGCCATGGTTTAGTTGATTAGATAGTGTTGGATGATAAGCTGGACTCGATGATCTCAAAGGTCTCTTCCAACCTGGTCTGGTCTATTCCATTCCATTCCATTCCATTCCATTCCATTCCATTCCATTCCATTCCATTCCATTCCATTCCATTCCATTCCATTCCATTCCCTCCCATCCCATCCCATCCCAACATGAAATGTATTATCTAGCATTTTAATTAACAGTAAAGGAAAAACATAGATGGAAGTGCAGAATATACTACTGCTTTTATGTATGCTACACATGGAAACTACTCAAGAATTTGGTGCAATAAGCTGTAAGTATGTTAACAATAAAGTTACTGAAACTTCTATGAATTTTAAGTTGGAGACAAAGATCAATCTTCAGTGGAGCTGCAAGAGTGCAGGACAGGGATTTGCCTCATGATAGCTGACAGTTTAATACAGACAAACATCCAGTGGAGAAAAAGAAATCATTAAAAAGAATACCTTTAGATCTTTTATTTACTAGAGAGAGAAGAAATCCCTGGTTCATAGAGATGCACTTAAGTGGGGATAGGGGAGAAAAAAAACAAAAAACAAACAACACAACAGAGCCCAAACCACAAATAAAGAGTAGAGAGCTGTTAAAGGAAAGGACTGGGAAAAGAGAAAGACAGCCAAGGAAAATAAAGGGTTTGAGAAATATACAGGGAATATTCAATCTAAAAGAGATTGAAAGTTTGAATTTGATCAAAGGAAATACAAAAATTTTGAGTCTATCATTTTAAGCTACTTATTAATTGAGAAGACATGTCTGGGTTTATCAAGCAGAAAACACTGAAGTAGCAATAATAAATTATCTAAGGAAAGCTATAATTGAGAAAATACTAAAAATAAATTTAATAAAATAACTTGCCTGAAAACCGAGGATTTTTTCACTAGGTTTAATATGTCTCTGAAATTCACATTCCACTGGTTGTATTACTTTGATGCCATCTTCATAAAAAACGTAAAACATGTTCCCAATTCCCAGACCTTAAGAACAAAAAACACATTGAAATGTATAAAATTAAATAATGACAAAAAAAGAAAATCCTTGTCTTGAGCTAAAAACCTCATCACACTTTGGGTATGTGATTAATTGGTTAATGTGGATAGCACTAATATACCTAATCTTACAGCAACTTTTGTTGTAAAACTAAACCCAAACTTACATTATTCAGAAATTAACATTTTCCCCCCCCCCATTGGCAAAACAGTGTCTTTATGAGTACTACACTGTTTGACAACTGCAGTAATGAAAGTGATTGTCAAATCGTCTACCCTGAAATCAAATTAACATAAATTCTGCATGTGTCCTTATTATTCTTATTTTTCTGAGAGATAATAAAAAAGTTAATTTCTGTAACTGAAACAGAAATTCTGGATATTTTTTATAAATCTTTGAATTTTCTTTCAGTCAAAAAAGGAAATATCCTCTATTGTAGTTGATTGAAAAGCCAGCCTTGGGGAGGTAGTCATTCCAAGATTGAAGAGCTACAAATGTTTACAGAACTACTAAATCCTTCTACCACAATGTTACTAAATGAGAGGCATGATGTAATATTTTCTGGAGGAGGTGGGGGCCAGATCTGTAGCATGAAGTCTCATAGTATATGTGGTTATTCCCATGACCACAAAAAAGGACATTCTCCTTAGTTTACCATGTGCCAATTAAGATAATAGCTGTTGATTTGCTATATGGATGCTATAATGGATGATTAGTTCATATTGTAAAATTCTATGAAGAAAAGTAGCATTATGACCAACTCTGACAGCTAAACTGAGAGCTACAACTACATAAGTGTACATGTATATTTGGGTACAGGGCCTAAGCTCCCCCTCGACATAACAATATTTGTTATAGTATGACAGAGAAATAAGACTCAGGAAAAAAATTTGAGTCTGATATTCTGCTTATCCTAAATTCTGAAGGAAATCCTGTGTTAATAGAGAGAGAACAAATCTTAATATCAAATAATTAGAATGTTAAGGTGGGGGAAAATGTGCATTTATATATAGATATATGTATGCACACACACAGAAGTTCCCAGTCCCTGTTAGGAATCACATAGGTAACACATTAATTTAAAAGGCAAGTGACATGCACAGAAACAGAAGTTCAGTGATATTTGAGAAATCTTGTGTAATTATTTCCTGTTTCTGAGTTTTCTTAAAAAGATTGGTCTTCCTCATTTTAAATTAAATCTATCCATTAAAATGTTACAAAAAGTGGGAGAGGAGTCTATGTTGTATTTGCTCAGGTTCAAGGAAAACTTGCCAGTCATGTCTATTCTGAGCATAGGGTAATATGTCCACTCTGTCCAAAGGGTACTTTTGCATGATTTTGCAGGTAAATCATACAGTCTACATAAGAAAACACATCAAGGTCTTTCCTTAAAATATGCCTCGTATTGCATCCTGTAAGAACAGCTGGTATTTGTAGATAAGCCTGACTGAGGTTAGGCTGCCACTGCCAGTGAGCACAGTGTAGACATCTACAGCTAAGCAACTGGCTTAGTGTGTCTTGGTGATAAATAAACATGTGGAGCTGGCTGCAGACAAAACAAGGTTTTCCCTTCTCCCTTGTCTCATTGACTAAAGTATATTACAGTTATTAGCAGCATAAACAATACCAGAACATGAGGACGTAAATCAGCTGGTAGCCCCGGGTGATACAGGCATTTGATAAGCAGACTCCTAAAACATTCTCCTCATCTGCCAGCACTGCAAGGCAGGCTTTCCAATGTACAGATAATATTAATGTACAGTAACCCAGTGCAAAATTTGAAGGCTTTATTTCCAATGTCTGGATAGTAACTTCTTCAAAAACACTGGAGACACTGTAAGAAATGTCATCTTTCTACTTCAGTACCAAGTTAGGGAAGTGAGCTCATATAATGAAGTTTTACCTATGGATCAAATGAAATGATTTCCCCCCTCCAATTTACTATGACCCCAAAACTTTTCCTCTGAACATGACTACAAATATCTGTACAAATACCTATTACATACAAAAATCTAATCACTTAGGCAAGCCACTTCTTCAGAACTTCATGAGTTATTCCTCTGAAGACATCTGACCAGATTTTGCAACCTTCCTCCTATCAAACCAAACCCAACCCGGCACACTCATAATACCATGCCAGAAGCAACAACAATAAATGAAAATATATTTAGAGAGAATCTAACTGGCTAACACTGATTTGAAAGGAAAGAAAATGAATACAGATGAATGTAACTTCAAATCCTTTCTGATTTACTGACACATAGTCTTTTTACACTTCCTCAAGGAAGCAATTGTGATAAGGCTTTTGTGAACCCCATATAGAAATATGCATTGGCAGACACTAAAGCCTATTTATTGTTTCATGACATTAATTGTCCTATCAATCACCCATGGCCCCTCCCTTCCTATCTGTTAATATTTAGATAATAGAAAACAGCAGATTATGCATTGCTTTGATAAGTTAGAGGTGATACTTATTAGCATCTTCAGGGTATTGCTCTCTTGTAAAGGAATTTTGACATTACAACTTGTAACAGTAGAAAAGAAAACTTGCTCTAGAAAATTATATTGCCACCACATTATCATTCTCTACTATAAATTACTTTCTGTTTAGTTTCACAAAAGTGACAGGGAAATCTGAATGTCTTTATCATAAGCACTCTTGTAATCTAATATTTTTAATTTATCTTTATTATCACAGTTTTCCTAAGTGCTCTCTAACAACTGAAAGCAGCACAGGATTTGATGTTAAAAGACAATCTAAAAAACCAAGGGGGTGCCAATGATGTTTTCAGTTTTATTTGAGACAAAACACAAGATAAAACTCAAATGATATCTTCACAACAAGCAGTGAGAACACCACACATTTGAAAACTTCAGTGTTAGAATCTTGTTGTGCATCAGCATACTTGTTAACAGTCAAACTGTATGAGACTGAAAAATTGAACTCTGCAAGGCCAATAGAGCAGGAAGATTACAGCTGAGTACCAGCAAAATGAGAGAGCTGACTGTTTATACCAGCTGAGCAACTGGTAAAACAAAAGTATAAAAAATAAAACTAGTTCATGTTTGTAAATACACTGGGAAATGGCAAATGTTATTATGGAATTAGGTAAATGAAATATAATTTTTTCAGTGTTAAATCAATTCAGAATAAATCTTTAAGAAACACACAGAAATACCATTTGCAGCATGAATTAATAGCAAAGCCCAATCCATTTAGAATATTATCAGTCTCCCTATGGAAATGGAAACAAAGTCCTATTCCTGAAATACATTAATTTCTACATTTCAACTTTTAGAACATGCTACTTAGAGCAATGGAATTGGAGCTCATGATGACACTTTGGTTGTATTCTTCTGCAATATGCTATGTGAGATTACCTCATATATATGAAAATTAATATCTGTATTTATCAGTAAAGTATACTTTTCCTACTACAAATCTGCATTTACCCTCTCGACATTTATTTACAAACTTCTCCTGAAGATAAGAAGAAAATTCTTTGTCCCATTAAGCAATTTCAGGTACCTCAATTTTAATCAAGCTGTTTATGATTATAAGTTTTGTTTAATAAGAATGATTAATACAAGAAGATAAATCCCAACAACATATAGGCTGATTGATTGGAAGCTTTATCACATCAACAAATTAAAGGTCTTACTTTTAAATCTGAGCTTCTTATGGTATCCCTTCAAGTAATTGTCTGAAATTTTTGAACAGTTTACTTCTTCTTGCTCCCAAAAAGTAAAAGCAGTTCACAAAGGTGCAAACATTTGAAGAATTATTTTTCACTGAATTTTTTCTTTAAATCAAATTCCTCAAATATTGCAAGGGAAAAGTAATTACTGTGGCTGTAAAGTATGAACACAAAAATCTCAAAACAAACACACAAAAGGAGTAATATATGAACATTTTACTGTAATATAGACAATATGAAAAAAAGATCTGTATTAATACCTTGCTCTCGCCACAATATGTTTGCAACTGCAGCATGTAAGAGAAAGAAAACACAAATGAACAAGAAAAAAAAGCATGAAATGATATACCAATTCTGAAACAACTGTGTTGCTTTAACCTCTGATTCACTAAAACACTTCTACAGGTAAACCAATGGAAATAGTGACTTGACAACAAGATTAAATAAAGTTCTCCACGTCGTGATAAAACTGTGAATAGTCATCATAATTATTGCTGTGAGAGCAAACCCCATCACCCCCATTCCACATACATCCCTCCCACCAAGATAACTGCATTAGCCTTTATCGATACTGTGTTTCATAATCCACTACATAAAGCATATGGAGTTTGCATACACATAAACTATGTGTATTAATTACAGGTGATGTAAATGTTATAATTTCCTTTAAACACTGGACTTTGAAAAGATTCATCTTGGGAAACAGTTATGAGAGAAATATGGAAAAGCAAAATGAATGAAAAATAATTTTCTGTATGGCAGTAACATGGGCATGCTACCAAAACTGTTACAGTATAAACTGTGCCATTATTTTTGAAAGTCTGAGATAAGAACTAAAAGACGGAATGGTAAGTGGTTTTTACCATGAAAACATATGCTGCATTTGACCCTCATGTTTACAATTGTATTTCAGACCTCTGAGATCAATGAAAACTAATTTTCCTACTAGTGGTCTTTCTGTATGGGGAGAATAAAAAGAAAGCAAGTAGAATTTGCAGCTCAGCATGCTAGGGAATAAATTGGGGTAAAATGGGGTATGCTACAGGTGACCAGTCTCTGGATGGAGTTGATGGCATCTATCACAAGCTTTGGGCCTAGCAGTTCAGTCAGTTTTCAATTCACCCTTCTGTCTATGTATCCAGCCTATACTTCTTCAGTTTTAAAGTGTCATGGGAATTAGTGTCCAAAAGCATTTCTAAGGATAACATGAACATCCACCCCTCCTCTCATCCACCCTGTCAGTCACCTGATTACAGAAGACTATCAGGTTGACTGGGTACTATTTCCTCTTTGTAAATCCACGCAGACTGCTCCTAAACACCGTAGCGACCTTCACATTTTTGTGAAAGTTTTCTCAGGGATCAAGGTGGTGCTGATGGGCCTATTATATATAGAAGTCTCCTTCTTGCCCTTCTTGAAGAGTGACGGCTTTCTTCCAGACTGCAGAAACCTCCCTTGATTATCACGATCCTTAAAAGATTATTATCAAGTGCGACCACACAATCATAGAATTATAGAAGTGTCAGGGTTGGAAGGGACCTCAGGGATCACCTAGTTCCAACCCTTCTGCCATGGGTAGGGATAACTCACACTAGATCAGGTTGCTCAGAGCCACATCCAGCCTGGCCCTAAAAAACTTCCAGGGATGAGGCTTCTACCACCTCCCTGGGCAACTTGTTCCAGTGTCTCACCACCTTTATGGTGAAGAACTTCTTCCTAACGTCCTGATGGGCCAGCTTGCCCTGCATGTGTGAATGCATCCTACACAAGCTCTTGCACCTGTGAATGTCCCATTTGTTTAAATGGTCTCTAATCTGATCCTACTGGCCTTGCCAGACTTCCTTCCTAGACTTTCCCACTGGTTTTGCATCCCTGGGGCCAGTTTTGCCAGTGAAGACTGAAGTGAAGGAGACCCTCCGTGCAGCTTGGCCCCTTCCACGTCCTTTGTCATTAAGGTCCCCTGCCCCACTCAGCAACAAGCTCATATTTTCCCTAGCCTCCTTTTAGCTGTTGTTGTCTCTACAGAAGCACATCTTTTGATCTTCATGTTCACCACCAGATTCAGCTCCAAGTAGATCCCTGAATCTCAGACAGTGGCTGTGTATTCTGATGACAGTTCTGTGTTTGTCTATATCATCTTATTTTTTTTTTTTAATATAGCAAATTAATTTCCCCAGGGCAACCTGGATGATTTTGTTCTAAATTAATTTTCTCTTCACATTTGCAATATATAGCACTTGAGGTTCTGTAAATTTAGTCCTAAAGTTCTACTTTTTACTACTCTTTTTTCTAGGGGTGACATAGCAATGAAAATAAAATGTAATTACGATTATTCAACTGTGTAGAACTATGCAGCATCAAATGAACTAATTTAAGATGCTAAGAACAGAACACATTAATTTGTGCTAATGGAAAATGATAAATATGGTACTGACTTCTGGTCAAAAAAAAAAAAAAAGAGGATTAAAAGTAGTGCTTTAGAAGCCTTATATTTAATTAGAAATCAATGTGAAGGACAGTGAGACATATGAAATCATAAAAACAAACTATCGCTTCACCTAATACAGATCAAGAAACCTCACTTATTTTTTAAATCAGTCCTACATTTTTTATTCAAGAAATATGTCCATTCTTGGGATAAAAGGTGCAATGCTGGAACAAGTGCAGCATCTGTAGACAGAAAGTATTCTAAGGAACATATTGTTTAACTTCCTTTTTGGTTAAGCAAAAATTAACATCTTCAGCCATACCATATACTCAATTCTCAGACATATATAAACTTAAAGATTAAATAAATACATAATTATGGATAGGTCTGAGTAAAATCTTCTGACAGAACACCAGTGTCTTCTTTTGTGTTGTTTTTCCTTGCTTTATTAAAAAAATGGATATCCAGATAAAACAAAATTATTAAATAATATCAAGAGATGTACTGGGACCCTTGCAGAAGGTGTATTCAATGAGCTGACCTTGGGCAGGCCACGCATGCTACACCAGCCTTGTTTGTAAGGCTTGAGAAGATTGTATGTTATCATGGGTAGCTGCTGCAAAGTCATATGGTGGAATGCCCATAATAGCCTGCACCACACACTGGTGAGTATTATGCCAGAGATAACATTGCAGTCTGTCAGAAGATATATGCGTTTGTTTGTTACACAAGATAAAAGCCACCACAGTATGGAAGGGAGAGCGAAATTCTCCGTGGATAGGATCTGCACAATATGCCTTGAAAAAATTCCATCTGGAGTTAATCTGATGTACAAAGGCAGGGTGCTCAGTACCTGAAGGGATCTAAGATTTACTTGCTATCTATATTTCTCTTTTCAGACTATCTTATTAAAGCATCTATTTTGTTACACCATTTGTTGTTTGGCCGTTTATACTGACAAATAAATAGAACTGTGCACTGTGTCCCTCTCCCTTGCTACCCTCCCAGTGCAGAACAAGGGAGAACCCATGGCTTGAAAGAATTATTTGGGTTTTTTTAAAGCACACTTATGTCTCCACAGAAATCACTTCATGGTCCTTACATAACTAGTCTATGTTTTTGTGTTCAGACCCAGCCTTTGATTATGAGTAACTAACATGATATCTGAAAGCCTACTCTTCATCTCTGTTATTAACTTTCTACACTGGTAAGTTGCACATTTTTCAGTAAACTCTGCCCCTAGTGCTTCATGAAATTCTGCAGTAAATGCTAACACCAGTACAGATCCTTCTCCTCTTTGGATAGAAATAACTGCAAAAGTCCATGGTATTTCTGTGATTAAATGACTAAGAGGGTGCTACAATGTGACTTTAAAATAAATTAAAACATAAATACTCTATCTACTCCTTTTTAAATCACACTAGTAATAAATATCGCATCAACTTTTCTGTTCCAACACCCAATGACAGAGCTTTCAACCAGATCAACTACAGTGTTCTTCCTCCCTACTTTTCTTTTATCCAAATATTGAAGGCATAAAAGTTGCAAATGAAGTATATGTGTGAGATTTATATTTAGTGAGTCTGGAGATTAAATATAGCTGTTCTGCTTCCTTTTGATGATATGATTAGGCATTCACATTATCAGTAATCAGCACACAATACTATATATATATATATATTTATATATATATCTCCACAGAAAAACAAGATTAGGGCAGTAAGATTCAGAAAAGGAACTTGTTCTTGAATTATAATGCTTCATTTTCCTCCAAAACCAATTTTCACTCTTTTAGCACATGCCTCAGTGGTCATTATCCAAGAAAATGCTAAATAAGCATTTAAAAATCTGTGATTTATTTTTTTAATTATAAACTGTTATTCTTTTGTATCTGTTTTATGTATTTGTAGTTAAATATTCTGAAATTTTCCTTTTTTTTTCTCCTGACACTACAGCTAGAAAAATTATTTTTATAAAATGTTGGGTTTTTTTTTCCACTGGCACTCAGGCAAAATGAGTATCAATTAAAATGTTAACATCTGAAAAATTTCTTATTTTGCTTAACTAAGAGAATAATGCAGTTTAATATGGCTTTAAGAAGAGTGAAAAACAGAAGAAAGACGTATTTATGCATCATATATTACAATAAATGCCTCCATATTATTATTATATAAATGCCTCCATATATTACAATAAATGCCTCCAAGCAGGCTTGGAAATCCACTAATATCTTTTGAATTCAAACAATTATTGTTCATGAATATAGAACTACTGTTGTTAATTCCATGTTTTATCTCAGGCAAACAGTCTTTGTACTCTGTAATTACTTTACCCAAGTTTCTGTCAGAATGTAACAGCTGATCAATAAAATTAACAGTTTTGTATCAGTTCACTTTGCTCTGCTTTGCAGCATCATGTAGCAAACCACCGTCCCTTTCCAAGCCTTCAATCCCTTAATGGCAAGAAGTCATATGTAGAGTCAGAAAATAGGACAAGGAAGATGCAGTAGGGTTATGTAGCAAAATTGTGTGTAATTCAACATTAATGTTCAGTATTGCCCAATTGGAATCTGCTATACTTTCAACTGCAAAATAGAAAGTAATTTCAATACACCTGAAGGGCTGCTGTCTGCTTACTTCATTGATGGCCATCATTGTTGTCAGCTGTTCAGGTTAATAATATGCACATCATAAAGAGACTGTATCTGTTATCTTATTCCTTTTTCTCACATTTTTAATGTATACACACACACACTTATGCTACAGGGTAAATCTATACCATCATTACTGGCTGGTTGCTGAGCCACAGAAGGTTTTAATTATTTTTGTTTATAAAAATAATACTGCTAAAAGTGAAGACAAGGTTAAGAGGATTTATTTTGTGCTCAAATTCAACTATCAAGCAGAACATTTATGCATGTATCTGCTTTTATATTTATTCTTATAAGAAATTCAGATTTGTTAGGCTTGCATAAACTATAAGTATATATAAACCTTATTTGTAAAGCAAACACTTTTACCTCCTCCCCCTCAAGTTATCTATTGCTTGTTTCAACTATATTTGAAGTAATTATGTCAATACAAATTCTATCAAACTCCTATTCAATTCTTATGTGACATGCACTTTCAGTTTAGGTTAATACAATAGCCAAATAGTTGATTTTATGATTATTAAACCATCTTTTATCAGTTAAAAGTCACAGTGAACACTTTAATTTTTGGCCAGATATGACCATGTTAGCTTATTCTTCTTTAATTTATTTTCCATAGATCTTGATAATGAATTGTGCTGAGGTCCTTTCCCATAGTACATTAACACAATCCAATCTACACTGGTAGAAAGAAAAAATAGTTCATGAGCTGAATTTTTACCCTATACTTGGAAGTTTGACATAAAGTCTTTGCCTATGATGCTGTCAACAGGTATAAACTTGTTTAGCCCTGCCATAAAGTAAAATGCCAACATAAATTATCTCTGAGGAAATTAGGTAAACAGGTATCATTCAGTATAAGACGTGACAGGAAGATTCTATTAAAGTTTTATAAATCCTTTCAGAGTGAATTTAGGGCACAATCACAGTCAAAAGGCTTTTAGTTTCATTGCAAGTTCTAGCCAGTGGGGATGCCTGGTTGCTTATGATGGCAATAAAACTGTCAAGTCAGTAGCATTCAGCCCACATAATCTGTGGTTAGGTGATAGGACTAAGATTTACAGAAAAATGACACAGCCAGGACTTAAGGCACAGGACAGGTATATTATTTTTTTTAATTTATCCCCAGGATACAGTGTGTGAGGCAGGTAAATTTTATCCTGCTTTGTATGACTAGGTGAAAGAATCCATAGAATTGCTTTGCAATATATGATGATGTCATCATGGGTGAACTGGGTTAACACTAGTCTGTGATTGATGACCAGAAGTAAAAGCTATTACATATTAAAATATTACCAAGTACTGTCAAATTTGTCTTTAAAATGTCTTAATAGCTGTACTTGATAACTTTTTATCATGACAGTTATCTTCCCAAGGTGCACACTTCTACCTCAATGAAATTTAAAGAAATACTTAAGAAGTCACATTAATCAATGACAAATTAAACTGCATTTTATAAAATGAAGTTTTGGGAAACATTAAGAGAAATTAAAACAGCAGAACAGAAACCCAAATAAACAACAAACAAAAATCTTTAGCTTTAAGGGGAACATCATGATTTTGTGATCAATGACTCTACTTCTACAGCATTATGCTAAACTGAAACTAAGAAGAAATCAAAGCAGAACTAATATACCTGTCAAAGTCATTGACAAAGGAAAAAAAATAAATATGGATTTTAAAAATGCTTGAGGACAGGAAGGTTCTACAGAGGGACCTAGATAGGCAGGATGGATGGGGCTGAGGCCAGCTGTATGAGGTTCTACAAAGCCTAGTGCCAGGTCACACAGCTGGGTCACAAGAACCCCATGAAATACTACAGACTCCAAAATTTTTATACCCTCCATAAATTTTGTTGAACCACACTTGAAACCACATAAAAAATGAAAATTTGAGAACATAACATGCTTTAACTATTCTTTCTTGTGACATAATACCTGAATTCCCCTTTTTCTATTTTTCTACTTGTTTATATATATATTTATATATAAATATATATATATATTCATATATATATATATATATATATATATAAAATCCTTATCTTAAAGCTATTGTGAATACAAAAATTCGTCCAGCAGAGAAAGATGTGGAAATTGATTGACAGCTGACTAAACATCAGCCAGCAACATGTTCAGGTGTCCAAGAAGGCCAACAGCATCCTGGCCTGTATCAGGAATAGTGTGACAAGCAGGACCAGGAATGTAATTTTCTTCCTGTACTCAGCATTGGTGAGGGCACACTTTGAGTCTTGTGTTCAGTTTGGGAGCTCTCACTACAAGAAAGACATTGAGGTGTTGGAGCATGTCCAAGGACAGGCAACAAAACTGGTGAAGGGAAGGGTCTGGAGAACAAGCCTTATGAGGAGTGGATGAGGGAACTGGGGGTGTGTAGCCTGGAGAAAGGGAGGTGGAGGGAAGATGTTGCCACTTTCTACAACTACTTGAAATCATGTTGGAGTATAGTGGTTATCTGTCTCTTCTCCCTAGTAACAAGTTACAGGATGAGAGGAAATGCCTTCAAGTTGAATCAGTGGAAGTTTAGATTGACTATTAGGAAAAAATCTCTTCACTGAAAGAGTTACAAAATACTGGAATAGTCTTCCCAGAGTGATGGTTTAAAAATGCAGAGATGTAGTACTAAGAGACATAGCTTAGCACCAGGCTTGGCAGAGTTGATATGGTTGGATTCTATGATTTAAAGGTTTTTGCCAACCATAACTTGAGCACAAGCCCTATGAGGAGAGGCTGACGGAGATGGGATTGTTCAGCCTGGGGAAGAGGAAGCTCAGGGGTGACCTCATTGCCCTCTACAACTACCTGAAAGGTGGTTGTAGCCAGGAAGGGGTTTTTTTTGGTCTCTTCTCCCAGGCAACCAGCACCAGAACAAGGGGACACAGTCTCAAGCTGCACCAGGGGAAGTTTAGGCTCGAGGTGAGGAGAAAGTTCTTCACCAAAAGAGTCATTAGTCATTGGAATGGGCTGCCCGGGGAGGTGGTGGAGTCACCATCCCTGGAGGTGTTCAAGAGGGGATTGGACATGGCACTTGGTGCCATGGTCTAGTCATGAGGTCTGTGGTTATAGGTTGGACTCGATGATCCTTGAGGTCTCTTCCAACCTTAGCAATACTGTGAAATATTGTATGATTTTATAATTCCAATTTATTGGGGGGGGGGGGGAAGGGGGGGAAAGAGGGAAGAGATAAATAAAAAGAGATAATCAAAGGACGAAACTGAGGGAAACTGTGCACAATTCTATATTAGTGAAACTAATTAATAAAGCAAAATAACAGGAGGAATGAGGGATTCTTCAATCCTTTGTGCCTCTAGCTCAGGTAGATGTATTTCTGGAACAATAGACTTTCAGGCAGAACAGGGTGAAACTTAATGTCTTGTGAAAAGGAGAAGACAGATTAGAGCTAGATTGAGATGGCTCCATCATGCTTAAATCTATGAAATATCTGTTCTGAAATATCAGACTACACTGGAATGAAACTAAACACAGGTTTTAAACTGCTGTTTGTATTACAAATGTGATTACACCAGAGACTCCTAACACAGATGAGTTCTCTCAGGTATTAGAGGTTCATGAAAGCAGGGGAAACTGCTGTCCTCAGTGAGATTTAGACAAGGTTGTTAATCCCCAGAATGCTTTTACCAGTCATTGTAGGGGTTATCTAGCTATCATCCACACCAGCTCTCACATTCTCAATGGCTTTAACTGCAAACTCTAGGGAAAATGGAATTCACAGCACAAAGGGAGCTTCTAGTCTCTAGAGAATTAAAACAGCAGAGTTCTTGCATTCTGAAATATTTTAGCTGCTATTGTTGTAGGAGTAGGATGTACATGTGTATTCGCTCACATGCTTCATGACTCTTGTTAACTACCAAAGTCATATATTTTTTTCAGAATATTAATCCTAAAGTATTATAAGGAGCCAATAAACAAGGTACACAAAATAAAGAGGTAATTAGAATTTTTGTTTTCTTTATAAATCTGAGATGCAAATACAGAAAAGACTAATATATACTGGGAAAAGCAAAAATAAATTTTACATTTTTGTATTAAATATTGCAATAGTTTCCAGTTACAATGGAGATTTTATGAAACATTTACTTTCTTTGAAGGCCAAATTTTCTCAGATTAAAATACAGCTTTTCCAACAGAGATTTCAAAATCTAAAAATTCTCAGGAAAGGGCCCTGATGGGAAGAAGAAAAGAGAATAAAGATGACATTATAAAATATATGCATACCAGGTAGAAAGTAATGAGATAACTGAGCTTGTTCAGCCTTAAGGGGAGAAGGCTTTGGGAGCACCTAATAGCAACTTTCCAGCACCTACACAGAGGTTCTCAACAATATAAGAGTAAGGCTCTTCACAGCTGGCTTTGGAAAAAGCACACAGGCTTTCACACACAGAAGCTCTTTAGGTCTGATATAGAAGCAACATACTTTAAAGCCTGAGGAAGAATTACTGAGAGTTTAATTAGTAAAACTGCATTTAGACACTTACGTGATGGAAATCAACTACTTTCTGTCAGACATGGTCAGGACAACACATGAACAACTAGATAAATAAATGTTATCAAGATTATCACATACTATAGACTGTTTCTACCTATAAACCTTTTGACTATTCTGTTTTGTGTTTGTAGATTTTCCTTTAATACACATTCATACTCCAACATGTTATCTTATTTTAAAAGGCAAGTTAAATACAGTATTCCTTGTTCTAAATAGAAAGTTCTGTCTTCTCAGATATCGCTCTTGTTTTAATTTGCACTAGAAATAGTGTTATGCTCCACGTGGATTAAGAAGCAGCAGCAATACAAGACGTACATTGTCACGGTGTGATTACAGAAATCTAATGACGAGACATTGAAGTGACTAGATACACCTGAATGCAACTCTATATCTTATAGAGAACAATTCTGTAGCTTTCAAGAGATCATTTTACCCATTTTTCCTCCCCTTTTTCCTGCTTCAGTATTCTCATTAACATGTCCTCTTTCATCTGCTTCTGTGTCCTCCCTTTCTTCCTTCACATTAGTGGCCTCTCCCATTATACCTATCACTGGTCTCTTTCTGTTTACTCAGTCTTATTCTTCCTTACCTACCTTTCCTGGGATACTACTTGCAGAGACATTCAAGGAGCCAAGAGCACTTAGACAAAGTTATCCTCACTTACACATTCACAAAGGCCCATGGAAGCAAGAAAACACAGTTACATTGAGAATCTGCTCTATTATGGTAGTTCTAAAGCAATCAGTGTGATTGGCATCTTCAGAACTCTACCAAACTCCAAGAAGTGTCCATTTATTGGAGATTTTTTTTTTTTATGGTGCAAAACATCAGACAAATATTTTTTGTCGCAGTATGTTCTAGTGATAATCTCACTGCATGAACCACCAATACCAAGTCCCATATTGTGATATAAAAAGCTTTGAGCAAAATGACAGTGGCATTTTTAACATCTCTTCTTCCTAATTTCTATTTCAAGAGTGGTCAGTGGTCACGGTTTATTAGCAGAAACATTCAAGATTGAAGTTGACAAAAAGGCTTTCACTGAATACAACAATAACAGAATGTGTCAACCAAATGGTTGATATGAGAAGAATTAAAAAGGATATGATAAGAGACAGCATGAGACATTTCTCACCAGTACTTATACAGATGTTTACATACACACTATAAAATAAAAACTTCCATTAAAACTTCACAAGCCTAGTGAAAAGTGCACGTGTTTTAACACAAGTGTTAAGTTTATCAAATTTCAGCTACAGAACAAGTTAAGTGGTAAAAGACAATACTTCAGTTAAGATATTTTAAATAAATTATATTAACTCCTCTCACCTACAACAGTGCCAACATGAAAGCATATTTTCAGTTTTAATTTTAGTCCACATTGAAAACAACAAAAAAGGCTGGTACATTAAGAAAAGACTACTCTTGAAAGTATCGTCTACTATTAAAAATGTTATGTATGTTTGAGAACAGCTGTTCAGTGATCGGTGCTGGCATATATAGAACAGACCTGGATGACAAAGCACTTTCACAGTATTTTCATCTTCACTTTCATCTCACATTACTGTCTTGACAATGAATCATTATATTTGAAGTATAATGACTTTTCTTGGGAAGCGGAATTCAAATTTCTGAAACTGAAAACATTAAAATGTGCTTTGGCATCCCTGCCTCATACTCTTCATTATGTATTTCATTTTTCTATTAGAATCACACTTCCCACAATTGGGTATAGGTTTGCCATTCACTCTATTTCATTCCTGTTTATAATCCAGACATATGCATTACATGCTTCTGTTACCAATTATTTGCTGTTGAAAGACTAGTAATCTGATAACATTTTTTAGGCACAGGTGACAGAAAGCTTCAGTTATTGTTTGACAATCTATTTATCCATAATGACACTGGTTTTAATTTAGGCAGAGGTGCCAGAAAATACAAGATTTTCTCTTAGAAGCCATTTATGCTATCCATTTCCAAAGAAGGAGTTAACCCTTTCCACTGCATATGCTAAATTTTTGTCAAAGTACTTTACTGAGCTTTCCGCATAACAAATTCGGGATGAGTCGAAAGTAAGTTTCCACAAATATCTACCAAAAAATTACTTATTGTGCCAAGTAGCATTAAAACTCACATTGGGTCTAGTAAGTTCAAAAGCAAACATTTCCTTTCACTATTAAATTTTCTAGGAAAAAAAACTGCATACACTGGTAAAAATGGAACCATGTTCTGTATTCACTGTGGCTAAAAAAGTTTACTGTCACACTCAATATAATGCACCTATAGTTTAGATTTTAGAGATGCACTGTAAAAGCTCTCACTACCCTCTCAACAGCAAATCAACTCAGTTCTCTGAAACATTTTATTTTGGTATGACTTTTATCTTATGTACCATTTGAAAAGTAGACAAACTCAGAATAACCAATGAGCTAATGGGAATCTGTTCTACTTTTGTTCAAAGTAATATCCTAATTTACAGAAGGAAGTACTTCAGTAAGAATAGAAACAAAAATATATTAAACAAAACCCCACATGTCTGTTTCATTCCCTTAACATAGGATAAAAGCAAAATCATGTTTTAAAAATGTCATTATGACAGGTATAGTTTATACCAGATCATGTGAAATAACATTTATGGGTGAGGGGGATTTAGACTTTAGAATATAATTTATGACCTAATCAGAAGCTTTTACATTAAAGTAGCAGTAGCATTGTGTTTAAAATGTGTAAGTAAGGGAACAAAAGGTACAAACCTATCCAAGTGGTCTTAAATATGTCATTTTAGAATAGAATTAACCAGGTTGGAAAAGACCTTTGAGATCATTGAGTCCAACCTATCATCCAACACTATCTAGTCAACTAAACCATGGCACCAAGCACCCCATCCAGTCACCTCCTAAACACCTCCAGTGATGGTGACTCCACCACCTCCCTGGGCAGCGCATTCCAATGGCCAATCACACGTTCTATAAAGAACTTCTTCCTAACATTCAGCCTAAACCTCCCCTGGTGCAGTTTGAGACTGTGTCCTCTTGTTCTGGTGCTGCCTGCCCAGTAGAAGAGATCAACCCCCATCTGGCTACAACCTCCCTTCAGGTAGTTGTAGATGGCAATAAGGTCTCCCCTGAACCTCCTCTTCTCCAGCAACCCCAGCTCCCTCAGCCTCTCCTCATAGGGCTTGTGCTCCAAACCCCTCACCAGCTTTACTGCCTTTCTTTCTGGAATTGAGGGGCCCAGAACTGGACACAATACTCAAGGTGTGGCCTAACCAGTGCTCAGTACAGGGCAGAATGACTTTCCTGCTCTTGCTGGCCACACTATTCCTGATACAGGCCAGGATGCCATTTGCCTTCTTGGCCACCTGGGCACACTGCAGGCTCATGTTCAGCCTACTATCAATCAGTACCCCCAGGACCCTTTCTGCCTGGCCACTTTCCAGCCACTCTGACCCCAGCCTGTAGCACTGCATGGGGTTGTTGTGGCCAATGTGTAAAACCCGTCATTTAGACATGTTAAATCTCATGCTGTTGGATTCTGCCTATCTGTCCAGCCTGTCAAGGTCCCTCTGCAGAGTTCTCCTACCCTCTAACAGATCAACACCTGCCCCCAGCTTGGTGTCACCTGCAAATTTACTGATGATGGACTCAATGCCCTCATCCAGATCATCAATGAAGATATTGAACAGGATGGAGCCCAGCACTGATCCCTGGGGGACACCACTAGTGACTGGCTGCCAGCTGGATGTGGCAACATTCACCATCACTCTCTGGGCTCTGCCCTCCAGCCAGTTCCTAACCCAGTGCAGCCTGCTGTTGTCCAAGCCACGGGTTGACAGCTTGGCCAGGAGTTTGCTGTGGGAGATGGTGTCAAAGGCCTTGCTGAAGTCCAGGTAAACTACATCCACAGCCTTCACCACATCCACCAGGTGGGTCACCTGATCAGAGAAGGACACCAGGTTGGTCAGGCAGGACCTGCCCTTCCTAAATACATGCTGGCTGGGCATTTTCTTCCTTAATAATCCCTAATTTGCTGCATGAACCAGTGTTCTGGTAGAACTATAAACACAAGCAGAAAAGAGTTAATAATAAGTTAATAAATAATTGATATGAGTTAAGCTCTTGTAATGCTAACACCTACTCCCAGGCAATTTGTACCTATGAAAGCAGTTTATTTGCTTAGTTGTGATAATTACATTGATGGTAATTGGGTTTTGCTTTTGCTTGCTTGTTTGTTTTATTAATTTGATTTTATTAGTATATACCTTAGTTCTCCTGCATGTAGAGGGATTTTGAACCAAAGTCAGTGAATCAAAGTATCCCATGCAAATGTCTGTTTCACCTATATTTGAATGACATAATTACACAGCTCTGGACTAAATGTGTATTTCCACATCCACCAATTTTTAGGAAACCATATTCAGACACCAAGGAACGCAATGGTAAAATGCCTTCCTCCAACATGCAATACAGAACTTGCAGAGTAAATTACTTTTATGGGAAGGAAGAATATTGTATTTTGGATTGTCTTAGAAATAATAGGATTTATATTCTGTCTACCTTCATCTACATCTTTCATGACACCAATGGCCACGTAACAACTTATTACTAGCAGATGAAAGCATTATTCATTGATTGTACAAATCCTGTAAAGTTAACAGATCTAAAATTATTGCATGACATTACAATGCCTGAAAACAGTAGTTTGCATAGGTCTGGCTATTCTTGTGTAATCCCTGCAGAACAAGCCTTTAGAGGATACAACAATTAGATAACTAAAACATTAGGAAACTGGACAGTTGGGAATAAATGTTTTGTTCTTAAAACCAAACAAGCCTCTACCAAGCATAAACAAATTCTAGCTTCTCAGGGCTTTGTAAATTGGCACCATTCACAACATTTTTCACAGACTACAAAAGGCAAATAGAGGTGACCAAGCTACTTTATATCACCAGATTAATTCAGCATGATCAAACAACCTATTTATCCTCAGCTGCCTTCTTAGAAACATCTGAGCAGGCATTTTCATGACACTTAAAAAAAAATCATATTAAGAATTTTGAAATGGCAGTTATAATTAGTGTTACCGAAAGCAGCTAAGTAAAGATATTAACATTAGGATTATAAAATTTTCCTGCATGGAAGATTTCCTCTGAAATGTTTAAAGCTTAATAAACCTGTATGCAACCAAACTCAGTGTCTTGTGAAAGGGAGTGTCACATAGATTTTCAGTGCTACTAATTCTTCCTCTAGTATCTTCTGTCAAGTACTTGGCACTGTTGAATAAGCTTCTAGATAAATAGGAATACCTTAAGTTAATGCAATCAGACTCCCTAGTCAAGTAACTATCATTTTACAAGATATATTTCTAATGAATATGTAGCAGTCATTAAAGACATAGACTCAAAAGAAAAAAGAAAAGCAAACAAACAAAAAACCAAACCCAAACAAGTTAAGCATAAATTCAGGAATGGATTATTCTGAGAGGAAGAAGGAAAAGGAAGGGAAAAGGAGTATCAGACAATAGTTAGACAACGTTTACAAGACCCACTACCATTTGACAGAGGACAAAGAAAACTACTTTCTGGTATTGGCAGAAATTTTTTTAGCACACTGAATTCCCACCTTTACCAGCTGAATGTGCTCATTGTTGCTCTGTATTTCTGGAGAGCCATAGTTATCCAGACACAAGACAGCTTGAGCAAGCTGGAACTGGTCTGGACCTACTGAGCACTCCAGCAGGTGAGATGAAGTCCTGAGATGGCTCTCATATCATAAGGACCAAGTCTGACTCTTGCTGTATCTCACAAACACACAAGAAGAAGGATTGGAAAAGGTTGTCTTCCTAAATCCAAATCAACCCTCAGAATTCACACCAGGACCACAGCACCACAGCTTTGCCTTATTTATGCATCCAGTTCCTTTTTTCTTTCCTAGGCAACAAATCAATCATGATGAATCTACCCAAATTTTAACAGCAATGTGAAAAATATTTTAATTCACAGAATGAATCAGAGATTTCATTTTACTCCTAAACTTCAGATTATGCAGTGTCTCTGGTGACTCTTGGATATAATTAATTAAACATTTATTATTTTTTTTTTAAATCACTTATCTAGAAATGCTCATTTAATGTTTCATAGTTTTTAATACTGATTTATGTGAGAACTACATGCATTTTTTTTTAACTTCTTCAAATACTTACGGGTTTTTCGAGCAGAGTCTTCCACAAAAAGAGAAGAAATATCTTCATCCACACCTGCTTCATTCTTTGCAATACAAGTATATGCTCCTGTATCTTCATAGCGCACATTGCTAATGTGAACCTCACTACCGTTTGCTGAAAGCAGAGGAGAAATTCAAGATGCAGACATGCTACAGTGCTTTCAGATTATACACTCAGAAGGCTTTATCTGCTTATACTAATTAAACCATTTTCATTCCTGAGTTCGTAACTTGGAGACATGCCAACTAATCCAAAGGTATTCAACTGGCTAGTGGATTACATGCACTATTATTTATCTCACAGATACCTGGATTACCTCAGCTGGTTATACGCCTGAGAGCTAAATATCAGTCTGAGATTTTAGGTATGTTTAAATGATTAAACCAGTTTTTAAAATCAGGTAAATATATTTTTATTAAGTTGGATTTGGTCACTTGACACTATCATTGGCCTTACAAAACATAATCCAAGTTTGATGGTAGGGAGGATAGGGAGAGGAGAGGGGAGGATGGGGAGAGGGGTGGAGAAGGGTGGGGGGGAAGAGGGTGAATAAGAGAAGTAGAGAAGAACAGAATAGGAGTAGAATAGAATAGCAGGTTGGAAGTGACCTGAAGTATCATCTAGTCCAACCTTCCAGGGTAAGTAAATACACTTGCTTCTAGTAACTAGAAACACCTGGTTTTGTTTCATATGAATGCAGTGCAACAACAGAAAAAAAAACAAACAACCAAGCACATTGAATCAACAAACAGTAAGTTTCACAGGCAAAGGTCTTTTAAAACATGTGATGTACATAATGGCATGACCAACAATTCATTGCAATTTAAGCATAGCACACCCTTTTACCTTGAAGAGTTAGTTGTTTGGATAACTTTGGAGTGATATCAATTCCATTCTTCAGCCAACCAATTTGTGGGTTCGGAATACCTTCAGCATGGCACCGAAGACTAGCTGTCACACCTGGCTCTCTTGCCTGGCTCTCTGGATAGACTCGAATGACTGGTGGAACTGAAGGCAGGAAATAGTTACAGTTTAGCAGAGAAGACTGTTATCTTAAGAAAAATAATTATAAGCAATTCTAAAGACTCCTGCAGATACATATAACAACGCACGGATGCGGGATTAGTCATGTATTTGGTGACATTCAATGCTGAACTGCCACAGTAAATTTATGAAGCAGAATCAATGTTCTGTGAGAAAAATGCTTTTCACTGCCTGTGGTATCAGTGAAAAAAGGCCTGAATTCTAATTCAGTAGTTTGGGGGTGAGTAATACGATTTTTGTTTTTCCTTAAATTTATTTAGTAAATATGAATAACGTACAACCAGTAAGTTATGATGTGATGTACAGAGATTGCAATTGTCCTGTTTCACAAACATATTCTTTAAACCTTCATCTGTACCTTTCCCTTTTCTACAGCACTCCTACCAGCAATCTGTTTTAATGGTATAAAATATGTAAGCACAACATCACATAATGGTTGAAGCTGAAAGGAATCTCTGGAAATCATCTTGTCCGGTCTCCTTGCTTAAGCAGGGCCACCTAGAGCCAGTTGACCAGGACCATATCTCTAAAGAGGGAGAATTAACCTCTCTGGGCAACCTGTTCCAGTGCTCAGTCACATTCAAACAGGACCTTCTGTGCTTGGGATACTCTATGCCTTCTTGACCACGTGGACACATTGTTGCCTGATGTTCAACCTGGTGTCCATCAGAACCCCTAGGTCCTTTCCTGCCTAGCTGCTTTCTAAGTGGGTGGCCCCCAGCACACATTGGTGCATGGGGTTGTTCTCCAGGTACAGCACTTTGCACTTCTACTTGTTGAACTTCATGAGGTTCCTGATGGCCAGTTTCTCCAGCCTGTCAAGTTCTCTTTGAATAGCAACGTGACCCATAGGTGTATCAGCCACTCCTCCCAGTTTGGCGTCATCTGCAAATCTGCAGAAGATACAAATCTGCCCCATTATCCAGATGAATAATAAAGGTATTAAACTGGACATTTATAAGACTAGTCTTCTAAATGTCATTATTAGCAAAACATAAGAATTGTTGGCATCACTTTTCCAAGGTTTAGAAACTTGCTGCAATATATGATTACCAACTAAACATTTGCTACATATTGTACATAAGTACTGGCAGAGAGAGGGCATACGATACCACGTGGATATATTCCTATCAGTTAATCAATGATTAAACAAAATGACTAATTCTTGATCTTATCTTTCATTATTTACAGAGACAACTTGCTTGAGGTTGTTTCTAACAATTAAAAAACAAAACAAAACAACAAACTAATGAAGATTAGAGAATCATATTTCCTATTCTCCAAAGTTTTAATGAAGCTTTAAAAATAAGGAATATTCAGCTGGTGTCACAAAACACAGCTGGATAGAGGAAGAAGTATCATTCGATAATGAAAGAAAATAACAAGATCAAAAATAAATTGTGTCTATTTTGGCAAGAGATTAAATATTTTCAAATGCTATCCAACTGTTACAAGAAATGTCCCAGCATGCTGTCCTATTACACCACAGAAATACCCAGATTTCTACATCACAGGAAATACACAGATGTATGTACTGTATCTCGGAGAGGATGCGTGAATGAGTGGGTTTCAGAGATATTTTAAACTCAGTTAGAGATGAGGGTCTTCTCAAATAATATACATGGAAAATTACACATAACCCCAACATGCAAACTGCAAAAATATAATAAAATAATATGGAGGAAGATTAAAAATGTGAAAATGATGGCTGTTAGTTGCTTAGACTACCGGCTGAGAGCAAAAGCATTTACAATTCAGGGATTTAAGGTTTCTACTGTGTTTCTGGGAGGGATTCTGTTCTCATGGACATGGTCCCTAGTCTGTCTTCTTTCCTATAGAATCCGTGTTTTCCACATTGAGACCTTGCTTTCCCCAGTGTGTTCCTCAGTCTGAGTTTTGCTTGATTGCATGCTCAGATGGCCTAAGCTATTCAGCACTTCAACTCCCAGTCTTGTGCTGTCTTACTTCCTAGAATCCAATTCCCATGTATGTCCTGTTCAGCATTTCTTGACAGATGTCTTTTTGGTGGCCTAATCATGCCACAGACTTGTCACTGCATCAAAGCCTTATGGTTTATTTCTCCAACTTGCTCAAGAAAAGTTGCACCTCCTTAAAGATATATTTTCTGTTAATACTCTTAAGCATCTCAGCAACACAAACGTCTTTTTACGACCAATGGCAAGGCATTGCAACTCATTGCATTCTGACTACCTACGGCAGGATATTTCCCCCTTTTTTTGTGCTAGTGAATGTTCTCAGTGCATATAAAATCTTATGGGTGTTTAACTACCACACCTTAGCAGACTTCTGCTAAGTCTGTGTGAAGAGAAATTTTTTAACGTTAGAGTTTTGGAGAATTTTCCTTGAGTAGGAAAAGGTATTAGCTTATCTTGAATAGGCAGATGATATTTGGGGGGTAATTTCATTCCTAGCAAAGTTCTAGAAAATGTTGTAACTGATATCAAATACTTCCTAAAGAAACAACATAAAACACTGCATCAGATGGTATTGTTGCTAAATTAACTACTTCAGGCTTAGGAGATGTGAAAATGTGGAACTACTCAAGACAAAACAGGCCTGAGTTTTCTTCTACTACCCCATATTTCTCTAGGAGATCTGTTCCCTTTAGCAGTGTCTTCCCAGACTTAGAAGTACTAGCATGATACTGTATTATTTTTCTTCTCTTATCTTTCCCACATTTCTTTCCATTGAATGAATCCTACACCCCTCATCATTCAGCCTTCTACAACCATTGGTTCCAAATATGGTGAAAATGTCTTGGAACTAAGCTGAGGAAAATTCTTGTAACCTCTGCAAAGACCTTGCCTTGTAAATCAAAATGAAAGCTCAAGGAGTAGGATACCACTTTCTCACCACAAAAAGGCTTTTCCAGTGCCCATTATCTATATCGTTAAGATTCCAAAGGAAGCTTATTATTCTCTACTACTCTACCAACCAATTTAAAACTAAAAAGAAACAAAAACAAAAAAAGCCCTAAATATTTTAATCTTATGTATGTAATTGTATTTATTTTTCTTTTAATATTTGAAAACTAGTCCACATGAATATAACAATATATTTTATACATAAATGTTTTTTCTAAAAAAATATGGAGATTTACACAAATGGAAATCAAGAAAGAAACTGCAAACTAATTACACTGTTTTTATTAAACCTTCACACTAGATCTTTGTGATCAGCAAGACCTCATTATCACAGTAACCTTTTGTCTGACTCTCCTGTTAGTACAAGTATCATTATATTAATTAGTCATCATCACAGCTACAAGTACTGACCGTCATGTCTGTGCTTAGGAAGATTACTGTTTAGAAGTACAGATTCTGAAGTGTGGAAAAGCTGTTCATTTGACCTTTAATCTCAATAAGTTTAGCTCCATTTATCCACAATATGCCCAGCAAATGATCCTAATGCTCCAAAGAGACTTGTTTCTTCTTTTTGTTGCTCTCCAAAATTCAACATCCAAAATTGTGTTGGAAGATACCACTCCAGTGCTGACATGTGGGACAACAGCTATCTGGGCTGAGCAAACAAAGGCTAGTCAGTTTGTAGGGACAGCTTTACATTTATATGATGAATGATATAGAGGAGCAATAGTATTGATTGTCTTTGGTACCATAAAGGTTTACAGTGGTTTCCAGATCAAAAGTACAATTTCCTGACACACGTTCATCACCAGAAAAATCTCAAGTTGTCCTACTTCACCTCTCCCAAATTATGTGTCTTGGTTTCTAGTCTTCCAGAAACTTCAGCTTAAGTGGAGTTTTGCCTCATTGCATGCTGAACTGAGCTAAACATGAAAAATTCTAGTATTTTAACTGTTGCAATGCACTTCTTCATGATTATTAACACTTTGGAATAGGTAGGGAATGTGTTGACAAGAATATAATTTTGTTAATATATCAGGGCAATCCATAACACATAAAACAGAGGAGAAAGTTGGCCAAGGAAATTCTAATGTTCTCAACTCACCAATAATTCTGCTATGTTTGCACGTATTAAAATATCATAAAACCATGAATCATCTGGTTGGAAAAGACCTTATGGTGATCACGGCCACCAAAACCTAACATCTTGTACATGACTGTTAGAACCATGTCCTTAAGCACCTCATCCAGACATCTTTTAAACAACTTCAGGTATGGTGACTCCACCACTTCCCTAGTCAGCCTGTTCCAGTGCCCTATGACCCTGTTGATGAATAAATTTTTTCCTAGTATCTAATTTAAACCTCCCCTGGCACAAATTAAGTTCATTTCCCCTCATCCTATCACTGGTTACCTGGGAGCAGAGGCTGGCCCCCACCTCACTACAACTTTCTTTCAGGTAGCTGTAGAGAGCAATGAGATCTCCTCTCATGAGTAAATACAAGTAAACTACATTTCAGCCTTCTCACTAGTTTAGACAGCATTTGGTATTTCTCTCTTTAAATGACATAAAATAATCCCAGAACAAAAATTTGGAGAAGGACATGTTGATTTCATGTATTAGCTCAGACAGGATATTGACAAAGTGTTGGAGGTCAGAAGGGGAAGATGTTTAGAAAAAAATAAAATATTTGAAAGAGATGAGTAGATAGAGAGACAGACAGATGGATGGACATATAGAGAGAGAGATTCCAAGCCAGTTTCCTCAAGAAACACAACGACTGAGACAACATGTTAATAAAACTGCAAACAAGTCATAATAAAGTCAATAAAAACTACATCAAAGTCATTTAAAGTGTGAGGCATATTAACAACAGAAAGTTAAAAGAAAGAAAAACATGGGCTATTAAGAGAAAGATGGATCATATTAAAAGACAAAATTATCTTGGAAGTTGCATGTGGTGTGACTATCAATGAAATATATTCACATCAGAAAGTATTTCAGCATTTTTGGACAAGAGATGTCAAAAAAAGAGGTTTGTGCAGTTACCTAGCAAAACAAAGAGTAATAGCAACAGCAGTAGTCAAGTTAGAGCCTGCTAATGCAAAGTAAATTTGCAGAGAAGATTGAGTCCAAACATGATTCTGGACAGGAGTGAGTATCAATACACCATAACAAATACCACTAGTTTACTGAAGAAAGGTAGACTTAAAAGAGTCACAGATAAGTAAGAACTTTAAAATAAGGTCACTGAAAAAACAACAACAAAGAACAAACAAAATACTCAACCCCCAAAACGTTAAACCCCACTGGGTATAAAGTACAGTAGGACCTTTTGACCATTTATCACTGGAGGAGAACGACTACTTAAAATAAGGTAGCGAACAAATTACATACAGAGAAAAGGTCTAGGTGAGCATACTACTGTTAAGGAGGGAAAGTCCTGTCTTCAGGGCATCAGTAACAACTGCAGTTATGTTTTGTCCAAGTACAGAGTTCAGGAAAGTGCCCTCAGGACTTGAGAAGGAAAATGTAAAGATCAAGATTTCAAATATTATTGTTAGATTTTAAAATAATAAAAGTAAATATAGAATCCTACATCAACTACAAAACTTGCAGGGTAGTGCATTTTTTAAAACATTACTAAATTAATACTAAACATTACCCTCTATCTGCATATATCTGTACCTATATATAGAGGCAAAACACATGTAGTATACTAAAAATAACAGTATAACATACTTTAAATCCTGACATAATAAAAATCCTCACAGAGAACAGGTTACAGTGCAGAGCAAGTCCACTGGACTATTGTTGCTCCCTTTAAGAACTATTATTCATATGGATGAAAGAAGCAGAAATTATTATATATTAGCATTTTGTAAAGTTATTTATAGGAGTGCAACACAAAAAATAAAAGGTACCTCTTTTTCTGTTAAGCTGTAGCACAATGTATTAAAAAACGTAAGCTGACGACAACAGATCTGCTTGACAAAGTCGAAATCTAAGCCTCTTATAACTTGATAATTACAACATTTTTTCTTACCATTCACTTGGAGAATATGAGTTTGATAGAGCTTATCATAACCATCAGCGTAGCAGGTGTAATTTCCCATATGAGTTGTGGTAACCTTAGTAATGTACAAGGATCCATCATCTCCAAAATCCTACAGGGAAAGATTGAAACCAAAGTTGTCATAATTATGCCTGCATCTCTGCAGTAATTATGTTCATCACCTTAGCAAAAAACACCACAAATATTAAACCAGAATAGCTGACAATCATCTGAAACCCAAATACTGTATTTGTGAATGGTGAGTTGTTTGATCTTGCTATATATGTTGTGCCTGTAGAAAAAAAATAAAACTTTTATATTAACAGCTAGTTAAATTATGCAGAAGCAATATGACAGCTATTTTCAGAAGATAATCCATTTCAGACTGGATCTGACCAGACAGAAAACTAAATCTGAACAATTTAACAAGGTAAATCTCCTGTAGAAGTGTGGACATCCTTTGAAATAAGAAGATATGAAAAACAAAGCAAAACAAAATAAACAACCCAAACCCAAAACCCAACTCATTTTTCTTCAATGTAAGACATAATTTTTAACTTCACCCTTTTATATATTTTCAACTGGCATATAGGTTCCACTAGAGTGGAGTGCAAAATTTGACCTCCATTTCAATTCTCAGTTCAATTCCCAGTTCAATTTTAATTAATGCAATATAATGTAAAATTTACAGCCAGTTGTAAAATATGCCAGTTACTGTAAAGATGTATGGAATATATAACAGTATTTTATTTTTCCTTTTTACTATTCATGTCTGCAAAGACTCCCCTAAAATAACCATTCTAGCTTAATCTAGCTTGCAGTCTTTGTCTTGGATTCTATAGTGCTTATACAAATCCATCTAGAAGTTGGGTTTTCTACCTTGTAATCCATTGTTTATTTTTTCAAGTACCTCTTGCCAGATTCTTTGCAGCCTCACCTAGTAATCTTTTAATTATTGCATGTGCAGTATATTTAAATAAAACAGCAATTGCCTTATTTGAGCAAGTATTATAAAAGAGAAATTTAAAACTATGAAAAATATCTTTCCACCTAGGAGATTTCAAAATCAGCTCAGGCTTTTCATACTAATGTCAGCATTACAACTCCTACTTTCCAAGTAATCAGTTTCTCTGTTCATGTCAGGAAAGCAGTTCAACTTTGTGGTTTGCTATTGTAAGTCAAAAAGTAATTATATTTAAGAAGCCTGAGAATAATGGCACTTGACACAAATTCAAGTTTAAATTTTCAGATGCAAGCTTTCCTTCTAGGTCATAAAGTATAACAAAATCTACATTTCCTAAGCACAAATTTCACATAACTTCTCTCAGTCTCATACTTTGCAGCTACACCAAGAACAAATCATGAATCATGAAGTTAGTGTAAATCCACCAGCTGAAGAAACATCTTGACAGAAAATTATAAATCAGGTCAAAGCTTGAAGAAAGAAAGAACACCATGGTGTAGTTTATTAGATATTGTTGAATGATAGGTTGGACTTGATGATCTCAAAGGTCTTTTCCAACCTGGTCGGGTCTATTCTATTCTATTCTATTCTATTCTATTCTATTCTATTCTATTCTAGTTCAGTCCATTCCATTCCATTCTAAAAAATGCAGTGTAATATAGTAAGTAGCAGTATTGTATATACAGTAGAAAGTGTCAGACTCTCAAAAGAAACTCTACTATGAACACAATACCAGACAATAGTTTGTGGTTATAATCCAAGCTAACTTTAGTCAAGGAAAATCAATCTTCCTATGCTTCTTTTCCAGTCAGTTAAGAAATGAATTAAAAATAAACCAAAAATCTTTAGCAAAATCTTTTCATGGGACAGTTCAATGGATTTGTCTTTTCTTACAGCTTTAAGTTACTGCTTACCTCTCTCTGCTGAGCATGGAAACAAGCTTCCTAGCTACAATTAGATAGATTAAGTATTTAATTGGTCCCCCTGTTTCTTGACATAGGGGAGAATGGAGATAGACAAGCAAAAAAAAAGGGGGTTATTTCTACAGAGGCTGTTTTTCAACATAGCAAAGTAATCTCGCCAGTACCAATCTACTGCCAATGGGGAAAAATATAATTCAGTAAATCTAACTCAATCTCATATTTTGAAGAAGTCTTCATGAGTATCTTTCTGATTTTTTCTTACAAATGATCAACACAGATCACCCTCTATTATCTCTTCCTAAAATAAGACTTCGTAATGTGTGAGCACCAAACATTAGTGAATAGGCTTTGTCTGTATTCAGCAAATCTGAGACTACAGATGAACAGATTAACTGAGTACCTACCTAAATAAGTGGAGATGTATAAGCTTTCCTTTATTCTTCTGGATATAGTAAGGACTGCAGTTTAATTTCATGAAGAAGTAGTAAAATCAAATAAAGAGTAATGTCCATTACTTTATGGACAAGACACAGGAGCTTTGTGCTTTTCAAACTGTATTATCAGTTGATTAAAAAACAGTTTAGTCATTTTGAAACCTAATAATTTTACAGGCTTCCTAAGAATGTAAAGAGGGATCCCACAGAAAAGGGCCTTGATCACCAGTGAGAATAGGAACTTCATTTTATACAGTCATGTATAATTTGAATCTTGTGTGTAAGAGATAAGAACTATACATAAGTGATAGTTTTGGCAAAGTACTAGAGCTCTTGAGGCTACACATAAAACATCACTAATCTTTTACCTCCCAAACAACTTCTGTAACTTTATGCTACCTTGCTATGAACCTGCAGTAAAGATTGATAATTTATTTAGACATTCAAAATCTCCAACTGAGTAGATACAGCTTATTTTAAATGGAAATTTCTGCATGCTCTGAAACAGCTGTCTTTTTTATTGGTTCACAAAGAGATCTTCAGAATGACTCAAATACCATTTAACTTCTACTCCTTTTCAACGAAACAGTCATATAATCAGATTTAATTGGATAAAGCTATTTGACATTTGTTTCTCATATATTTTTTTCAATTTAACATCAAACACAGTGAAATTATTTTATAATAATTACCCAATTATCACAGTTTATTACAATACCCCCAAGCTCTCATTTTTTAAATCAGCTTTAATTATAAATGTATTTATCATTACACTACAAGATAGAGATGGAAAAAATCTCCACAACCCAACCCCAAAACCCCAAACAGCAACAACCAACAACAAACCAAGCCCAAAAAAAAAAAAAGCAAAACCAACAACAACCCCCCCAAAAACCTGGCTTTGAATTGCAAAATTTATTTAGACCACATTACAAAGTGATATTGAAGTTCCAAAGAAGCAGAACTGAAACAATTTATGCCTTAAGATGATTCAATTTAGGGTCATTGTGGAATGACCTTGGAAAAAGCATCCCTATTTCTACTTTCTTTAAACAGGTTTTATTTGTGGGAAGAGGGCAAACAAATCATTGAATACTTGCTAAATTTTCCCAATTATGAAAGCTCCTCATATTTACACTGGGATAAGATAAAACTTACATATTTTCAATAACTTAACTTACAAATACTTCTGGGTTTTATTTATAACATTTAATGGAGTTTTTGATCTTCTCATTGCATAAATTACGGAGCTTCAGTTTTACTTTCATGAATGCAAACCCCTTTTCTTGTATTCTTGAGCTGCACTCATCCTAAAGTAATAGACATAATTTATTTTATTTCACAGAAACAAATTTCTCAGAATGTTTCTTAAGGGAATCTCAAAAAAATACCAAAAGACCCACACCTAGAAAAAAAAGCCAAAACCAAAAACCCAAACACCAAAAAGAGGCCTTTAAACTTTTGTATTATTAAAATTTTAATCCAATTTTCACCCAGCCCATCTCATGTATTTCTGAACTATCCAGAGTGAGACAAGCAGGCATTTAGAGTGTCTTCAAGCTTTATGCAGTCTGCAAAAGCTCTATGGGACAAATTTTGGTTTACTACAAAATACCCTCAGCAGGCTTGATAAATCAAAGGGCAATAAAATTGTCAAAAAAATATGTTCAAATATGTAGCAGTCAAAACATCCCAAAATAAAATAAATAAGAAAAAGATAGAGATTGGTAAAGAAACTTTTACCAGGTAGTAGCTGAACTGGACGTACAGAGGAAAACAGAAAAAAATAAACTTAGTACCTTCAAAGCTGACTTTGAAAATTAGAATGATTCACTTTAGGTTATTCTTAGAGTACAAGGGAAAAAGGGGGGAAAAAAGACAACAAACAAACCCAACAAAAGAAACAAAACCCACAAACCAAACCAAACCCAAACCAACCAAGGCATATTGTAACTTAAATAGTTTTCTTTAAGATTATGTCTTATTTAATGTGTAGCATTAATGCATGAGCTCTATAGAGAGAAAATAGAGCCAGTCACATTTGGACCATTTGTGTCAGCTCATTATCACAGACTCAGAGAATCACCAAGGTTGGAAGACACCTCATCAAGTCCAACCCATCACCACAGACCTCATGACTAAAACATGGCACCAAGTGCCACGTCCAATACTCTCTTGAACACCTCCAGGGATGGTGACTCTACCACCTCCCTGGGCAGCCCATTCCAATATTATGTAAGAAAAGGGCACATACATGCTTAGAAATATTTTGAATGGAATTCCTATACAAAATATGGTTTTTTAAGTATACAGCTGAGTACATACAACAAAATGAGTGACATCTGTCTACTATCATCTTTTGTTCTTTGCTTACAGAATCAAAATATTGACAGCTTGAATAATAGCATAGCAGCTTCAGTTAAGAAGACTCTAGTCCAGATTGACACACTCAAGGCTCATAAAAATATTTTTCTTAGAACCTTTTGAGCAAACTGCAAATCCAGTCAATCCTAACAAAGCACTTAGTATGAACTGGACTACAAAGAGCAAACATTATTACTGTAAGTAATAAAGTAATGAAGTTATTACCTGTAAATGATAAAAAAAAAAAAAATACTGCTAAGACAGTTTACATTTCATACCAGTCTTAGTTATCTGCAAGCATCACACACACACTGAGAAGTATATTGTCTTTGCTTAAACTACTAATACAATGTTACATGATCATCAGTCTAATCTTTTATCACAAGAAGGCTTTACTAGACAAGATCAATTTCAGTGTCTTTGGAAGCTACCTCAAGTCTTTCATTACAACCTCTGAAACTAGTTATGTTGAAGCAAATATATTTTTTCCTTTTATCCCCTTTACATAAATGTACCAAGCATGAATTGTATTCCTTTACTAATGAAGCTCACATTTATGAAGAAAGTTAATGAGCTTATAGGTATCATATATTCTGATAGTTGTTCATATGCATGTATGTTACCATAAGGCAGAACAAACAAAATCTGAACTTTTCTACACATTATGACCAGCAATATATTTGTGTTTCTTCTTTCTGGTACCTGTCTTTCTGCTAGATCAAGTTTGTCTTCACATCAGAGGAATGAGGATGGAAATTCCTCATTTCCAGAGGGATTGTGCATAGCAGTCATTAATACATTTTGTCTGTTATTAACAAAGTAAAGCAATCTTGCTGATATATAGCAACTTTTCTCTTATTAAACATTCATGATGTCCTGCTAAAATTCACAGTAAACTGTGTACTATTTTGTAGAAAATTTGCCTAATTGAGATACTCATGTTCCTTACACTATACAACAGGTTTTAAAAAACAATACTAAAAAACAAATGCAAATGCTTCCAATTTCACAGCTGAAAACCAGACCATAAACTCCAGTTAAACAAAACAGATGTTTACTACAGAAGGGTAG
Organism: Melanerpes formicivorus; assembly: GCF_026170545.1. Classification (NCBI taxonomy): domain Eukaryota; kingdom Metazoa; phylum Chordata; class Aves; order Piciformes; family Picidae; genus Melanerpes; species Melanerpes formicivorus. The sequence goes on along the minus strand of NW_027142356.1, from coordinate 19,772,606 downwards.
GAGGAAATGCGGCTTCCCCCCCACCTTCCTTTTACTAAAAATACTTTAAAATATTAACTTTTTAACACACATAGCCTTAAACTTCCTAGCATTTTTTTTCTGAATTAATGTATATCATGTCAAAAACATGAAATCGAAACAGGATTTAACTCATCTTTCGTTAATTGTAAGTGACAATATAAGAAACTTCACATAATTCCTAATATTTGGCAAACTGCTGCACACAAATTTAAACACGTCACAGACAAAAGTGATATCCCATTGGTATTTTACTTTGCCAAAGTAGGGCAATTCCATTTTATTTCTCATTAACAAAGGAAAAAAAACCCAAAGCACAACAAAAATAAACAAACAAAACAACAAGACTAACCACATCCCCAAACTCAAATATGTAACAAATAAAAAGCCAACTCAGGCAAGTATTTATTTGGAGCCCCTATTACAAGAGGGATGTGGAGGTGCTGGAACGTGTCCAGAGAAGGGCCACAAGGATGATCAGAGGGCTGGAGCACCTCTCCTATGAGGACAGACTGAAGGAGTTGGGGCTGTTCAGTCTGCAGAAGAGAAGGCTCCGAGGAGACCTAATTGTGGCCTTCCAGTGTCTGAAGGGGGCCTACAGCAAGGCTGGGGAAGGACTTCTCAGGATCTCAGGTAGTCATAGGATTAGGGGGAATGGAATGAAGCTGGAGGTGGGGAGATTCAGGCTAGGTGTGAGGAGGAGGTTCTTCACCATGAGAGTGGTGAAACCCTGGAATGGGTTGTCCAGGGAGGTGGTCGAGGCCCTGTCCCTGGGGGTGTTTAAGAGCAGGCTGGATGAGGCTCTGTCCAGCCTGATCTAGTGTGGGGTGTCCCTGCCCATGGCAGGGGGGTTGGAACTAGATGATGCTTGTGGTCCCTTCCAACCCTGAATGAAACTATGAAACTATGAAACTATAAGTAATCATCACAATATGTAATTTCTGTACAGGTGTTCCAAAGACTGTGTAAAAAGATATTTTTGCATCAAACTTATTAGCTGTAAAGCATTGCCCAAGTAAGAGGAAGGAGAAGACAGGGCAGCAAACAAAACAAGGCAGAAGGAACCCCACTGAGAATAGCCAGAAGAAGGTGAACATGACCATTGTCAAGAGATTTTCTACAGGTCAGAGTCAAAGCATGACCAGATGATGGACAGGCAAAGAGCACCACTGCTTTCTTAAGCAATTGTTCTCAAGGTTTGAAAATTTTCATGATCATGATGTATAAATTTGTCACCATATTAATCATGGTAAATGTAAACAAATAAAATTATTTGAAGAAACTTCACACTATTCTGTTGCAATCCCCTCACAGCACACAAATTATGTAGGCTTGTTCTGGATAAGTATTTGCTTTACAACACTTTTTGTAAGTAGCTGCACTGGTGATTTTAGAGGTGGGTAGCAATTTTCTTTGGAGTCAGTATTGGATCAATACCTTGATAAATTTTGGGCAGAAAAAATTGAATCCTATATTTTTTTAACATTTATAAATGCCAATGGAGCCCAATTCATAAGTAATTATGTCCTATCTGTCTTCATTCTTCCTCCCAGGATACTTGGGAGGGAGGGGTAGAAAGGGTTTCTTTTTTAGTGTTTAAGCAATTGTACCTCTCTGTTCAGTGAAACAGACTGTTGGATATCAAACACTTTTGTTACTGGTGATGTGGCCCTCCTATTTAATGTACTGTTTTGATGATTTGAAAGTCAGGGCTGTGAGCCACAGGAGGCCATTATTAACAAGCATCTTTCTCATGCCTTTAAGAAGGACTGACCTTTCCTGCTAGCTATAGCCTACTTGAGGTTACTCTTTTGAGACTTCTTTTCTAAAATAATAGCCTGAAAAGCTTAGTATTCCTTTTACACCCCACAAAACTTTTTCTACAATGCCATGGAAAGCATTTATGTCTTGTAGGATAGCAAAAGTACTGCCAAATGACCTGGAGATTTTGAAAAAATGCATATATAACCAGTTATAAAAGCATTCAGAGATGATGCTAGTTTTCACTCAGCTGAGGGAATGTGTACTGCAGAAAAAAGATTAAGTCTATAACTATACATAAAATTACACTGCATTTTTTCCTGTAAATAAATCAGAATTTAATAGAACAAGTTGAATTTTCTGGTATCAGCAATATAAAGTGCAGATGTATAATGCATCTCTCTATATACATATATAGAAATGAACTGAGAAAACTGTATTTGAAATTAAAAGAAAGAACTGAGAAAGAAAGGTGCTATAGTAGTGAAAGACAACTGACAAAATAGCTTTCTGCTAATTTTAGAATACAGGGAAGATAAGCAAGACTGAAAAGAAATGGAGAAAGTTCTGGTGTTTCTGAAAAGAAAAAAAAAAGTAGTGCAGGTTAATATGTTAAGACAATTAAAAATATTGCTTGAATAAATAATATGGTAGAAAATCAAGATCTACCTACAAGAACACTTGCTGAAAGGAGAATACTAATATAAATGAAATTGCTAGCTCTGCACCTTCCTGAAAATATGTCAATGTTTGTATACAATCTGCTAATTAGTATTTACTATAGGAAACTTAAAAATAGAAAGAGTATGGGTGGATATAACTCTATTGTAAGTACATTTTTTGAGATTTGTTTTATTTTTATGAGAAATTGTCCTTGGGGAGCAGAAAAAAAAGATTGAAGCATATTTCCCCCAATATTTCCAGCCTACCTGGAATTCTGTCATAAATAATAATTTAAAAAGAATAATCACAGGTAGGGCATTTTATATTTATGATAATTATCTTAAAGTCATAAGTGTGTCATACTGAGAACAATTTAACCATGCATAAAGAAAAGTTTGTGTTTAGGTCTATACTATCCTCATAGGAGAAGACAATATAAAAGGGAATAATTTATTTATATGTTTCTCCTTAGAATTTTAAGAAAGAGAGGGAAAAAGGATAAGAAGTTGGAAGGAAAAGGGTAATTTTAGGAGTCCTCCTTTGGAAATAGTCTTTAGTATTTTGGACATTCTTAAAACATTTCTGTCATCATAGTTTCATAGTTTCATAGTTTCATTCAGGGTTGGAAGGGACCACAAGCATCATCTAGTTCCAACCCCCCTGCCATGGGCAGGGACACCCCACACTAGATCAGGCTGGACAGAGCCTCATCCAGCCTGCTCTTAAACACCCCCAGGGACGGGGCCTCAACCACCTCCCTGGACAACACATTCCAGGGTTTCACCACTCTCATGGTGAAGAACCTCCTCCTCACATCCAGCCTGAATCTCCCCACCTCCAGCTTCATTCCATTCCCCCTAGTCCTGTCACTACCTGAGATCCTGAGAAGTCCTTCCCCAGCCTTCCTGTAGGCCCCCTTCAGATACTGGAAGGCCACAATTAGGTCACCTCGGAGCCTTCTCTTCTGCAGACTGAACAGCCCCAACTCCTTCAGTCTGTCCTCATAGGAGAGGTGCTCCTATCAACTGCTGAGTAGAATGGAAGACAGCATGTTCTTTCAGAGGACATTAGCTTTTAATGGCATCTGCAATATGGTGTTTTTGTTTTGTGGGTTTTGTTGATGGGAGATGAATATATCAATAAGAGAATGCAGATTGTTGAATGATACCAAAAAAGTGGAAGTTGTAATCTTTAAATGAATTTTACTGAAATAAAGAAATAAGGAGTAGTGTAGTTCAACTACACACTTTCAAAACATTACTAATTTAAGGATGTTAGCAGATGTTAAACATTACACGTGGACAAGTTGTCTAAGTAGATCTTGTATAAATGTAGTATCAAAGGGCAGATATGTTACAAGAAAAGTGTGATTGCAGACAGAGGAAAGAAGCTGAAGGCAAGTATGAATCAAAAGGTCAGAAAAAGATTAAATGAGATATAAAAAAATTGAAAGTGAATGAAAAAAAGTAATACATATTGTAATTGGGAAAAAATTGCTACTTTAATTTTTTTCATAAGTAATATTTTCTGTAACGAATAATTGGTTAGATAAAACAAAATATATTCAGAAAAGTGGAATGACATATGAAATTTAAGATGCTAGATAACAGCAAGACAAAAACACCTTTCTAAATATGTACTAAGATATCTGCATAATGTCCTGTGGTATCAGTTTTGAAGTGAGTCAGAGCACAATTATATGACAATTTAAGTAAAATTTGCAGAAGCATACAATTTTTTTTGGTGTTCTCATTCAGAGTGATGCTGATTATCCTTGACTTCCATCAAGTTAACAAGATAAAGATCAGTAGAAATATCCATTACCTCCAGAAATAGTAATTGTGAGTTCCTCAAGGAGAGTTCAAGAGTACTAAGGACTTCTAAAATAACCAATTGGATATCAGTAATATTATTCATATCTGACCACATGCTTGATAACATTATCTAAGTTATAATTTTTAAAATGTACTACTTAAATGCAATTTTCATTATCATCCTTTGAAAGTCAAACAGCATTTCTTAGTATATTTTAAAAATGTTGTAATATATATAACACCATTATTTAAGAATAGCTCTTAGCCACTCCATAGTTGATAGCTTAAAAAATATATCCTCTATATTTTTTAGTAGAGAAGTAGATTTTGTTTTGTTTTGTTTTGCAACAAAACAGAAATTCAACAGTCATGATTTGAGTTTAGACTTGACTCTTTTGCTTCTTGCATTTTTCCATTTGGCAAAACACTAGGCATAACATTGTTCCAAGTTTGCTTCCCCTTGAAGTGAATAGCTTAACTCATACTGAGAACTGCATGAGCTTGCTATGATTTACAAACTCACACTGTCACTACTGATTTTTTGAGACTGCTTTCCTTGATAGGTGCTAACTTCCAGTTATGATGATTTCTCACACATTTTGCTAAAAAAAAACCAAAAAAAAAGTTTGTCTGTCTTCCCAGATCAATGCTTGTCATGTTTTACCCAGAAAGTGCACTACCATTTACATAACGTTAGTCATGAGATGCACAGATGTGGTTTTTGTGTAACTGAGTAAATTAGTAATTCCCAGAATTAGGCAAACATGATTGTAGTTTATAATATAGCCATATTAAAACCTAGAATAAGTTGCCTCTGGGGACATCTTAAATTATACAAGGACTTAAGGGCTTTGAATGTTTAAAATTGCTTGAATAAGTACAACACTTTCTTTGGTGGTTAAATTGCAACATAAACTGGAGTACACTGTTTCACTCTACATTTTTTTCCTTTGAAGTTAATATTTAAGTTCTAAATTCATTTTGCATAATAAAATATAAAACACTGCTCTTTTTTTGTCCAATTATTTTTCTTTTCCTCAAGGTCTTATTTTAGTACATTGCCTGAATGGATACTAAATTATGGCTATACAACAACCTTTAAGCAAATGTGTAACTGTAAGAACCAAGCAGGAAATATATTATGAACAGGGTTCAGAAAGGTTTGGAATGATCAAAGAAATATGGAAGGTAACAAAATAAAAAAATAAAATAATAAAAAAAACCAAAAGGAAACTGAAGGAGGATCTAGAAGCAAATACAGGAGCATCAAGTCAGTGTGAAAAGTGAAACATATGATAAATTTTGAAGATACTGTGGGACCAATTTAACTTCGTATCTTGATGTGGGTTTTTTGGTTGTGTGTGTTTGTTTCTTTGTTTTTAGTGCCTCACTCCGTGGATATTTGATCTGTCATCCTCTTTCTGTATTTGAATCATAACTAAACTATTAATGTTAAAGGACTAAGCTATAACATATTGTTTGCTTGAAAGAACTTCCAAGCATTCCAGTTTGGTTTATATATCTTTTTAATGTCTTTATTAAGCTAACAAACAAACATCAAACATTTATCTTCAAAATTATGCTATCCTGACACTTTTCCTCCCTTTAGAGCTCTTACTGTACCTGTACACACAGAGCCATCATCCCAGCCACACTTTGCAGAGCTTACATTTAATTTTTGTGGGTTGCCAGTTCAGCTCATTATCATATTTCCTCCTCTCATATTAACTATAAACAAATCTGTCTAATTCTAACAATTTCAACTTTGCTTTGAATGTCTGATCACCACTAACTTCACATGGGGCTTCCCACAAGTGTTTTAAATTCCATACTTGACCTTCCTCCAGCTGTGATAAGTGCTTCAGAAGCATGCTGGGTTGGCCCTGGCTAATAGCCAAACTCCCACCCAGCTGCTTGCTTACTCATTCCTCCTCCACCCTCCACAGAACAGTGGGGAAAATAAGAGTAAAATGAATGAGAAAACTCAGGGGTTGTGATAAAGGAAGAGAGATTGCTTACTAATTACTGTGGTGGGCAAAACAGACACAGCTTTGGCAAATTCAGCTGAATTTTTTGCCAACTAAAAGTAAACAAGAGAGAACTAACTTGGGCAGTGAGAAAAAATGCACATATTATTAAAAGAACAGCTTCCCTTCCTCTGTTGGGCTCAACTTCGCTCCTTCACTCCCAAATTCTTTACCTTCTGCCTGAGTGGTGCAGAAGATTGGGGTACACACCAATAGTCAGTACACAACATTCACTATTCACATTTCCTTTCTCCTCACCCTTTCATGTCTGTTCCAGCCAGGACTCACCATGAGCTAAGTCCTCCAAGATAAACCTGTTCCAGTGTGGCTGCATATCTGCTCCAACACAGCACAGCTCCTGCTACCCCAGCCTTGGACTTCCTGCTGCTGTTTCTCAATCTTTTTATTCTCTACTCATCTTTCTCTCTCTGTTGTTTTATGCCCTTTAATGAATGTTTTCCCAGGTGTGCTATGAGTGCAGCTGAGGGGCTCAGTTGTGCCCTAAGGTGGGTCCATTGAAACCAACTGCAAAGAGCTGTGTCTAGCTTGAGGCAGCTCCTGGCCTCTTCCTGCAGAGATAACTCTTGCAGTCCCTACCGGCAACGGCCGGATACACGTATCTGGCGTAAGAAGTTTCTCTTTTGAGGGCTTCGAGTTTGGTTGGTTTTGCTTGTGGATTATTTTTTTGGTAGGGTTGTTTTGTTTTGTTTTGCGTGGGTTTTGTTGTTGTTGTTGTTGTGGAGGTTTTATTTGTTTGTTGCCTTTTTTTCCCCCCTTAATTCTCATATTCAAAATGAATGTGTCAGGCTTTGAAAACATTTGCTCTTTCCACATCTGCAAATACATTAAACTGAACCTTTCAAACTGATCTGTTATCATTATTTCCATTCATCATTTCCCCTTTATTTCTGTGCCCAGATGCATGCTCCTGTTTCTATCTACAGCTCATGCCATGTATTACACTTATAAGTGATTAGGAAGTACTCCAAACCATTTTTTATAAGCATCATGAATATTTAGAGAAAGCTAACAAATATTGCAGAAAGGAGCTTGTGAATGTGAGCAACATGCTTTTGAGTACCCAGCCATGCAATTAATACCAAACAAAAGTAACAACTATTTAACTGAGAACTTTTCAGAGGATGCTCTTTTTTTTTTTTTAGCTTAAACCTTTAAAGTGACTTTAAAATCACTTTAAATGTACCATTCATGCAAGATGAGCTTTGCTCCTTATTTTACAAAGCACCACTGTAAGGAAGCTTAATTTATGATTTACAGAACTAATGTAAAAATAGCAAACAAAATAAAATGTTATGTGAAAGTACAAATGTAATCTTATAAATAAAAGCATTCAGGAGAAAATGAAATGGACATTTTAAAATCTGCGTATTTGTTAGGGTTGATATTTCACACACCCAACAGCTCAGTGATGAAGACCTCACCTCAGACCCAGAACAAGCATGACTCCTGATGTAGCAGTCTGTCCACATTTATAATTTTGCTAACATAAAATGGGCAAATAAAAGCAAAAATACCCACAAGCAAATAAAATACAGCAGAAACATTATTTTAAAAGTTTTTTCAGAAGATGTAATAATGTTCAGTTTCTGTTCTGGTCCATATGGTGAGGTAATGGCAAAGTTAGGCGGCAAGTTCACTGGTGATTTTTGACAAGTACCATAAAAACTGCTGAATATTTGGAGGAATGAGGAAAACAACCAATTTTGTTGCAAAATAGTTATTTTGAAAAACCACACTTTTATTGGATTATTAGAAGATAAGGTTATTATTATCAGCCATTCATACTAGGTCACTATGCATTTCTTAAAATGTTAATTTCAAAGATTTTAATTCTTTCTTTTTTGACATTTGAGGACTGTATAATCCTAAATGTATAATGTATTTTGGGCTGCAATATTCTCTGCTTTTTCTTTTATTTGTTTTAAATGATTAGCCTGTGAAATACATTTTCTCTGTACTGAACAACAAGGTCTTATATGCACAGCAAAATAAAAACAGACTGAGACTGTCAGGCATATAATTCCCATTTCTTTGAAAGTCATATAGAGCTTGTTACGTGTCACTTTTCTATTCTTTATGAAAAGTTTTGATAATAAGCTGTTAAATATAGCTTTCTCTTACTTACATTGATATCTTCCAAGTCTAATCTATTCAGAATAACGTTGTTCCTCTTCCAGATGATGGGAGGTCTCAGAATTCCCTGGATCGTGCAACTTAAGACAGCACTTTGTCCTACTGTTGCTACAGTGGTGCTTAGTTTTTGATCTTCAGGCAGACTTAGCTGAACTACCTCTGTAAAAGATATATTATTTGTAAGATTAATTAGCAGACAGTTTCATAAAGTTAATTAGCATGCAGTTTCTGTACACTGGTAATTTGAGTATTTTAATTGGAATCAAAGCAAAAAGAATTTCCAACAGCACAGGAAGTTCAGAGTATTTCAAATAAAGGTCAGCATGACATTTCAATTAAATTGACTGACAAGTATCACCCTGCAAGAAGAGAAGCATTGAATATGAAAATCAATTTCAGAGGTAAGACTGTAATAAACATAGTGTATCCAACATCAGACACCAGACGCTATTTGACAGCTAAAGCCAATGCAGCAGAATAGTCAGCACCTTCATCTGAACTAAGATGGCAGTGCTGCTGTAAGACTCATTTGTATGAGTTCACTTTCAGAAAAGAAAAATGCAAACAGAGCTCAGCATACAAATCATACAGGACTGGGATTTGAAGTGGACAACAAAGTGAATTCTGCATTCAGAATATAAAATTAAGGAATAAGATTTCTTTTCTGTCAATCCAGGTTTTATGTTGGGCTTTTATTTTTTTCCTTGACATGAGTAAAAACACAGTCTCCAGATCAAGCTGACAGTAGTAATTTCTCCCATTTTGGCCTCAGAAGAATATGCATTAATCATAGTCCAAACAAGTTAATGTGACACACCAAAAGAAAAACAAAAAAAAGAAAAGTTGTAATAATTTCTACTACATTTCTATATTCAAATATTATCCCTTTTACAACTGCATAAATTCAGAGCCAGAATAAAAAGCAGCTGTGCATAAATCTTTTTAAATATAGGGGAAAAGAAAAAAAAAAGGAGGGATTAAAAAAAGTGGAAAAAATCCAGAGCACTTTTTGGCAGCAGTTCCAAAACTGCTGTCTGCCAAGGAGCAGAAGCAAAAATTGGGATAGACAATAGCACCTGGTAGAAGTACAGAGTACAAAAATGCATAACACAAACCTGAAGCAAATGCAGTGCATCACCTGAATCACTGTGAATCATCTCAAACCACAAATATTTGCTACCTATATTTTGGATTTACTGTTCAACACAGTCAAAATTGCTGGTGTTGACATGGTATTTCACTAGAGTTGACAAATATTAGTATTAACTAAAATACCCCAGCACAATATATCTGTAAAATAATATATTTACAGGAGTTTCAAAAGTGTGTCAGAGGTTTTTATTTGGGGTTGGAGTGTGTGTATATGTGTGCGCTGTGTATTGTTCTTCCTTTGCGAGAGACAAGTTTCTAACGTATTTAGAAGCAAAACCTCTAAGAATACATCTAAAACTACATTCTGCATGGAGGCATGTGCATGAGAAAATCCAATATGAGATATCTGACTAACATAAAATTGCTTTTTCACATTCATAATTTTTTTTTGAATGATGATGAAATTTCAACATTCTTCTTGAAAAATATCCAGTATTTCTAAACTTAAAATCAATGGAACAAATTCAAACTCAATATCCTGTGAGAATGAAGCTGATTTATGGCATAGTATGTGAGATAACTAAAATAAATGGGTGACTGTCATACAAAATAAATTTTATAAATAAAAAAAATATTTCTAATGAAATTAAATTTGGTATGAACAAATATGCTGTTATATGGAGTAAGCAGCCTTTAAACAAAAATATTTTTCATATTTAATTTAAGGCAATCTTCTTCATACAGTTTTGGAACAATTTTACTTGATGCCAGAAAAGTAAATAAAATTATTATGAATAGAGAAATATTCTCAAATCTTTCAACTTAACACTATGGAAAATACATCTTCACCTATTTTTGATTGCCTCTGGTATTTCATATTGCGAGTAAAATAATGCATGACTTCAGCAATTATCTTTGTACCACAAGAAAGGGAGTCTAGACCTTGAAACTGATAATCTATGTACTGAACATCTCTAATATTAATAGAATGCCACTTCATGTCTCACAACTCATTTCTACACATATAAAGAGTGATACACATTTTATAACACTCTATACTCCTCCTAGTGTGATTGCCTATAGGTTAGAGACTGAACAGCTGAGATTTGTGTTATGGGATGGACGCAATGATCTTGAAGGTCTTTTCCAACCTGGTCTGGTCTGGTCTGGTCTATTCTATTCTAGTCTAGTCTAGTCTAGTCTAGTCTATTCTACTCTACTCTACTCTACTCTACCACTTGCGATATGCCCAGTTATACATAACCTATTAAAATTCTATATTTGTAAGGATTTATCATTTTAGTCAAAAGAACTATACAGGGATTTAAGATCACACAAATAGCCACTTTCCCACTAAGCTGTGAAAGTGTGAAAAATCTCTAGGTTTTGTACCTTTCATTTTCAAGTACAAAAGTTGTTATGTATCTATACTCTTTTAATTACTAAATTACTTTCATATAAAAGAAATAGTAATCCCACTATAGCAAAGCAGCAATCTACAAGCAAGCTAAGATCTTTTTAGCCTCATAAAAGCAATATTTGTAATTAAGTGATCACTGCAAATGATGGTCAACTACAAAAGACTGTGCTTATGCAGTGGTTTGAAAATTCCCGCCAACATTAAATTTTGCCAGACCAGCTCAGTTGGAAGCAAATTAAGGTATATTTACAAGCAAAACTACAACCTACAATGGAATGTAATGCATGTGTGCAAATATACAATATTTACAGATATTTACAATTTATAAACAGCCCAAGAACAACCCTAGCCAAAGACCAGGGGAGCTGCAACATCTTCTCCCTCCCTGCCCCCTCCTTATGCCCCTGTATGCAAACAGGACAAGAGAAAAGAGCAGAGATAAATTGCTGCTAATACCAGTCAAAACAAAGCAGTGCAGCCAAGGTCAAGCAGAAGCGAGTTACTATATCCCAGCCTGAGAAAGCGAGAAGAGAGAAAAATTGTTTGACAAACTAAATCTTGCACCTCTCCACTGGGATTGTATAGAACTATCATTATTTTCCCTTTTACACCCAATAAAGATTTATTTACATTCTACTACTTTCTGTTTAATATCTGTGGAAAATTTTTAAAGGCATAGCCTAAAACTACCACAGTTTAGTTTTTCAAATAATTAAACTGTGAATGATAGAGGAAAAGAGTTTTCAAAGCTGGCATTTTGCAAAGATATCACAACAGCAATAGGGTTAAACAGATAATGGAATTTTAAGCAGTATTTTTCAGCAGTCCTACATTGCTGTCATTCTTTTTATAAGTTAAACTATATTAATATTCTTGTAATCCAACAGATATAATTACATCACTGCATTTTAAAAACATAGCAGGAGGGGTAGGGTAGTGCTAGGGAGCAAATGAGATGCGTAGTGCTTTGATCAACCTTTCTATTTTTGGCACAACATGGAACATTCTGATGCTCTGCATTGAGCACATTTATGAAAAGAGTTGCTACATTTGGATTTATTTGGGTTTTCTGAAGAAGTTAGAGAAAAAGTAATAAATATTGGACTATTTCAGTTATCTCCCCATGCTTGGAAAAGTTTGATCTCCAGATCCTTTTAATGATCCAAAGCAGTCTGTAGGGGACTGTACACAATCATTAAACTCAATTGTGAATAGAATACCAGATCAGGAGGAGAAACACTGAAGTATATGATATGTGTTGAGATTAAGTACTTCCATATTGTAGCTAATGATCCATAAAGAAAAGCCACAGTATCACTCAATAAAAGTTTTTGAAAGCTAAAAAGTATGAGAAAATGTTAAATTAGGACTTTGTATATATATATTATATATATACAAAGTCTATATATATTATATATATATATATAATTTACATAATTTAATATCTACAAAAAGGAGGAAGATCATGTACAACTGAAGACTGTTTGGGTTAAATTAATTCCACTAAAACATGTACAATTTGAACCTTCTTATATATTTATGTAAAATATGTGTATTTATTCATAGCAGCCATAAAATACTCTTCTGTGTCTGAAGTAATAAACATTATGCAGAGCAGTACCCACTACTGAAAATTAAGACACCATCAAGTCTGTATTTATTTTGTTTGCATGCTTCAAAACTAATTTAAAAGCAATCATCTTTTAAAAACAAGCAGAGAAGCCTTTTGTTCACAGACTATAGTGAGATCAGTACTTAACAGAGAGCACTACTTCATGGCTTGAAATTGCTGAAATGCAGCTAGGTAATCTGCCTTTTCCTCTTCTGGCATTGATCCCACTTTCATCAAAATGATATGTAAAAAGCTTTTTTTATCAGTGTCATTTTGCTGTTCTTTTACAGCAGTTTTAAAATCAGCACACATCATCATCAGCATGACTAATTCTGTCATCTGCCATATCTTCTGCTTTGAAATTGTTGTAAACATATTATTCACATATTTAGTACAATGTTTCAGTAGTGTAAGTAACAGAATGCAGTTCAGGAGTGGCCTTCTCTAGGGTCTGATACTAGTAAAGGATTCTTTCTGATCTTGTAACCTATTGAACAGCACACAAGTTAAAAACAAACCAACAATCAAAACAGCAAAAGCAAACAAACAAACAAACCAAACCACCACCACCATCCCCCATACATAACTTTTTCACAATTGCTTGATGTTTTAGCTGCAAAGCTTAGATTAAAATTCAGGAAGTCTTATTTCCAGACCTATAACCACCATAGGAGATGGTTCTACTTTTATATTATGGCAATCAAAACCACTTAACAGGCTTAACATTATAATTAATATCTTTCATCTTTGCTGACAATAGGCTTGAACAACCATTTTTGTTGACAACTATAATATTGTAACAGCTTCTGTTTTTCAGAAATTCTGGACAAGTCAATTCCATAAAGAAAATTACCAGAAAATATAAAAGAAAACACAATACTTTCTGGTTTTATTTGTATCCCTACTCAATGAGATTTAATGGAGAGTGATTGATAGGTCATGGTAGGAAACATTTTTTTTGTGGGAGAAAATCTATGGTTTATATTTGCTTTCATAAACATAGAATGTGTTATTCTTTATTCAAATATCTAGAACCATTTAGAATGCTTTGGTTTTAAAAACTAAAGTACAGTATGTCAGCTGACCTCTTGCTTAAAGTGAATTTAGTACACAAATTCTTTTATTATTGAAACAGCTTTTCATCTTCTGATTTTGTTGTAACCAAAAAGAACCACATAAACAAATTTCATTTAAAAAAATAATTAGCTGAAGTAAATAAAAGGAATACATAAAATACAGAAAATTAAGGAATACATAAAATACAGAAAATTATAAAAGTTTACAGATGTGTGCACTAATTGTTTGTCATTAAAGTCTGTATTTTCTGATGGCTCTTTGAAGTAGTAAGAATGAATGTAGACTTTAGTTCAGGGACTTTATGAGACAGAATGCAAACAATAAAAGGGCAGATAAATTTAAGGGGGGGGCAAGTACTAAACAACAGCAAGAACAACGGACTTTAAGTTGACTTGGCAGAAGAGAGACTGCAGTGATGACAAGTATAAAAATGAAAAACAAGGATCAGGAATTCTTATGAAAGGAACTAAAAGTAAACAAAATTTTGATTTATGGTTTATCCACATAAATACCATAAGCAGTCTGTGTTCTCTACAAAGCAGATAAAACCTTAGGGTTAAAAGAAGCATAGTAAGAGTATAGAGCAGTTTAAATATGAAGAATTATTAAACAGGTTTGGATTTTCCTTTTACAAACTAGTCAATGTAGAGAGTTTTGACAGAGGTCTACAAAGCCATGTCTGTCATGGAAAAGCTGGCAGAGGGGATCAATGGATTAGCTTGAAGTGACAGATCTGAAAAGAAATGTTTTGCAAAAGGGTATTATGGATTGCAGAAGCTTACATGTGCAGGAAGATATCACATTAACACTCTGAAGAGTATGAACAAAGTATAATGATACTAAACACTAACTTCATTCCATGATGGAGAGACAGTATTGGACTACTGAACTTGGGACTAGTGCAGTCATTTTTTATTGTCTAAAGGAAATGTTTCTTTATTTCACAAGGAATTCACCCAGCAAATGCTATTTCTAAGTTTTCTTTATGATGTTTATATGCTCTGGTTTTAATGAAGTGAAATAACTTAAGGTATTTTAACAGTTTAATGAAAAAAGTAATTTAACTGTGATGCAACTGAATTAATACACAGAATGTACTGAATATAATTTTACATAGTAAGTGAAATGACCCTTCTGACAGTTTCAGTTCTTTTAGCAGGATTATCTCTGAATGGCAGTTAGTCTTCTCTGCAGTGCTTACATGTCACAAATGCTCATTTTAACCATTTTTTAGTATGAATGATGACAAATTATGAAAATTAGTGATAATAATTTTGTTAATATATAATTCACAAACTAATAAAGCAATCAAAATTTCAGAGCTCATTATACATGTATTTTAAATTTAATTCCTGCTTTAATTAGAAGAATTTCTCTTGCTATATCCATTGAATCACACTCCTCAATACCTTCTGTTTCTCACAAATCTGCACAATCTAAAGCATTCAAGAGGACTCAAGTTATAAATGAGTGCAACATGGGCTATAATGATTCATTCAAGTCTTTACAAAAATCAATGAAACACCTACTTTTGCTTGCTCTGAAGTGCCCTAACATCATTAAAAATAGTTCAGAAGCATTGCTCATGGATATATGAGGAGTCTTCAGTTCTTTAAGACTCCCTTGTATTGCATACAGAAACACAGAAGGTTTCCACGCACCTGTGGGCTGTATCTCATTTGATACATCACACAATATCAAAAATTGGCAGAAGTGGGATATTAATAGCACTGACTGACAACCCAAATATATGCACCAGGTTTCTTAGATAACCACCTTACCACAGTTACACCTGAACCAGATAGCTGGAGAACTACTTTACGGACAGGAAATACACAAAAGAAGAAATTTGTAGAGATACACTGTCTATAGCCAGTTTATAAAATACAAAGAAATACCTATGTGCATAAGGCTTTGCTTAATATTCTTGCATCGGTGCTACAGGAGTACCAAGTAAACCTGAGCATGTTTTGAATAGTTTCACGACTGCTTATGGTAAGAATATTTACAATAGTGCACACAAAGGGTTCACCCTGTTGAGTACATTGTTTGAGAATCTTTTGAAGTACCAGAGGGCATCCAACTCTTATGAAATTTTTTTCAGTCTAGAGGTGGTGTGGGTTTAAGACTGTCTGTCTTAACAATAGAGTACAGTCCTCTGAAAGTACCAGAGTAGAACAAAGAAAAGTTGGAAAACCGGGAAGTGTAATCTTTGTTATTCCATCCCATCATTCCTGCATCTCCCCTATATAAAGAGACAGCACAGGCTATTCTGCCCTTTTTTCTCCCTTCTCTCTAGGTATTGTGGCAGCTCCTGTCTCTGGTTTGCAGGAAAATGGGGCCTTGAGCTAGCAAATTAATTTCTTGCTATGCAATGTGGCCTGAGTGTGGGGGTGGGGGGGTGGGTGTTGAGGACAGACTTGAGGCATTTGGGCCTGCTGAATTTAGTGAGAGGAAGCAGGGAGGCATGGAGAGGCATTGAGGCTTCATGTTTAGCCTGGCTGGGTGGAAGATTCTGGCCTAATGAGGTTTGGGTAAGCCAAGCCCAGGGTGGAGAACTGGGCTGAGGCTGAACATGAATTTGGGTATTTTGTATTGTTGTATATATTTCTGAACAATATTTCCAATGAACTTTCCAATTCTGTGTGTGGAGTGTTGTTATTTTACTCCTTTGGGGAGAGATAACATAGTTTTCTGTCTGCTCAACCCAAGACAAGAGGAAGACACAGGCCAAGAATGTCAACACATGATCTGAATAGCTTAAAAGACTTTGGTTGCAGGGGAAATCAGCAGTCTGCTCCTGAACATTGGCAGCCCCATAGGATGGGGATTGTTTAGCCTGGAGAAGAGGAGACTCAGGGGAGACCTTATTGCTGTCTACAACTACCTGAAAGGAGGTTGTAGCCAGCTGGGGGTTGGTCTCTTCTCCCAGGCAACCAGCACCAGAACAAGAGGACACAGTCAAGCTGTGGCAGGGGAAGTTTAGGCTTGAGGTGAAGAGAAAGTTCTTCACAGAAAGAGTAATTTGCCATTGGAATGTGCTGCCCAGGGAGGAGATGGAATCCCCCTCCCTAGAGGTGTTCAAAAAAGGACTGGATGTGGCACTTGGAGCCATGGTTTAGTTAGCGGTGAAGTGTTAGGTATTATGTAATAGGTTGGACTTGATGATCTCTGAGGTCTCTTCCAACCTGGTTGATTCTGTGATACTATGATTCCATTTATTAGGGGCAAGCAAAACAATCCAAACTTCACGTATCTTCAGTGACAGACTAGTTATTCCTCCTTATGAAAAGGAATAGAATTTCAGCTTTTATGAATTTACATCTCTTGAACAGGCAGTAAATGAACTGGTACTTCCTGTTTCTACTTGCACCAAACTGAAATTGCCTGCCCATCCGTAACTTATCTTCTCAATATGCTCTTTAAATAATTCTCCGTAAAATTCAATGAATCCCAAGGGAAATTTCAAAGTTATTGTGATGGGTTAAAATTTGGTTTGATGCATGTTACTGGAATTGCTGATCTGAAAGTAGTCAGATAAGGTATCTTGACTTTATCTGTATATATAAGCTCCCAACTTTTACAATCATATTAAGATTTATACAAAACCAGAATTTTAACCAATAAAACTGCAGCAAAAAATAGAGTATGTCTAGAAGAGAATCCCACAGTAAATTAAACACTAATTTCCAAATAAACTACTGCTATTTTCAGACTTTAATCCCACTAGAATACCATTGAGCTTTATTAGCACATGTATCTCAAATTAGATATGTCAGCTTTTCAAAAATGCCCCATAGACTCACAATTGATTTTCTCTTTAGTGTGCCACAATTAATATTTCACATTTGTATCCATTGTGCATTCAGCAGAGAGCAAGTCATTTGGACCAGAATATGAAAAATAACACCACTAACATTGTCAGTAAATAAATACTGTGCCTGAGTTTTAGATGCTTTCTTTTACAACAGAAGAGCAAACAGTACAATGTTAAAAACAACTGCTGCAGAAGTGGACTGAAATATGTAGGGTTTTGAAAACAAGACTAGCAAGTATTAATGCAATATTGATGGGAAGTTGAATTTAGTCTTGGAACTTTTTGTGGAATCTCAGTGCTACATTTTCCAGAGTTCTATTTTCAGACACACATAATTGAACTTCTAATCTTCCAAACTTGCAGTAATAGGTCTTTGAAATGGCTTTGAGTAATGTATTTAAGATGTATAAAAGAGCCAAACACCATAAATGGAGGGGGGGAAGGTATATGAAAAAAGGACAACTAACAAAGAGTTTTGGAGGTTCCTCAGTCTGAATAAAGTTTTCCATGTCACTATTGTTTACATTCATTTTTATCAAGGATTAGAAATATCTAAAGGACAGGCGTCAAGAGAATAGGGCTGGTACCTAGTAATAGAACAAGGAGCAATGGGCACAAACAAATACAGGAATTTCCACTTGAACATGAGGAAGAACTTCCTTACTTTGAGGTTGACAGACTACTGAAAAAGGCTGCCAAGGGAGGCTGTGGAGTCTTTCCTCTCGGGAGATATTCAAAACCCGCATGGACACAATCCTCTGCAATCTGTTCTAGGTGAATATGCTTTAGCCGGGGGGGTGGACTAGATAGTCTCTAGACGTCCCTTCCAATACCTACCATTCTGTGGCTCTAAGATTTGCATTTTGGGTTAATAAGAAATTTAGTAGCTTGCTTTTTTGTTTTGGAATGAGGTAGACAGAAGCAAATAGTATGAAGAGATTATTTTGCAGAAAAGAATACTGTTCCTTTGCTGCACGACAATCTGTAACAAATAGCAACAACTTCAGAGGAAAGCAAAGAAGAAACATGGTGGGCCAGATCAAGCTATAAACTCCCATAACAGGGCTGTACTTGTAGATTTGAGTAGTCAAATCAATGCTTCTAAACAGCCTAACTAAAGCAGAATTTATCAAGGTACATACTCTTAAACACAGGATACTTGTCCCCAAGGAAATGCTACCAAAAAGATCTAAAATTTAATTCAATCTGTTCTACTCAAAAGACCAAAGGAAACTGCTTTTCAGTAGCATCTTCAAAAACATCTCTCTTCAGGAAAAAAAACAACAAAGCAAGCAAGCAAGCAAACAAACAAACAAAAAATAACAATACCAAACTTATGAAAGCAAACAAGGAAGCTGACATCCAACAACCTGAGTGTTTATCCATAAATCAATAATCACTCCAAAAATATCTATTTAAGTTGTACATATACACAGCCTTACATGAGATTGTTATATTTATAAGTAGTGTTTTGGCAGCTTCTCTTGTTTACTTCCATGTAAGCATTATTAATAAAACTTTGCTTTTTTTTTTTCTAATTGCTTTCCTAGCCACACAGAGGCTCAGCTGCATTCAGAATAGGGTCCGCCTTTTTCCTCTTCCCACTGTCTTTCATCTATCCTTATTTTTATCTCCTTTTATTTCTCACAGTCCTTCCCTTTATATTTCTGTATATCACTACTCTCACCCACTCATCCTGTTAGTTCTACTTGTCCTTTCTTAATTATGTTCAGATACACTATTTCTGTAAGAACTCCAGATACTGAAGTGAGTCTTAGTTGGTTTCTTTTAGATTTCTTTGGATTTATCACTGGCAGAAGGTTTCATGGTTTTGAGATTGACTTGTGGCTTGGGAGTATAACTTAATGTGCTCACAAGTCAGAGATTGTAGGAGTGCACCCTTGCCACTTCCTGCCTGAATTTTGGGCAAGATGTACCCATTCCTACATGCATGTATCCTAGTGTGTAGGAAGAAGGGAGCTGCAATTTTCCCATTTATTCTGGGGAACATGGTCATTTATTTTAAATCAAATACTTTAGCTCAGCTATTTTATTCAGATTTAGATCTTATTCTAAATTATAACACATCATTTAGAAGATGCTACTGGTCTGTAATTTGTTATCAGAATAGCAGGAGTATATAAAATCAAGTACAATATTAACTGAATGACTGATGGCAGTGGTATGGGTTAAAAAAGGCAAAAGTGATCCCAATCATGGAATCTAGCTGGATTTCTGAAAAGCTCTTAATGTTATCCCTCACCCCTTCATCAAGAGCTTTGAAGGGACAGCTACAGGTTTTACAAACTCTGCCAGCATGCTTTCACTTTTCAATGTGAGTCAATAATACTAGCAATAAGCAATACTAACATCATCAAATTCAGGCAAGGAAGCGAGGCAAGGAAAGATTAAACTATCCACAGTGCTCAAAAGGCCTAGGTTCCCAACACATTGCTGTATTTATCTGGATATCATTGTATTTCTTCAGTACAGCTTCAGGTAACTTCACTTTCATCTAAGAGTACTCAGAAATTCATATTCTGCATATGAGGAATATGCAATCATGTCCAGCTAAGCAATTCAGCTAAGCTGAATGAACTGTTAATCTCATGCATTATGCTACATGCAAGCTCTGACGCAAAAGCAAAGGCAATTTTGCCACTCAACACACACATTCATTTTATAGTTAGTTTTATCGGTGTTCTTAATATAATTATCTGTCCTGATCACTAAGCACTTTTCAGCTTCAATAAGGCAGCCTTAACAGAGACAAATTGGTTTTTCATTATAGTTCTGATAAATTCTTCCTTCTCTTTACCAAGTAAGACAGAAATAGTAAGGTATATGTGCAAATATACAATTTATAATAAATAATTAAAATGTGCTTCATAATGCAGTAACAAAAGGTCAAGTAAAGTTGGTACAAGCTTTTTAAAATATCTTAACTAAAATGCTGTTGTTATAAATCATCCTGAAAGGATAATGATAATAAAAATTCCACTATTTAGAACTATTGAGCACCCAGCTTATATGCATTTAGATCTTTGAAGTCTACAAAAGTCTAAACTGATCCAAGAACTGTACATCTGAGAGCTGCCATATCTTCATGTATCTCTACAGGCACTATTCACTATTCCTGCAGTGGGCTCCACAATGATTTGGTGACAGCCAAGAGAAAAGACTAAAGATTGTGTTGCTTAATTTTAGGTTCTGAGGGAGTGTTTGCTAATTATTTACTCTTCTGCATCCCTTTGCTTAGCAAATTTCTTTCTTCCTCTACTTACCCCTGTATTAAACTCCCTTCCTATGCTCTTTGTTTCTTCAGCAACTCTTGCCATTAGTGCTTGATTCCCTCTTCCAGATAATTACATTAAACAGTATTAGCCCCAATACTGAGCCTTGGGAAACATCACTTGTGACTGGCTGCCCACTAGATTTAATTCCATCCACCACCACCACTCTTTTGTTCCAGCCATGCAGCCAGTTTTTTATCCAGAAAGAGTATGACTGTCCAGGCCATAAGCAATCAGCTTCTCCTGGAGCATACTGTGTGATTTTTAGTGTCAAAGGCTTTATTAAAATCTAGGCAGACAACACTGAAAGGCATTCCCTCATCCACTAAGCAGGACACTTGGTCTGTATCTCAGGTTTCTCAGATTAATAATTGAATATTTAAAATTAATTGCAAAACATCTGCAGAGCTAGACCCTCTGTTTGTAATGTACTCATGATGAACAAATTAAAAAATCCTAACACTATATTATTAAAAAACAGGAACAGAACAAAATTTCTCTATGTACGGTGTTGAAAACTACATCTCTTGCTATAAATTAATATAAACAGCACTTGAGTAAGGACAGTCAGTAATATCACAGTATCACAGTATAACTAAGGTTGGAAAGGACTTCGAGGATCATCAAGTCCAACCTATCAACACAGACCCCATGACTAGACCATGGCACCAAGTGCCATGTCCAGTCTCCTCTTGAACACCTCCAGGGACGATGACTCAACCACCTCCCTGGGCAACCCATTCCAATGCCGAATGACTCGCTCGGTGAAGAACTTTCTCCTCACCTCGAATCTAAACCTCCACTGGTGCAGCTTGAGACTGAGTCCCCTTGTTCTGGTGCTGGTTGCCTGGGAGAAGAGACCAACCCCTTCCTGGCTACAACCACCCCTCAGGTAGTTGTAGAGGGCAATGAGGTCACCCCTGAGCCTCCTCTTCTCCAGGCTAAACAATCCCAGCTCCCTCAGCCTCTCCTCATAGGGCTTGTGTTCAAGGCCTCTCACCAGCCTTGTTGCCCTTCTCTGGACACGCTCAAGTGTTTCGATGTCCTTCTTAAACTGAGAGGCCCAGAACTGGACACAGGACTCAAGGTGCGGCCTAACCAATGCAGAGTACAGGGGCACTATGACCTCCCTGCTCCTGCTGGCCACACTATTCCTAATGCAGGCCAGGATGCTATTGGCCCTCCTGGCCACCTGGGCACACTGTTGGCTCATATTCAGGCGGCTATCGATCAGCACCCCCAGGTCCCCCTCTGTTTGGGAGCTCTCCAGCCACTCCGACCCCAGCCTGTAGCTCTGCATGGGATTGCCGTAGCCAAAGTGCAGCACTCGGCACTTGGACTTGTTGAATGCCATCCCATTGGACTCTGCCCATCTGTCCAGTTGGTTGAGGTCCCTCTGCAGAGCCTTTCTACCCTCTAACTGACTAACATCTGCTCCTAACTTGGTGTCATCTGCAAACTTGCTGATGACTGACTCGACCCCCTCATCCAGATCAATGAAGATGTTGAAGAGGACAGGGCCCAGCACTGATCCCTGGGGGACACCACTGGTGACTGGCTGCCAGCTGGATGTGGCACTGTTCACTACCACTCTCTGGGCCTGGCCCTCCAGCCAAATCCTAACCCAGCACAGAGTGTAGTGGTCCAAGCCACAAGCTGACAGCTTAGCCAGCAGTTTGCTGTGGGGGACGGTGTCAAAGGCCTTGCTGAAGTCCAGGTAGACCACATCCACAGGCCTCCCCACGTCCACCAGACGGGTCACCTGATCATATGCATTAGGAATAATGCCTGAATAGAAAGGCACAGTAGCCCATTACCCTTTGTAATGTTTTCTGGTTTACTCAGTAAAAAAAAATAATAAAAATCACAGAAAGTTAATTTTGGAGTTAAATATAGCTTTCCTATACAGATAAAATGGAAGTGCTAATTCATTGAAGTAATACTGATAATTAGTTTTGACCTTATTTACTGTAGAACATGGTCTTAAATTTATCTAAACAAAGAAAGGAAATTTTGCAAAAATTGTTTATTGTTGGTTTGTTGCACTTGCACATGACTAGTATATGCAAAACCATTATTTAAATACTAGGAGTCAGCATAAATATTTTCAAGTGATTTTACTAATATAGATCCAAATTTAATGCTGCTTCTGCTTATTGCAAATACAGATGCTGAATATCAATACTGCATATTTGCAGTTACCTCAAATGAAACATTAAAATTGCAGTTCAGTCTATGAAGTATTTCTAGAACTAATCAATAATGAAATGGTAATTTTAAGAGGAGACTTGACAGCCCTGGTAACTCACAGTTTTATGCACAAAGATTTCAGTTTATAAATATAATAATCTGCCAATTTTATTTACTGCGTGGCTTCATTTTACTTTCAAATTTCAAAGCTTCTTTCCCAGAATGGTAATAAAATTTTTAAGTATTTAAGTTCTCTGGACTTACCCTGAAATTTATAATAACCCATCTTTGTAAAAACTATTTCCTTGTCCAGTTCTATCAGGAAAACGACAGGACAATATTCTAAAATCGTAATTCAGGAGTAAATTACTTGAATAGTAGTTAGAAAGTCTGGAGCATAGAAGAACTAGCATATTTCCACTGCAAAGAGTGCCATGCAACTGATATTCCCTGCGTTGTGAAGACTAGAGTTATGAAGTATCTTCTTATAGAAATTTTTAATATAGAAATAAGCACCGATGGGAGCAGTTCTGGGATGATTCTGAAGGATCTATCAATTAGCTGATGGGACTATTTACATGTAGAGGGGAAAAAAAGAAACCAAACCTCAAGATATGTTCTGTTCCCTATGCACTGGCTGAGATGGAGTTAATTTTCCCCATAGCAGTCCTCATGGTTCTGTGATCTGTATTGGTAGCTAGAAAGGTGTTGATAATACACTATTGATTTGGCTGCTGCTGAACAGTGCTCACACAGTAACAAGGCTGCCTCTCCAACATTCCCATCTCAAAGTCTGGCTGGGTGTGGGCAAGATCTTGGGAAGGGACACAGGCAGGACAGCTGGCCCAAAGTGATCAAAGATATATTCTATACCATGTAACACCTACTCAGCAATAAAAGACAAGACAAAGGAGGATGATGGAATCCACTTGTTATTACAATGTTTCTCTTCTGAAACAACCACTACATATACTGAAACCCTGTTTTCAAGGAACTGGATAGGCATTACCTGATGATGGGAAATAGAGAATAAATCAAATAAAATTTCCTTTTCCCTTCACTTCCATTTTATTAAACTGACTTTATCTTGACTCGTGAGGGTTTTTTTCCTATCTAATTTTATCCCTGCCCTGTCCTACCAAGGAGGGAATTGATAGAGAAGCTTGATGGGCACCCAGCATCCAGCCAAAATCAATCCACCACAACATGGCTGTATGGAGGCTTCTAAGTATTGTTATTTGCTGAGTGATATTCTACTCCTTGTAAGAGTGAAAGTCTGTGCAAAGGATCATGAATTCATGTTGGGCTGTGGCACATTCTGAGAACAAGAAAAACTTTGCGTATATCTCTACATACCAAATATATTTCCACAAAAGCAAAGCAGACAATGGGCTAGGCATCTAAGAAGATCAGTACAAGGGTTGAAGAACAAACTAAACACAGACTGGATTGAGCTATGATTCTTAGCACTTCAGTCTTACATACTATTTACAGTATCTTCTGATCTACCCCTTCACAAGCAAAGTGCATCCAATCTTGTCATGGATCTTTCACTTCTCCATTGAAGGAATCTATTAGCAGGTTTGTGATGAAGAATTTCATACTAGAATTCATATTGTTCAGTATCACCCAGGAGAAAAGGTATGAAAAATTTTTGAGATCAAATTTTTGAGAAATAATCAAGCAGTCCGGGTAGTACACACAAAAGCTGATTTGCTTAAAGACCTTCCTTACAATACTGGCATGCAAAATTCAATATATTTAACTCAGTATTCAAAGTACTATGTGAAGGACAAGGAAAGTGTCCAACCTTGTTTACGCAGTGATGGGCTCTGAATTAGTTATTATTGCTTAGGTATAAGATCTTCAGAGGTCAATTTGCAGTTTTGTGAAAAGCCCTATAAACTCCGGGTGATATGAAAATGGAAGGAATCATTAGGCAATGACTAGTACCTGTGGTGGGTTAACGCCTCTTTCTGAAAACAAAAGAAGAAAGCAGGGTGGAGGGCTTGCGGGTACTTTACACTCCCTGAAGGGCGTTTCCCCCCTGGGAAAGCTGAGTCTGTTCCACTCCCCCCTCCCTGCCCAGTTAGGGTATAAAAAGAAGATCATCACTGCCCATTGTAGGCTCGAACCCTCAATCTTAACACTCCGAGTCTCATGCCCTTCCAACTGAGCCACGTGGTCCTCCCCCAGTTACTGGGTGGCGAGGAGGAAGGAAAAAAGAGGAAGTGCCAGACCCCGCCGTAAAACTTATAGTGGTGCAAGGGATCATGGTAGGAAATAACCTAATTTCCTGTGTCCACCCACTGGGCTGGACTTCTGGACACAGGAAACACCCCTGTAGCAGAGGACACCGAGCCCAAACTACGACAGTACCCAAACACAAAAACATTACTATACCACTGTGTAAGCCCATTTTGCAAGAGCAACTTGTTTGCTTTTTGTCTTTCTCTCTGTAAAAACACTTGCAGTAAAGCTTGACAATGAGCAGAGAAACGTAATATGAATGAACAAAGCTTCCCATCTGAGCAGCTATTAAATGACAGACTTTTCAGAATGGAAAAGAGATGACTACAAAGATATGTCAGTGTCGTAGTTTGGGCTGGCTGCCCTCTGCTACAGGGGTGTTTCCTGTGTCCAGAAGTCCAGCCCAGTGGGTGGACACAGGAAATTAGGTTATTTCCTACCATGATCCCTTGCACCACTATAAGTTTCGCGGCGGGGTCTGGCACTTCCTCTTTTCTTCCTCCTCCGTCAGTCGGTAACATGGGGGAGAGATCTCCTGGCTTTGGGCCTTGCTAGGCCCAAGGCCACGGGGGGATGGGCAGTCTCAGATCTGGCCAGCTGAGACTAGCCTAGCAGTGGGAGGGGGAAGAAGGAGCCCTGGGGGTCTCGGGTGTACCCTCAGGTAGGGATGGGATTTCTCTGAGTCTGTTTTGGGTTCTTTTCTCTTGTCACTGTATTTCTAGTTCTCTGCACGCACTCACTGTTCTATTTAAACTTTCCATCACTCTTGCAATCTGTTTGTCTGAGTCATTATTTCTGCGCGTGGTGGGGAGGGGGGCTTGCCCCAACCCATTACAGTCAGAAGCTAAAAAAAAAAAAAAAAAAAAGAAAAAGAAATCTGGGAGACAAGGAATGTGGAACAATTGTTCATGATTTCTTACTATACAAGAACTAAATAAACAGAAGACATGCATGATGAAGAAAAAGTTCTAGCAAGAAGTCATTGAATTGTGAGTCTTTGAAACAGAATGTTGTAGATGCTAATTTCACATGGGTCAAAAAAGTAATCACATTTATGAGTGAGGCATACTTAAAGAGTTATTGAAGACAAGCAGTCTCTGAGACAGAAATCACTAGAGAAGAAGTGTATTAGAGGAATCTTACATGCTCTTTCTTCTTTTAATCTTCTGCAAACACTCCGTGAAGATATTGGACTAGACAACAGAGAAGTTGTTGATATGTATATGTTGTTACTCAAAGTAGACATTAAGTCAGCACTTTGTAAGCACAAACAGAACATAAATCTTTGTTTAGCATCAACTATTTCTTAAATAGAGTGTTCAGCAGGTTTTAAAACTCTATAACTATTCCTTCCAACAAATACATCTCTACTACATGTCTAGGTTGGGAAGAATAACAATCAAAATGCAAAACAACTATTTTTTTTATAAATGGCAGTTTCTCCAATCATTTATTCATGGCAGAGTGGCAACAAGATTAATTGTTTGGATCCCTTCCATCTCAGACAATCAGTTTCCCAATTACTACATAGAGAAGGCTTATGTGGTTTATGTGGCTTATGTGTTTTTTTCCCCCCTTCCTGTTTTCACTGTCTTGCATGGTCTTTTTTAACACAGCATTGAACTATGTGTACATTTGCATGGCACGTTCCTTTTTACTATGGCCAAAATAACATCTCCATATAAACCACTTAACACAAGATTTTATACCCAGAGAGCATGGTCTGTTTAGAAAATTGGCTTGAGAATGTACTAACAATTTAATTCTTTGTACAACATAACCACAGATGTATTTTGTTAGTCTGTTTCCTTATTTCCTTTGGTAGAAAATGTTATTATTTTATTTTTTATTGTTAGAGGTTGAGATGGAAGAATGAGGTTTTGTGGGGGTGTTTTTTTTTAAATCCAAAAGCATCTAAAATACATTTGGATAATCACACAGGTTTTTAGTCTGCATAAAACCCGTACAATAGTCATTCAATTAAATAAGGGTTCCAGTAATCACAGGGAGTGGAGTTAGTCCAATATAAAATTTCATCAAGTATATGCAACCCACACATACATAAATGCTCCTCCTGAATTCAGCTCATGTATCTCTCTAATGAATACCTAAATAATTATATGCAGTTATGAAATGTTTGTTTCTGAGCAGTTAGAAATCCAGGAGTGATAAGGATCAAGCAACACCGTTTAGAATACCATTATCTCAGACCACAAAAATAGCTTTGACAGACTGGGGTATTTGATATCCTTTCCTCCCTAATCATACAATTGTCAATATTTATGTGGAGTTGTAGCAGCTTAAATTCTGGGTGCCACATTCCATAACTCTATACACATCCAAATATTTTTAGCAGAGACAGCATATGGAAAACTACTTACAGATACTTAAGAGATTTGTGGTACATCAACCAAATGAATGCTTTTTGTCAAGAGATAGAGAGTTACTGAAATAAAATTAACCCCCCCCCCCCAAAAATAATAATCCCAAACCCAACAAAACAGCACAAAACAAAGCAATAACAACAACAAAAACCGCAACAAATAAAAAGGAAGACCTTTTCATGCATATCTTCAAACATACCAAAAAGTTCTATCACTACAGGATTAAATCAATCCTACTCTAGACTAATACAATTATTAGATGTGTTAGAGAACAATATTCTGCCTTTAAAAACTTCATACATTTTTCTTAAAGTGAATGCTTTTTCAAATCCTTTTTAGATTACAACATCAAACACACAAAGAACCCCACCTCTCCTAAAAAAAAAAAAATAAATAGACAGATTCTGAAGTTAGAAATCAGTAAATACACATTTGTCATATTTAACTAATATTGCAATTGTCCCACCCTCTCCAAACCTTGAAGCTTTAGAATTTTATGATGAGTTAAGCACTGAAAACTTACTAGAGAGATTATTTTGATTTAGAACAAGGCTTCTGCTCCCTCTAGGTCAAAGTTGATCAGGAGACACAAGTTAGCAGGTTAGATATACACTCCTGCTTTCCAAAGGTATACATCATAAATCCCTTGCAAATAATTTATTTCCAATTTATTTCCCATTTTTATCTCTTACCATATTTTATTAACGAGCTACAAAAAAGTTGTCAAAGAAGGGTAAAAAAAGCTCAGAAATCCATTTGGTAAACTGGATGCTTTCCTCTGGCCTACTACCTGTCTACTTGTGCCAAGGGAGTCATCAAGCAAGGAACTCTTCTAAATCTCTTCAAAATTTCAACTCTTTCACTGGTCAGGAACTTAGAGCACAGTAGAAAGGAAGTGACAAAATGGTACCCTCAATATTGGCATAAAGAGGGCACTTTCAGATAAGAATTTGAAGTTATGAGTGGGTGGGTGCCTTAAAAAGCACCCCTCACATTAAACTATAAACCTACACACTTTTACCTAAGGGCACATATATGTTATTTGTAGACTTCTTTGTGTGTACAGCACACAGTTATAAACTATTCTTTTACACAGATTTTTTTGTTGTTGTTAATGGTAAGACAGTTCAAATGGTTATTGGAGCATTTAATGTAGGTTGCCAAGATAAACTGCCTCATTAATTTTTTTATTTAAAATGTAATATGTTGACAATTTTCATATTAAAAATTATTTTATCCACATTTTCTTTGAAATGTTCTAGAAAACCTTTGGATTGAAACACTTAATTCACTGCTTATTTCAGCTAGCCGAAAGTAATGCCTTTTTGACAATGGCATACATGGATGTGCTAAGATAGCTGCAAACTGCAAAAAAATACAACATACCAAAACACTATGAAAGCATTATACTGAAGAGGGAACAAAAAAAACAACTAATGCACAGAGGTTATGGTGGACTACTGTAGTAAATCTTGAAATTGAATTATGCTTTGGAGATTAAACTAGCAATGAAATTTCCTGAAATAAGCACTCTGCCAGAACCTAATTCAGCATGAATGATGAAATGAACAAAAAAGGGTTGGTTGTGTTTGGTTTATTTTTTTCCTCCTTTTCTTTTTTTAATATACTTCTCTGTGATGAGACATTTTTTAGCTACTTTTTTTTTTATTTATTTTTATTGTATGTAATAAATATTTGAGAGCATGAAGTCAAAAACTTTCCTAAGATACTGTAAAACACAAGCTTTGCAACATTGGAATTATTTTCTTATTAACTCCACTTACAGCACTTTCCTATAATCTAGATGGAAGACTATGTCTTCAGATTGTCGTTTTATAGCATAAATGTCAGAGAGATGTGATAAATTCAGGTATCTCAGGGATAACTTAAGTCTTTAACAATCTCCTTGTGACTGTCATAATTTTTTTCTGGTTTTATTTACCCAGATGCAAGAATGAAATAAGAAGCAAGAATAAAACAATAAAGCAAGAAGCAGAGAGTTACCAAAAAAAAGCTCTAAACCAAACCCCCTGCTGCCTTCTTTTAGGAAAGTTTGTTACTTTGGACTCCATAGTAGCCCATAAGATATAAAGATGAAACGAAATGTTCTAATGTTGGAATAAAATGACTTAGTAACTTTTTCCTAAGGTTAAAAATAATGCTTGATATTTAATAATCACCAGCAAACTCAACCTTGTATGGAGTATAAAGCAACACAAACCAGTTCAAAACATATTCCAAACAAATAAATAGTATCTTATTCATTCAGTCTACATACAAAATACTCCAATTGTCATAGTGATCAAAATGCTTCTTTTTTGATGACTGGGGACAGTGAATTTTATTTTATTTTCTCTATTTGTATTTCTCAAGTGGAAGTGTCAAATAAGCACCGAGTCTTATCACATTATAGAAAAGTTCCCTCAGATATCAAGTTAGCCTCTGACAGATGCCTTTTTTTAATTTAATTTTCAAAATATTTCATTATTTAAATTTAATGCTAATAAACCATTTACTGCAATATGTGGTAATTATCTCCTTTTATTAAATGGATTTCAAGGTGGTGTATTCAACCAAATGGAAAATAAAACAACTAGGCATATAAAGGAATATCTGAGGTGAAGTTTTGAGCTTTTCACTCATATCTTAAATTTTTTTTAATAACAGGAAAATACATTCTCTATGCTTTTTCCTTAAGAAGCCGAATAAAAAATATGTTTCTCTTCTTTCTAAAGGAAAGGTAACTTTGTGCTTTAATATAATGATAATATTGAAAATTATTATAGAATTTATGCTTCAATTAATATTTGATGTTAGCTAACACTGTTTATAGCCTGTTACTCTGAAAATTAATATTAGTGATGAGGTTTAACTATGAAATCCAGATAGAAATAATGTTATGGATACAGGGGAAACAAGCAATGCAATGGTTAGCAAGACTTCCTTACTAAATAATATTTTATGAGCCTACTAATAATCAGTATATTTCCAGAAGAGTAATTCTTCCTTGAAGTAGAGATACTTAATGTTCTTGCTAGTGATTGTCTCATTTAATGCACACTCATTACTCCTTATATTCCAACAGTATTTCTCTTTCTCCCTGCCCTGCCATGGAGACAGTGCTTCCTTTAAAATAGTTAATAAAATTATGATTATAAATTATTACGATAAATTTGCCTTGAAATATTCCTTACAATATCCAGATAAAGGTGTTTGTGGATGTTGGAACATGACTGATAGCCTAAGCTTACATGTACACTGCTCTCAATGATGAAAGTATTCTCAGAATTACCAATATTAACAAAATAATTGCAAAAATATTGTAAGTCATCTCAGATAACTGATTCCAGAGAAACAGCTAATAATACATCAAGTATTAAGAGACTTTGCTAACTGTAGCCAGATAATGCATATTTGCTTGGTGTTTTTTTCCTTAACATTCTGAGTCATTCTCCACAGCACTGAAATAAGCTCACTGAAAGACTTCACTCCTGAGCATTTTGAGCCAATAAGAAATACTATGCAATTCAATCTCTACCAATCTTCTTTTCTGAAACAATGATACTATAATGAAGATGTCTGGTTCCAGTCTTCATCCTCTGCAATCCTTTACTTTGCAGTGCTATCTCTAACAGCCTACATCAATGAACCAAGCAAAAGGTCCCAGGTAAACGAAGTGATGGGATTAGAAGTAAGCAGAACTCAAGATTCATAAACAAAATCTCCTGATTTCACTAATAACTTTGTGAAAGATTTGTTTCATCAATTCATGCAAACACAATGTAGCCTTAAATTTGTTACCTGATTCTCCAAAAACATGAAAAAAAAACCCACAAAATATGGGCACCTTGCCTTAGCAAAAGGTGAAATTCTAAATTCAGAGAACTACAACAAATTTATATAGCAATAGAATGTAATAGCATTTCATTAATATTAAATTTCTCAATATTTGAACATAGGAAACAACTGCTTATTCACACTTACATGTGATTGGTTCACTTCGACACTTTTTATCCAGTTCTTTAAATACGCCAGTCACTGTAAACATTCTATGACTTAGAAGAAACAGTAGCAGAGCAACATAAAATGACAAATATCATATTTCACCAGCACTTCACGACAAGCAAGTACAACATCTGATCTTTCAGTACCTTAATAAATTGTGGTTTTTTGTGTCTACTGAGAATGAATGTAAAAATCAGGCAAAATTTTAGAATAAGCTGCGTGATACTCTTTAAATAGCATCAAATGTTTTGAATCCACGCTATAAAGAAACCATGTTAAAATTGATCATCTCCTACACTGATTCAGATCTGAGCTTAGCATTACTCAGAGGACCTTTACATTGTCAAACAGCAACACTCTGACACTGTTTTAATTTAAAAATTTAAGATATTTCTTTCAAAGCCCAACAGAGCAAACAAAACATAACCAACAATAAATTTCCAAAACCTAAAAATACCCCACACATTCTTACTGGGGAACCAAATAAACATTTGCCATCATCCAGAAATTAGTTCACATCAAAATGGATTGATTTAGTGGTTTGTGAGAAATTTCAGGCATGGTACTTCAGCCCATGAAACAACACTTAAAATAGTTCCTTGTTTGAAGTGATTGGTTTGAAATACTGCCTCCTTTATAGAAGAAGTTGTGTTCCTTCCCCACTGATCATCTGTAAATTGAAAATGCATGTAGCACAGGAAGGAATTTGAAAGACAGATTACGCTGAGCAGAAAAATATTGCCTGTAAGTCCAGTAGCTCCTACTCAATATGATGTTAACTGGTATTTTCAGAGGTTAGTGGTGAAATATAATACCCTCTGGAGCAATCTAATAAACACTAGTTGTTGCTGAAAAGGAATTAATGGTAGTAGGAGACAGAATAATACCTCTTCCTTGCTCAAAATCTTTCCTTTACAATTTGCTAACCTGTTTCACTCTTGACAACACATCATAGTTATAAAACTCTGACTCAGAGTCCACGTTAAATACATTTGAGACCTCACATTGAAGTCATTAGAAGTATAAATTCAGGAAGTAGATACTTTTAAAATAAGGCTTAGTGTACTTGAATATAAATGGGAAGTTTAATTTATTTCAGTGAGTAATTTAGTATAGATACTGTAGTTAGATTTCTGTTGTTGCTGAATTCTGCTCTACTTTGTTTTGTAAATATACACATTAAAAAATAATTATTGAACATGCTTTTGTAATAATTTCATTCAACAGATTAAAATAGAAGTAAAACTATTGTAATGAGTGCAGGGGTGGTTTAGAATATTTTTTTCAAACTGAATCTAATAACTAAGCATTTGTACATGCAGACATAAAGAGCCCTCTATTTATGAAGAATTCTTGCTGCTTGTCTTTCAAAATGATTCAAAACACAACAAAGCATCCAGTTTGACAATCATATTAGCACTAGCTTTACAATTCCTCCTAAAAGCTAAGCCCAAAGTTCCATAATTTCATCCCAAATCAACTTTCATAATAGTTGCTGTTACAGTAAGTTCATCTATCACTTCATACAAATACCTCACCAATAAAGAGTGCTGGAAATGTGAGTCTGATATCTGTGACATGAGTGACATTTTAAAGCTGAAGGTACTTTCACATATATAAAACAACAGTGTGCAGACTAACAATGTACAGAATCCTGAATAACAGCTGCACAATGAATTAAATATTGTAAATAGTATTGAGTGGTACCTTAAAGTACTAGTAGTTCCAGTGAAAATATAGAGTATCATTAATAGAAAAAGTGATCATAAAATTAGGTCATTTTGTTTTGGCTATCCAATTTTTTCTGAAAATCTCTTTTACATCTAGTAGCAATTTTTCACACTCACATCCTCAATGTGAGGTACACAGTGGCTCCTTTATTGGGCATAAGATAAAAGTAAAATGAAATCATTAACAATAGAAAACAATTATGAATGTTTGGAGGGGTTTGTTTGATTGTTTTAATTTTTTTGGTGTTTGGATATTCTTTTAATTTTGTGAAGGATGTGATTTGCTGCATAGAGCATATAGGCCAACTATTTACAACAAACTTATTTGTATTAATTGTGTTCAATCAGTTCTATTTATAAATGTCTAAATGTATTCTTTCTACTGTAATCACAAAGAGCAATGCCTGTATATACATCTCCATCTGCTAAGGTCAGATCAAACAAAAAAAAAATTTACTATTTTTTTGCTTCTGATATGTCTAGAGTCTTGGCAATCCACCATAAGGCCACTTGAAGTACCAGCTTTGCAATTTCATAACCCCTAACATTCTGTGATTCTGCAATACTTTAAGGAAAAAAACCACAGTCACCCTTTCAGAAAAAGGAAAATTAAATGTATTTATCTCTTTCGAAGAGAACCCATTTCCTCATAGAAAATCCTTTAGCTTAGGGCTGACTAGAGAACAAAAAAAAAAGCACAATAAAATACGAAGATGGAGCTGCATCAGTTTTGAGACAGAATTTTGTACCATGTGGCCAAAGCAGTAGAGGACCAAACCAACTGATCCCTTCAGTCCTAAGCTCCCAAAACGTAGCTGTATCTAAACTTCTTGGTTTATCTTCTTATACCAACGAACATAATTTTTCAGCCTGCTCTCTTCATTGATCTAGTTAAACTGTTGCAGCATCTAGTAGAAAGATATTTAGTAGATAGATGTTACAGTACCAAAAATCCCTGCAGGGTATGAGTGAAAACAGCCTGTGCCCAAAAAAACCACATCCATCTTGCCACTATGTGCAGCACTCCAGAAACCAGTAAGGATCTTCATTTACTTATAACATTTTGTGAACCTGCACTTGGCACAAATCTCCAAAGTGGAGAGCATCCTTTCAGGCATTTTCTTTCTTTAGTACTGACTGCACCTGACTCACTGAAGGGTAAAAGGCTTTGTTATTGCACTGCATATAGTCGTTCACATTTGGTTTTCCTATCCATTTTGAACTAACTTTGTCAGATAAAATGAGACTGTCAGAAATAATTCACAGAATACAAGCAAGCATGCATATATTTATGTGTGTGTAAATACCTTTAAAACAGGCTATGATTAATCTCCGCTCTTAAGATGGTTTATATTCTACTACCAGAGAAAAAAGAATTGCTGTGGGGAGCTCTTTATGAAGCAGCATAATGTTTAGCTATGTTGGATTCTTAAGGTAACAGACAAATTTCTAGTTAAGTATGCCAATGCAAAAAAATTCCTACCTGTAAATGCTAATGAACAGTACTGGTAATTAATCCCACAGATATGCAATGATATTTAAATAAAATATAACTGCCTAACCCTTTAAAAATAAACCAATGTAAGGGAGTAGGTGATTCAACAGCATAGCAAGGATGGGTTTTAATCCTATCCAACTGCTTTCAAAATCTCATCCAAGTGCATTTAATTATTATTTGAAATCAGAACTAGAAATGTGCATGGTAGTTATGTTTATTACTATTCCCTTTTTAGGCTTAGGCTGATAACACATACATCCCTAAAGCCTTCTGTCAGTCCTTTTCCAGCCTTCTCATTTTTTTCAAAGGTTCTGTGCAGTGTAATCCTGCTCTGAGTAGAGGACGTTGATGAACAATCATATTTAGAAAAGGAAAGGCTTAATTTTTGGCAAATTCAAATGTTTTAAAAGTATATTTTGTTATCTATAATACATTTTGTATTTTAGCAGCTTTAGGTACAAGCTGACTTTGAAAGTACACTTGAGGAAATGTCACATATAAAAACCTCTGGTGCTGTGACATCTATACCTATCATGGTTCTTCTTGCTCTAGCCATAGCATTTCTGTGCTCATATGACTGTGCTAGAACTACTTCCCTTCTATGCTCTTGTCTGTCCCCCCTCTTCATACCTCAAAATGCAACTCACTGGAGTTACAGAAATAAAGAATAGATTAAACAAACAAACAAAACAACAACAAAACCCAAACAAACATCTACACTTCTCTTAAATGCCTCCACTACTTCTCTGGGCAGCCTTTTCCCATACTGAAAAACCATCTTAGCGAAGAAAGTTTTCTTAATATCCAATCTAAACCTCTCTTAGTGAAACTCAGGGCCATTTACTTTCATGATATAGATATTACCTGGGATAAGAGACCAGCATTAACATCACTACAACCTCCTTTCCGGAAGCTGTAGGCAATGATAACGGCTCTTCTCAGCTTCCATTCTCTGGACTAAACAACCCCAGTTCCCTCAGGGTGCTCCTCATAGGACTTGTGCTCTAGTCCCCTCACCAGATTCATTGCCCTTCTTTGGATATGCTAGAGCATTTCAGTGTCCTCCTTTTAGTGAAGAGCTCAAAACAGAACGGTATTCATCAGTCCTAAGTACAGGGGAGAACCACTTCCCTAGTCCTGCTTTGCCCACTATTTCTGACACAAACCAGAATGGTGTTGACATTCTGGCCACCTGGGGCACAGACTGTTGGCTGACATTTAACATACTGTCAACCAACAGCTCCACGTCCTTTTCTGACAGGCAGCTTTCCAGCCACTTGTCCCAAGGACCTGTAGCATTGCATGAGGTCGTTGTGACCCATGTGCAGGACCTGGCACTTGGCCTTGTTGAACCACTGGCCTCAGCATCGTCCAGCTCATCCAAAATTATGTCAATACATAATCAAACCATAGTTACAGGAATAGCTGAGCACAAATGTGATATGCTATGCTATGCTGCCATGTTGCTGATTATGGAGTAACAGCTATTGAAATCTGACAGATTTCAAGATTCAGTCTTAGATTTGTGACAGATAAGAGTGAAAATCATGACTTTTGATCTGGCTATGTATGTAACATATCATATAAAAAGCTCTCAATATCTTTCTTCTACTCACTACTATGTTGACCCATACCCCAGCAGTTTGGTCAAGATGTTTGGAGGTACTGTACACATTTGTCTCCAATCACCTTTGGCACTCGGAGAACAAGTACTTGGCAAAACTACACAACAAAACCAGATTTCTCTCCAAGTCCTGTGAAGACATAAGGCTCCTAATAGAAGTGCTACATTTGTTGCTAGGTTTGTCAGAAATGGTGTCATCAGCACTTAAAAATACAGGGTGTAGAGAAACGTTCTAGCTTTTTTTTGATTATACTGATTATATCTTGACCATACTACTTCACAGACCTACCACTGCATGCTGGCATTAAGAAAGATTATCTATGAATTCTCCATTACCAAAACCCCTCAGAAATCTTGACACTAATGCACCTCATTGATTTGTGCCAAGTTCTCTACTATATCATGAGTGTTAAATTGTAGTCATTAAGTACAGCATCTTGATATATCAAGATTTAAAAAATGAAAAATACCATTTTAGGGAAATAAAGAGGCAAAAAAGAAAACTGAGAGAATAGGCTTTGTACTTACGAAAAGCTCTGTAGAATTCTTCCAGAGCTAGGTGCTTGTCACTATTATAATCATCGTATTTCAGCAAATTGAACAGAGAGCAGTCAGATAGATCCTTGCCAAGCTCATCCTGTTTTATTACCTGACAAGAAAATTATAACCATGAAATTACATTTGAGCTCTTAAAGTTCTTTGGTATAATTAATTGTTTCTAATAACCATTTAATAGATATTTTAAGGTTGCTGTGGGGCAGTGAACTGCAACTGTGTAAAGTCAAGGATTTCCAGTTACTTTATTTATTGCAGTTTAAAAAGTTAATATCTTTAAGACAGACTCACTGAGATTCACAACAGTTTTTTTAAATATATAGAGAATATATAATGAAGATAGATGGAAGCACTGTAAAGACACTGTGAATGTTAAAGTCGATTTTACATAAGAATGGTGATTAAGAATCATTCGAATATACTTGAGACAATAATTTCAGAAGTACACATGACATAGTGTCTTTTTCCTCTTGGTATAATTCCTGACCACATAAAACCAAATTCAGTCATTTTCAAAAATAACTGAAACAAACTCCTATTGCTCTACTAATTGAATCAACTTCTTATGAGCTTTTGACAAGCCTTTAATCTTCCCAAAGACCTGTTATAAAAGTAGCTGACCTGAATAGGCTCCTGTTTCTCAATTGAAGCACATACACTCCATAAATAGATCATAACTAACAGCTATTAGATTTTAAGTCCAATAGACTTCTTCCAGAGAAATGTTCTATAATATGTGCAAAATTCTGGTTTAATGGCTGTGTATGCTGTAGGTAACTAACTCAAGTCCATCCAAGAATTTTTATGATCTGAGAAAATATTCAAATATTCAGAATTCCTATTTACATGGCACATATGTTAAAAGCACTAACACGTAGCTGAAAGAACCAAACCTAACATTGTATTGTTTCACAGTTTAAAGTTTTGTACCAGGCATAGGAAAAATTACTAACTACAGTTAATTCCTTTGTAAAATAATTAATCTTCCTATTCTCTACCTGTGTCCAAAAATAACTGCAAAACCCTTGCATTTGTATCATCATATGATGGATTCTCACAGAGGATACAGAGTTTGTTTTGTTTCAATTGCTCTGCAAAGGAAGCAGCAGGAACAGACAGAAATGTATTCAGTTATTGTTCCTGTAAATAGGAAATTTCTAAACACATAATAAAGAATGAAAGGAGAATTAGAGTAAAGAGAAAGGATATAAGTACCTTACAAGAAGTAATCTATATATTAATACAAAAGCATTATAAAAGATAATAACCTTGCTAGTACATTAAAAAAGTTAGGAAACCATTTACAAAGAGGAAAAATCAGGACAAAACCAGCTTTAGGCATTATTAATTAAAGATACATACTATGCTACCTGTATATTAGTGCTAGCTACTTATATATTAAAAGCCTATTTAATTAAATTCACATTAACATGAATTATGAAAAAATGAAATTGTGTAGATCTTACAGCTGGTACATAAAGGACAAAAATGTAGCCTGGGAAAATTTAATAACTCAGACCACTGTAGCTTTACAAACAGCACTAAAGATACAATGGCGTGCATTGAAAGCCACCCTAGAAAAAATACCTGAAATTTCAGGACCACAAAATGTGCTTGAAATCACAGCTAGCTCCTGAAAAAAAAGGTTGTCTGCAATAGTTTGAAACACTTGTTCCCATTAGCTTCAATTGTGCAAATAAGGATTAAACTTTACACCTAAGGTAGTGTAATAAAAACTTTGTTAAAGCCCTCCAACACCTGCCACTAGACTACCACATTTCTAATTGCATATTAGTGTTCTCAGCTTCAATCCTTTGAACTGAAATCTGTCTTGTGATGCTTTTAGTTGATACCTGGTCAATTCTATTTAAAATTAAAGCAATCATTTTTTAAAATGATTAGCTAGAATGCTTGAGGTATTGTCAAGAATGATCCTATAGACAGATATAATTTATTTTTCTGGCAATTATTTAATGTTGATCTTCGGTAAATATATAATCTGCTTACAGATATAAGATTCATTGTTTGTTTATATACAGACAACTCATGGTATAAATTTTGTTTCTTTGGAAAATTCACTCAGTTTTTACCCCCCACCCCCCCCACCCCCCCCCAATATCTGTGAAGATAGATTGTAGAAGGTACAGAGGTGATAACAAATTATGATTGATCTTAATGAATCATCTATGATTTTCTTCTAGGAGAGCTGTTCCAGTTTTAACTTAATAGGAATTCTCTTGTCCTGCACCTAGCCATCTCCCAATAGAGAAGAGAAGAGAAGAGAAGAGAAGAGAAGAGAAGAGAAGAGAAGAGAAGAGAAGAGAAGAGAAGAGAAGAGAAGAGAAGAGAAGAGAAGAGAAGAGAAGAGAAGAGAAGAGAAGAGAAGAGAAGAGAAGAGAAGAGAAGAGAAGAGAAGAGAAGAGAAGAGAAGAGAAGAGAAGAGAAGAGAAGAGAAGAGAAGAGAAGAGAAGAGAAGAGAAGAGAAGAGAAGAGAAGAGAAGAGAAGAGAAGAGAAGAGAAGAGAAGAGAAGAGAAGAGAAGAGACGAGACGAGACGAGACGAGACGAGATCAGGTTGGAAAAGACCTTTGAGATCGAGTCCAACCTATCATCCAACACTATTTAATCAACTGAACCATTCCGCAATGCGATTGGTGGATCAGATCAGTTCTCTGATTGAAAACAAAATTAATCTTTGTGGAGATATTTGTGGGGTTTCTGTTGGTGTTTTGTGGGTTGTTTTGCTTTTTTCTTCTTAAAGAGGTTGAGGATTAATATTCTATCACAAGAGGTACAACTCAGAACAGGTATTTGAATTTGGAAAAATTATCTCATTCTACAGAAGCCTGCAGTTAGATCAGATTGACTGTGATATGAAATCACAACCTATATGAGACTCTTGCAAAGCAAAGCTATTTACCAAGTCATTAGCCAACAGAGAAGTCACTTGGCAACTTATGTTAGCATCAGATGTTTAAAAATCATCAGAATCAAATTGCTTGTTCATTAGGGTCCCATAATCAGCAGCTGATTAGACCTTTTTCCTGTTGAAATTACTTTTCAACAGATTATTTCACATATAAGTGAAATTCCAAAAGGTGGGGCATATAACACAGCAGAAATGCTCAAGCGTTTTCTAAATACTGACACAACATGCTATCTTAACAGGCTGCCAGACAACTCCATTTTTCATTTTGTTTTACTTACACAGGGGATTTAATTTACAAAGGCAGCTTGCTTAACATAATAGCTTCTTGTAGGTATTTTTAATTTCACACTCTACATCTTTACAAACTAAAAATAATACCATACCGTTTCAATAAGGCATTTATTGCTTGAACATAACAATTGTAATTGTAAAACCTCAAAAAGTAGATGTCAGTAAGGACTCATCAATGGCTGAAACAATCCAATGACATTTCAAAACTCTGAGGTCTCATCCCAATCCTTTTTGGTAATTTAAAAATAAAGAAAAATAGAAATCTGGTAGATGGTATCTACTTTTGAGGTGAATAATGAGAACAACAGGGCAACATATGAAATTAAATGGATCACATGGTTGAATGTTTTCAAGAAGGGATTTGTATTTTCATAAAGCCAAATATAAGGTTATTCATCTAAAAATAAGAAACTAAATCATACCTTAGGGAATAGAAATTAGCACTTTATTTAAAAAAGAGGCAGGTAAAAAATTCTCATAAATTCCATGTCTATTATACACTGAGGGACTAAATATTGTCTCTCTTGTTGTGACTCAACAAAGATAAAAATCACCTTTGCTCTATGCCCAGAAAATAGCTGATGTGTATTGGGCAGGCGCCACTGGATAACGACTCTCTGGCATGTGCATAGATAAAGATTGCTCACCAGACTGCAGCTGCCCTGGAAATAATGGCAGAGGCCACTACTATTGATACTCTCTGGACTATGCATATTCACTACCTGGACACATACCTAAAAAACTGTAAAAAAGATCTGAACAACTACTGGCTTGGGAGAAGGAAAAGAGCAGGGCAACGCTGCTCTGAAGAAAAACAAAGAAAATACCCGCAGAGAAAAGGACAGAGACATCACCATGTAGCCTGGAAGAAACAGTGCAGGAGGAACCCTCTCTCTGTGTCCTAAATTACATCTGCTGAAACTCAAGTTAGATTAGATGATGGTGTATCACAGATTATCTAACAATGTACTTTAAATTTTATTAATCCTTCTATGGAGGGAACAAAAGAAAAATTCAAGGAAACTGATTCTTAAGCCGGTTCTTCAAGCCCAGCTTTCTACTCTACTAAACAGACAGTAATTAATAAGGGATGCAAGAAAGAAACAGGCAACATTTTCAGTAAGTCATAAGCTGGAAACAAAATCCTTATTATAAAGATTAAAGCCTGAGTAAAACTGTGCAGATCATCTTACGACTGTACCATACAAGTCATAAATGGGAGTCAGACTAAGCTGAAAATTCACACTAGAAAATATTCACAAATACTTATTCTCACATATTTTACTATATATTTTCTCCAAAGACTGTGAAATATTTGCTTCTCATATCATGAGCTTGTAAAAGGTAAGACATACAGCTAACTTTATGCTCTGTTTATAGCTCTTTGTAAAACCCTATAAATCCTGAAAATTTAGCAACTTATCTAAATTCTCAAATTAAATATGTCTTTTCTAAACTAAAAATCTTATCATTGAGATTTGAATGTTCTTTCAAATATGGAAAATGGATTAGTATTATTTGGGAAACACTGTAGTTTTTAAAGATACAGTACACAATTACTTACTTGCTATGAAACAACACAGTATTAAATAAATTAAAAACCTCTCAAGAATTTAGTCAGTACTACAACAAACTTCAGGAGTCTAGGAAAGTTAATCTGATTACAAATGACAAATTGTATGTCAGATTAGATCATGTCATTCATTTCAATTTAATTTCTGACAGCCACAATGAAAAGTCTGCAGATGTTATAAAACTAGAACACAAATAACAGTTCCTTTATTAGTCTATATTACAAAGATTTTTCTCAGTCTGTGATTTTTTGCTTGCTTATGATTGATGCTCTCTATATACTTAAAGAAAATGTTCCAGAAATACAGCTACAAATAAAAACTTCCTTTACAGCAAATATAGTGGTTTGCTTAATGTGTGTTCATCTTTCCTAACAGCAAGCATCCTGTTGTAACAGTATCACTCAGTGCTTGATCTAGAGTACACCAAACACCAAGGGAATCATACTCCAAATTAATTCTGACAGCACAAGGGGGGTTCGATTACCTTGTTCCATTGTCTTCCATAGAAGTATAATGTTGTGAAAATTTTAAAAATTGATCAATTATTAAATCAAATAGATAACAGGTTTGCAGATTTTCCCTTGTTTTAACTTCCCTAACCTAGTTAAATTAGTATACTTCTTGCAGTTTATGAGCATGTTCTGTAGGGCATCAACATCGTCTTTTACTCAGTATCTATATTAAAGCATTACACTTGGGAATCCGGGGTAGAGTGAGAAAGGATGTGGGACTTCTGCATCACAGAATGGCTTGTGGCAGAGATCCCTGAGCAGTTAACCCACATGGAGGAACACGCAAAGGCATAGACTCAATTTTGCCCCAACATTGTCCCATACTAATCAAGCCACGCTACCTCAGATGTGAGGTCTTGCTGGACAAACTGCTGCAATGAGAGTCACACTTCCCTGCTTTTGCACCTCCACACATAGCAGCAAAAAGGTCTCATCTGACTCACAAGATGTAAATGTGTCCTTAGATGTCTGCAAGTATAATGCTGAAGTTGTAGACACCTAGCCCACAGACTAGGACCAGAATATGTAGCCAGAATATTCACAGCCCTTTTTTTCTTACATGCCATTCCAGTAGCTAGGTAACTATATTCTAATCCAGCAGAGTAACTGAATTATCCATTATGCAAGAAAAGAATGGAAAGTGCTCCTCACATGATAACACCAAAGGCAGCAACACAGGTTGAGATGCTAGCACTATGACTACAACGTTTGTAAGCTGAATTTGTTAAGGTACTGATCCCTAAGAAGTTTCCTTTGCTCCCAGTTTTAATATTTCATGCAGGATTCTTTTTATATTTTTCTTTAATTTTTGTATCTAGAATTAAATACAGTTCATGTTCAATTTTTCTTAGGTTAGTGACAGCAAAAGTAGATAATACAACCTAAATAATAAAGTATCCCTAATTAATAGGGAGAAAATAAATAGAACTATGGTTTAACAAGCAAAACAGGTTTCTGCATGTGCCACATGTAGGAAACACTACAGTTGACTATAAGTGCAAAGAGTGGTGATAGGCTTATTATCTCTTTTTTTAGTTCCATGTCCTCCAAATAACAAATAGTAACACCAATGCTAAGATGCAAAATCAAATGCCGTAAAAGCAAAAGTTTTAAGATTGACACTCCAAAAAGTATGTTGATGACAGTTTGAGAAGCTAACAATGACAGATAAGGTGTAATTTACATTAGTTGTAGCTGTGCAAACAAGTGCCATGAAGCATCAGCGGGCTTTAAGTATTATCATTAATATAGACATAAAATTGGAAGAAGCTAAATTTATTTCCTTCCTCAGTAGCAGAAC
Organism: Melanerpes formicivorus; assembly: GCF_026170545.1. NCBI lineage: Eukaryota > Metazoa > Chordata > Aves > Piciformes > Picidae > Melanerpes > Melanerpes formicivorus. The sequence goes on along the minus strand of NW_027142356.1, from coordinate 19,729,017 downwards.
AGAGGGAACATAGTTCCATAATCTTAATCTTTGAAGGAAAAGACATAGCCACAACTCAGGCCAACTTGTATAAAACAAGGACTCACATCTGTTCCAAATTCACAAGCAAGCAACAATTTCTTAGCAAACATAGTAATGACAGACATTGAAGTGAATCTGAAAAAAAAACACAACAAAAACCAAATAATCCAGGAATAAACTAATTTAAATGCTATATTAGTACATATTTAACTGCAATTAATGGCATACTAAGCTAATTAAATGGACAATTCCTTTAAATTATACTATTTTAAGATAGTATATAGTAACTAAGGTGTTTATAGATACTATAGATACAGCTCTATATCTACATAGTGTATTCTTTTAAGTTACAGCATATCCCTGAGATTTACCAATAAGCACTCATACCTACACATACAAACCCACTAATACTTACCACCCTACTTAAAATTTGGGTTTTTTTTACATTTCACATCAGAATTTATGAATTGATGTCTTACATAAATACACCCACAGCTAAATCCTGCAAATACAGATATGTACCACTATTCAAAGGTTCATTACACTTTGTGACAAATCTGTATTCCTGATGTCAGCTGTAACTGAAACATATTAAACTGTGATGGGAAAATGACACAATTTATCTTATAGTAGTTTCCATAACTGGTAGTTTGTTTGGGGTTTTATGTTTTGTTTGTTTGTTTGTTTTACTGGGCAGGAATATTTGTTGCTCTTTCATCAAGATGCAAATACAAGAACTTTATGATTTCAGATCAATAAAAATTGGTGCTGCTGTCATAATTTCCAGTTTCCAACTGCTGCATTTCAATTTTACACTAGGTGGGATGACTATATGAACACCAACAAGATAACAAAATGCAATCCAAGAGGTTGATTGCACTCATTGCACAGCAAGATTGAGGAGATATAAAATTTAAGATGCAGTAAAAACTGAAGTTCAATATTCTGGCAAACACAAACTAACTTCATGATTCCTTGTTGTTTTCTACATCAAATATTATATTTTTCATATCTCCTTAATATAATTAAATTTAACATGCAGAAAGACACTATTATTTATGTCTGTGCATTTCAAAATTTTATTTATATTATGAGAACAGGTGAGAAAAGAAATTCTCCTAGGCTCCAGAACATTTGCAAGAGTACAATAATGTCTTCCTCTGGTGAGTTGATCCTGGCTGGATGCCAGATTCCCACCAAAGCTTCTCTATATTACTCCCCCCCCTCAGTTGGACATGGGAGAAAAAAATGTAATGAGAGGCTCATGAGCTTAAGTAAGGCTGGGGAGAGATCACACACCAATTACCATCACAGACAAAACAGACAAAACTTGGAGAAGAATTAATTTATTCTATGATCAATCAAGAGAAGAATAGCGAGAAATACAAACAATTAATTAAAAAACCTCTTTCCCCCACTGCTCCTGGGCTGAACTTCACTCCCAATTTTCTCTGCCTCCACCCCACAAGTGACACAGGGGGACAAGAACAGGGTTTGCAGTCAGTTCATCACACATTATCTCTGCTACTCCTTTCTCCTCGGGAGACTCCTTGCACTCTTCCTTTGCTTCAACATGGAGTATGTCCCACAGGATTCAGTAGTCCTTCAAGAACTTTGCCAATGGAAGTCCTTCCCACAAGCTACAGTTGTACTAGCACTGCTCCATAATGGGTCTTTTCTTAAGGGTTTAGTCCTTCTGGAACACACTTCCAGTGTGGGCCACCAGCAGAGTCACAAGTCTAGCAGTAAACCTGCTCCAGCATGGGCTCCTCTCTTTCCTGGTCCTGCCGGTAGCCTGCACCAGCACAGCTTCCCACAGGGTCACAACCTCTTTCAGGCATCTACCTGCTCTGGAATGGGGTCTTCCATAATGCAGCCAACTTTAAAGGGCTGCAGGGGGTCAGCCTGCTTCACCATAGTCAAGATAGTGCATTCAAGGTGAGGTCTTTTGTTCATTCTACTAGAGCAATTCCAACTTACAAACACCCATAGCTATCATATACACTAATGGCGGAAGAGGGAAAGAGTCTTATGTTCATTCCACTAGAGCAATTCCAACTTACAAACACTGATAGCTGTCATATACACTAACGGCAGAAGAGGGAAAGAGTCTAATCCCACTTTGCAAAGTGATCTTGATATTCAACAAGAAAAAAATAATTAAAAAGTCAGTGTCTAAAACAAGGGAATGAAAAGGAACATTGAGTATTAAAAAAAATAAAATCAACAATAATGGTCTGAAAATCAAAGCATTTTATTTGAAAATGCTGCTCTGAGTCATTGTAATTTGATATCTTGTTTTAAATCTTCAGAGACAACCAAGTGGGGCATGGTTTGGTTTCAGTAAATACGCAGACTAAACTCTTCCTTCAACAGATGAAGGCAAAGATTTACAAATACACTTGTATAGGAGCTGGGTTCTTAACTGCAAAGCCTCACAAAAGGAATTCAGTATTTTCTTTTGTTGTAAGTTTTCACACATGAAAAATGTCACAGTTGTCATTCTATTATGTAATTTTTTCTTAACATATAAAGGTATTTGGGAAAAGTATAGTAAGTTTGAAAACACCATAATGGATTTCTTTTTTCCTTTTTTTTTAAACTGTTTGACACAGAGAAACAAAGAAAAAAGTATATGTGTAGCAACTGAATAGACAATAATTCTTTCTTTATGAAAACATGGAAATTTCACAGAATACTTTTGATACTGACTTTCAGCACTAGTCCTTTAGTCCTGCTCCTCTAACGTAAAGATCATGATTCACTGATAACTAGATAATACATTTGTAGTGGTGAAAATGTTCAACTATTTTCCAACAGGTCTGTGAGAAAGTCAAGCTATTTTCAAGTGGCAAAATAAGGAAGGATCTCAAATTCAGTTTCATTAGATTGCAAATCAATAGATAAATCTATTTTAAGCATTAAGTATAATTTTTCACATCTGTATCTGTGGCTCCAATGCATGGTACCTATTCATATTGTATATTCATATCAAATTATTGTTTATAAAATACATACAGGAACAAAATTTCCTTGAAAGCTGAAGTTCTGAAAGAGTTCTAAAAACATTAGTAAACCGCAGTTTTATAAAGTATAAGAAAATAACATCTTAACATTGTTTTCTAGAAATAATTAATTTGTTATTATTTGAAACAATATCTATTTGCATGCAGCCCCTGGCTCTGGAAATTATCACTAAAAGTTCAGAGGTTAATTGTAAGGAAATAGTAACTTCAGCCTGACATTTTACAAGCAAATATATAGTACCTAAATATTTCTTAACCCTGCCATTCACCTTGAAACAGGATAATGACAAACAGTAGCATCTAACAAATCTTTTCTTGAGTTTTTGAAGGTTGCCTACAATCAGACTCAGTCATAGAGCTCAACAATGATTAAGTTTGTCGAATATGGACTTCACATTATCTAGTAAATCCAAATACATTTGCCACAACAACACTGTTTAGTAGACTTCTACATAGATTAAAAAAAAGTGCTGTCATGCCAACCAGAGCAACAATTACTGCTTTAGATTGGTAGTTAGATTGCTGTTTAGAGACTACCATGAACTCTCTTTAGAATAGAATAGAATAAACCAGGTTGGAAGAGACCTTCAAGATCATCGTGTCCAACCTATCATCCAACACCACCTGATCAACTAACCCATGCAACCAAGCATCCTGTCAAGTCTCCTGAACACCTCCAGTGATGGCGATTCCACCACCTCCCTGGGCAGTCCATTCCAATGGGCAATCACTCTCTCTGTGTAAAACTTCCTCCTGACCTCCAGCCTGAACTTCCCCTGGCGCAGCCTGAGACTGTGTCCTCTTGTTCTGGTGCTGGCTGCCTGGGAGAAGAGACCAACCTCTGCCTGTTTACAACCTCCCTTCAGGTAGTTGTAGAGAGCAATAAGGTCAGCCCTGAGTCTCCTCTTCTCCAGGCTAAGCAGCCCCAGCTCCCTCAGCCTCTCCTCATAGGGCTTGTGTTCCAAGCCCCTCACCACCTTTGTTGCCCTTCTCTGGACACCTTCCAGCAAGTCAACATCCTTCCTAAACTGAGGGGCCCAGAACTGGACACAGTACTCGAGGTGTGGCCTAACCAGTGCAGTGCACAGGGGCAGAATGACCTCCCTGCTCCTGCTGGCCACACTGTTCTTAATGCAGGCCAGGATGCCATTGGCCCTCTCGGCCACCTGGGCACACTGCAGGCTCATGTTCATCCTACCATCAACCAGCACCCCCAGGTCCCTCTCTGCCTGGCCGCTCTCCAGCCACTCTGACCCCAGCCTGTAGCACTGCATGGGGTTGTTGTGGCCAATGTGCAGAACCCGGCACTTGGATGCGTTAAATCTCATGCCGTTGGACTCTGCCCATCTGTCCAGCCTGTCAAAGTCTCTCTGCAGAGCCTCTCTACCCTCCAGCAGATCAACTCCTGCCCCCAGCTTGGTGTCATCAGCAAATTTACTGATGATAGACTCAATGCCTTCATTCAGATCATCAATAAAGATGTTAGAGAGGATGGGGCCCAGCACTGATCCGTGGGGGACTCCACTACTGACTGGCCGCCAGCTGGATGTGACACCATTCACCACCACTCTCTGGGTCCGGCCATCCAGCCAGTTCCTAACCCAGCTCAGAGTGCTGCTGTCCAAGCCATGGGCTGACAGCTTGGCCAGGAGTTTGCTATGGGGGACAGTGTCAAATGCCTTGCTAAAGTCCAGGTAGACTACATCCACAGGCCTCCCCACATCCACCAGGCGGGTCACCTGATCATAGAAGGAGATCAGGTTGCTCAGGCAGGACCTGCCCTTCCTAAATCCATGCTGGCTGAGCCTGATCCCTTGGCCATCCTCTAAGTGCTGTGTTAATGCACTCAGGATGACCTGTTCCATGATCTTGCCTGGCACTGAGGTCAGGCTGACAGGCCTGTAATTCCCTGGCTCATCCAACTGGCCCTTCTTGTGGGTGGACACCACGTTGGCCAGCTTCCAGTCCTCTGGGACATCTCCAGTGAGCCAGGACTGCTGGAAAATGATGGAGAGCGGCTTGGCCAGCTCCTCTGACAGCTCTCTCAGCACCCTAGGATGGATCCCATCTGGTCCCATGGACTTGTGGGGATCCAGTCGGCTGAGCAGATCATCAACTACCCCATTTTGGAACAGTGGAAAACTATGCTGCTCCCTGGCTCCTTCTGCCAGCTCTGGAGGCCAGCTGTCTGGAAGACATTCTGTCCTGCTAGTAAAAATTGAGGCAAAGAAGGTGTTAAGTATCTCTGCCTTTTCCTCATCCCTTGTCACAACATTCCCCTCCGTGTCCACCAAGGAGTGGAGGTTGTCTCTGCCCTTTCTCTTGCTATTAATATATTTATACAAGGACTTTTTGTTGTCCTTCACAGCAGAGGCCAGACTAAGCTCCAAATGCGCTTTTGCCTCCCTAATTTTCTTCCTACAAGACCTAGCAACATCCTTAAATTTTTCACGGGTTGCCTCCCCTCGCTTCCAAAGGTGATACACCCTCTTTTTTTCCCTTAGCTCTATTAAAAGTTCATTAACCATCCAGGCTGGCCGTCTGCCCCGGCGGCTAATCTTCCAGCACATTGGCACAGCCTGTCCCTGTGCCTTCAACAATTCTTCCTTGAAGTAGGATCAGCTTTCCTGGATCCCTTTGTTTTTAAGGGCTTTATCCCAAGGAACCCTCTGAATTAGTTCCTTGAGTAGCCTGAAGTCCGCCCTCCGGACGTGGAGTGGAGGTCTTCTTGCTACCCCTCTTAGCTTGACCAAATAATGAGAATTCAATTATCTCATGGTCACTGGCCCCTAAGCACCCTCTGACCACCACATCGCCCACCAACCCTTCCCTGTTGGTGAAGAGGAGGTCAAGCATAGCCTTGCCCCTGGTAGGCTCACACAGCACCTGGGATAAGAAGCTGTCCTCCGTGCATTCTAAGAACCTCCTAGATTGCCACTTCTCTGCTATGTTAAGATCCCAGCAGATATCAGGCAAGTTGAAGTTGCTCATGAGAACAAGGTCAGGTGATCTTGAGACAGCCTTAAGCTGCCTATAGAATGACTCATCAACATCTTCCTCCTGGTTGGGTGGTCTATAACAGACTCCAACCAGGATGTCAGCCCTGTTGGCCTTCCCTCTAATTCTCACCCACAGGCACTCAACCTGATCATCCCTGATCTCCAGCTCAATGGCATCCAGTGCCTTCCTGATGTAAAGGGCCACCCCTCCACCCCTTCTTCCTTGCCTGTCTCTCCTGAAGAGCCTGTAACCGTCAATTGCAGCACTCCAGTCATGTGAGTTGTCCCACCACGTCTCTGTGATGGCAACTACATCATAACTTTCCTGCTGCAGCAAGGCTTCCAGCTCCTCTTGTTTGTTGCCCATGCTTCATGCATTAGTGTATATGCACTTCATCTGGGCTGCTGGTTTCACATCTGGCTCTGGCTTATCACCCCCAGACCCTGGCCTGGGGGGACTGGTTTCAGCCCCTTCCCTCTTCAAAACTAGTTTAAAGCCCTTTCTAAGACTGCATCTGTACTTCTCTAACCCTAAGATGCATAAAGAAATTATACTTGCTCAGTATTACAGAAATTATTTAAAATATAATGTTCAGGTGTTTTAACTTCTAAGCTACATCTATACAGTTGGACTTCATGATAGCACATACTGCATAATAAAAGAATTCATGATCAAAACAACGTAGAGTGTTCTAACACCCTAAGGTAAATCATAATGCATTATATTCCAATTTCAGAATAGTCAACACAGAACTTCTGAATAATCAAGCTTTTCAAAATTTCTGAATGAAGTTTCCACCTCAAAGACTTGCATATATTTTCTAAAGTCAACACATTCAAAGACACAATTATTCCATGTGTGTAGGTGCTGACAAAAACAACCGAAGAGCTACTGTGATAATGAAAATGGAATCTAAATCATACCTGAGATAATTCATTGATGTCCACAAGTCCATTGTTGTCTGAATCAAAATAATTAAACATACGATCTACAAGAAGTTTCTTTAAAGCCATTTTCTCCACAATGGTTTTATCTTTTGATTGCACCATGTATCTCTGATTTTGTAGATCCAGTAACATGTTTTTCATTTCAGCATATTCAGTAGGCTTGCACTTATCTCCTGAAAAGACAATACACAAGATTTGATTTCTTAATAAGAGTTTAAAAGTAATTAATAAATAAATAGGAAAACAGAGAGTAATAGCTTCTTAAAACAATACCAACAGTGTTGATTTATTCCATAAGGGATTTGCATAAGCAATTTGATCCATAGCACTTCCTTGTCTGATCCTTAGATTAAGGCCAAAATATTATTGCACTTCTACATACATTCTGTAGACAACATTTTCTGTGCAGGGGAAACTAAAGAAAATTTTAACAGTTTCCAAGCCTGTACTTTATTCATTTAGATCACTCTGGAAAGACACATCTGAAGATTTATTAAAATGTTACCTTTGCTAAAGCATTTAGAATAAATTTTGATAAAATAAATACTGCAATACAATATACACAGCAAACCCTACAAATAGGATAGAAAATGATACATTATGAAAATACACTTCATAATAATGTTTCACTTCAGAAAGTGGAAATTAGCCTTGAGTGCTCACAAGCTAGGTTACATTTTCATTTACAGGATGTACCAGAGTTATTTCAACAAGAGAAGGCATGTTTGCTGGAGGAAGAGAAAGGATACCTTTGACAAGACCTAATTCATTATTTTCTTTATCAAGTTCTTCTATTAAATGGAAATTGCTCCAGCAAATGTCCTAAATGACACTACTTACTCTAAACCAGAGAACAATATTGTGTGTAACTGGTATTCTCATCTCAGTTGCTTTATATTTCAAATTGAACAGGGAAACAGTTTAGAAGATTTAATTTTTAATAAGATAGCCTTGTTATTTAAAAAAAAAAAAACAACCAACAAACAACTGATGAGATATGTAAGTATCTACCAGCAAAATACCATACATTTTTGCAAACATATTTACAGTTCACTATTACTTAAGTATGACTACTGAATTCGAGGCTAGTGAAATACACTGACTAGCAGAGAAAGCTATGTTTCATTCTTGCTATGATGAAAGATACAAATACAAATTAAGAACACTTATTTACCTCACATAAGCTGTTTAAATGGTTGTGTCATTTTGCAAGAGGAATCCATTTAAGAAATGCCTAATTTACATGAGATTTGAGTTTATTATTTTGATGTATTTAATACTATATGCATTATCATGGTGACTATACCATACTGACAGTACTATTTCATAAGGTAGAGAGACAAAAACTTCCTAAATACCTCTCACTATCCTAGCAAAATTCAGGTCTAGAAGAGAACTTCTATGACAGAAGTTAAATCTTGAAAGCAGATGAAACATTTTTAGGAATTAAAAGCAATCTAGCATTTTAAAATTTCATTTAATTTTCCCCTCTAAAAGCTACTGCCTGTTACACAGCTCTTTTACACTCCCAACTATACAAACAAAAAATTAGAAAATCAAGTTGTATTTAACTGACATCCTAAGGTATACATACTATTTACATATTTATCTACACCTACATGATGAGTCCTGCATGACTGCTTTTCAGGTAATCCAGTGGGAAAAAAAAATAGGAAAGGGCAAAAGCCACTCAGTAGGGAAATATGTTTATTCCTTAGCCATTCTGGAGCTACAGTGAGCAAATCATTCCATCTGAATGGATGCAGGCTCCAGGTGGTGGGGAGGGAAAAGAATACTCATAATTAACACACTCTGATTCATTTGGGTGAATTCCAAAAGACTGGGTCAGGAAAACAAGTATCATGTTGTCTCCCCCAGATAACTTTTCTGGTCGTGGTATCCTCAGAGAGACAGACTGGTTTTATTCTGGTGCAGCTGAAGTCTAACACCATTTTACCTATACAACTTGCAAGGGAGTAAAGATAAATCCTGTGTACAGATTCTATCCTCTGTAAACTATTTTTGATGTGACAGTTCCCGTTCTGCAATTCTGAAATCAAAAAGACGTGTTTCTACTTTAGAAACGTGCAACATAAAGTAGCTTATTTCCTAATAATATATATAAAATTCTGAACTTGTCACGGTATTTTTGATAAGTCCACTAAATTTCAGAGTTAGAAAAAGTGGAAAATGAACAAAAAATGACAATTACTTTTTTTTGTTGTTTGTTTGTTTAATGCACAGGATAATGTGTCTTACTTTAAGGATCAATCAAGAACTGAATATAGTTCAGCACTTCTATAAATACAATAATCACATTATTATTCATTAGAATATTATTTTAAAAAAATATTAAACATGTTTGAAAACACATGACAAAAATACTGCTAATATCTTTTGCAATCTGTTGGCCTGACCATTAATTGTGGTTTAAAACAGATGCCATTTTGTTTCTCACTCATCTAAATAGGTTAGTCTGACCCATATAAAAGTCAGGTTACTCAACAGTAGCGTCATATTCCTTGCCATCCACTGTGCCACAGTTCTCAGCAGCATTCCTCTATCTCTTTACATGAAAAGAATGTTAAGGTCATTGCGAATCATCACATGGTTTGTGTATAAGGGTGGGGAGAACATTATTGAAGCATTTAAGTGCTTTGGTAAATGGCAAATGACATTGCTAAGCTATTACAAATAAAAATGACCATGTAAGTAAAAGTAGCTCTCATACACACATTCATTAAGGTGCTTAAGAAATTAATGAGAATTATATTTGATTTTGGTTTGCAGTAAATTAAAAAAAACAAGAGTAACGAGCACAGTACTGTCTGCTACTTACAGTATGTAAAGTTATATAAGTGCAGGTAACTTAAAACTCTTCAAAAAGAGCCCAAACACATTATAGCAATTCTACCCCAAAATCCACATCCATTTTTTACCTTTACCTGCTTTAACTCTTATTATGTTTGGCAATTTAATCTGTTGTAATAGAATCATTATAATTTGATCTAACACCCATCATTAAAATCTTACTATTATTCTTACTATAATTCTAAAGTAGAGTTCAGGCTGCTGTCAGAAGAACCTTTAGTTTAGGATGTAGGCTAATTACAGCTTTGGCAGATCAGGCTTACACAGTAACACTACAATATAATGTTTTCATTTTACACGTAATTCAAAGTAATCTTTACACCAAAGTCTCCATAGACTACAACATAACAAACATGGCAAATAGATGCAACTGATAAAGGGATCACAAGGAATCAGTGAGATATTGCTAGACAACATAATAAACAATTTCACTAACAAATCACCCTCTTATCTCATAGTTATTACTGCCTTTTAATGTAATATTCAAGGACTTGTGAAGCAGATGTTTGAATTGCAATAATGAGAGTCTGTTTACAGGCAACCTCCCCCCAGGCTGGAGAAGCACCCCAGAGTAAAACTTAAAGTTGTCTTTATTTATATTTCAATTTAGTAAGCATTATTTGGGAACTAGTTGTCTCAGTGACAGACAAATGGCAAATGGGGATTAAATGCAACAATCTTTATAGTAAGAAAAAGTAATTTATGCTTAACATAATTGAGTAAAACTGCTGGGATTATTCAACAACTATGTATTACCTCCCGAAAGACCTGCTGCATTGCATATAACTATTTGCACACATGAAAAAGTAACCTAAACATTGTGCATAATTTACTAACTTCATTTTTTTTAGTACTTTTTTTCCATTTCTCAACTAGGCTCCCTATAGAAATAAACAGTTTGTTTCTGAAAAATTACTAGAAAGCACTAACAGCAATTTCTGGATTTTTTTTCTTCTTTATTTCATTCATAAAAAGGACCAATTCTACTACACAGAAGATTTTTGTCAAGAAAAGAAAAATCAAACAAAAAACTTTGCTATGATTTGTTTCACAAATTTTCTCATACTGCCTTTGTGCAGAAACATTAAATTGACAAAACAAACACTGGAATTGCAGTTCCTTGGTCCCACACCTGGTGATTTCCGAAGTAGTGATAGTCCTAGGGTTTATCTAAGTCAAACTAAAAAATAGTTGAAAGGTTGCAAACACTTGACTGTTTCCTTCCATTCAGTACAACAGTTATACAGCTGTATCCCTGTCACCTAGGAAATGGCTGAAAGCTAGATTTTGAGCGCTATTGTCCCCATAGACAGTACCAAGTTAAGAATTTGCCCATACTACAGAAAAAAATAAATAGTTGCATTTGACAGTTTAAGCCTTACTTAATTTGCAAGAGAAACATATAATCAATCTCAAAACTATTTATGAAAACTTGGCAAATGAATATACACATTATTCTTAACACCTGGAGAAAAAATAATAAAGATTCAGCTAATAGTTTAGAAGTCAAACCTTAAATCCAAATCCAAAATCAGGTGTCAGATTTTATTATGGAGTTTGTATAAAAATAGTGTCAGGAAGGCATTCAGATGGAAAGAAGGAATTCAGAAGGAAGCAAGGAATGTGGAAGGAAGGAATTGGGAAGGAAGGAAAAAATGAAAGAAAGACAAAAGGAATTTGGAAGGAAGGAAAGGAAAGATTACATCAATGAATGAAATGAAGACAAAGGATTTCTATTCTCAGTTCTGCCACCATTTTCATGACTAATCTAAGCACTTTAACTTTTTCTTGTCTTAGTATCTCCATCTACATAGCACCAACTACTTCTATGTCTAAGAGCTATAAATTATTAATATTAATGGAGTGTATATCTCCACAAAAGTTATCAGCTGCTGATAGAATTGGATGTTTTATGATTTTGATCTGAGTTGTATCCATACAGTTCAAATGGTTTCCACAAAACTATTTTTAATTCAAAATGAAAATAACTTTGAATCTCCCCGAAGTGGCAACTAGTTTTCAGTGGACCATACCGAATATGAACAGTTTTAAGTACTCAAAAATTGATATAAACATAAATCAGATTGTTGGAAATGGAAGAGACCAGATAAGAAGCAGGACTATTGTTAATCTATCTTCAACATGCATTTTGAGTGTATTTAGGATAATCCAAGTAGTCAAAATGATTCACTGAAAAATGACAAATTATATTCCACGGAGGAAAAATGGGAAATTAATTCAACATAGCCACACACATATACACAAAGTAACACAGATAGACACGTACACTTTCATGGGAGCGTACACACCCCTATGCACACGATGAAGGAGTCGCTACAGGTATGGTCTAACATCCATTAAATTTTAACATAACACAGGAGATATCAACTCAGTTTCAAATGTAACAGAAAAGACAAGTTGCCCTAATATATATGAAAACAATTTTATGATGCTATGATTTCAAAACACAAAACCTGTTTGGGTTTATTTAAAAGAAACTTCATGTTCACATATCATTTCACAATTTTTCAGTATCAAATCCTTTATATTTCCAAATCTAGATCTCAATTATGTTGGCCTTTATTCTCTGCTTTCCTCACTGAAGCTCTGGAACTGCACATGGGGAGAATCAGTCTCATTTGTAAATAGACTTAACTTTTGATCTCTGGTCCAGAGGCTGAGGAGGGTGGAGAGGAGAGCTTTGCACTCAAAATTAGTATTGATCAATAAAAACTCCCTGATAAGCAGGGATTTACATCAAAACCTTTCCCTGTTGCAGCTGCATTCTAAATAAAAGGTGAGAGTTTTCAATTTTCTACCATTTTTTTCAAAATGTAAGAGATTAGGGCTGCAAATCTTAGTCCTGCAGCTGCTCAGCTTTACATATTCAGGGTGCCAAAAAAAACCCAATAACAAAAAAACAAAACAACCCCCCCAAAGCAAATTAAAAAACAAAAAACCAAAAAACACCACAAGCAAAAAGTCCCCCAAACCACAGAAACCATGGCATTTTTAATATCTCTGGGTTTGGCTTTTGGGGATTTTTTGTTGGTTTTGTTGTGGTTGTATTTTGCTTGATTTTTTTTTGTTTTTCAGCTAATTTATACAGCACTCCATCAGCACATGGGCAGCTTTACGCCATATTTTGTAGCATACTTTCCAATGACAGATATATTTTCCTAAATCTAAATTCAGCATTACTATCAAAGTTAAATATTTGTATGATTAAAGACTTCAGTTATTCTGTATAAATAGGTCAGAGTAGCTATAAGAATTGCGAAGAACCTACAATGCATGTTTATATACACTATGCACACAAAAATGCCTCTCACATACATAAACATCTTATTCAGAAACTGGAAGACAAATCTGAAATTTTGAAGTTATATCTGTTAGGGAAATATCTCTAAGTGATTATCATAGCTGGCATATGAAATAGAATTGAAGCTAGCTTTTCAAAGTCTTAGTTCTACTTTCTAAATATGGAATAATGTCCTCTTCTCATATGTCACCAGTTAAAACGCTGTTATCCATTCTGATCTTTCCAAACTATAGATCTTAAGACAGACAATATAATTTTATTTAATTACACACTTGTACAAGTCTGGTGTCCAGACTTATTTCTTAGACTTATGTCTGGGGACATAAACAGCTCTACAGTGTTTAAATAACCAATACTGAAGATAAATTATTCAGATTTTCCTTAAAAATGTACTGTTTAGGCTAGAAGCTGAATCAAATTTGCATTAAGAAACTTGACAAATATAGCCTTTTTTTTTTTTTTTTAGGATTAGTTAGAAGAAATTTTATGTGAAGTGAGAAAGATTAATCATAAAATTAGTCATACAATGGAAAAAAGTACCGATATCATCATTTCAGGTAGTGGTCTACAGGGAAGCATCTATTTGTACATACAGGTTAGTTAACATATCATAGATCTCTTGGTAGAATAAAGTAGGTCATACAAACCTTTTCCTTCAAGATGACATTTGAAAGCTATAGCAGGTTGACAATAATAAAAAACCCCAACATTTTCCACAGATGAGAAAACACTGTCTGGTCTGCATGTTAAGTATCACAAATGCCGTAAGTAGAGTAAGTATAGAACGCGTAAATGCAAAACTCTTCTACGGTATTGACCCTGCCTTCAAACAACTGGTAAATCCATACTGATTTCAACCAATGGTACCACTTGTCAACATTTCCTAATGTCTTGAGTGCTTAGTTCATGTTATTCTACCATAAAAAAAAAAGAGATAAATGTAAGCACATGTAACAAATGTGCTCAATTTTCCACACATATCAGAATATATCCAGTATGTCATTCTTTTCCCAATATATGCTGAAGAGACTACTTATTCCCTCATTTTTTGTTTTCTTGTATCCATTTCAAGCTTTCAGATCAGTTTTTTTCTCTGTCACGTGTATTTAAAACAATCCTTCAATTTCATAAGTAAAATTACCATACAACAAGATGATAATCTGTACTGCCTTGTACTTTCTACCTTATTTAAGGAAAACCTGAGAGAGAAAAAGAGAAAAGCAGTGGGCTCTGAAAGAAGCACCTACTTCTAAATATGAAGATTTAAATGGGAATTTAATGCAGCATTTTATCTTCCCCTCTAGGTGAAGTTAAGCACTGCTGTTAGTCTTCCTCCCACAGGGTTTAGAGAATTTTTGACATGAAGTATCTAGAGTGATACTATGAAAGCTATAAACTGCTATAGGCTTATATTAAAAAAAAAAAAAAAAAATTAAAAAAAAAATTAAATAGTATTTCAACTCCAGCAGAGAGATGCTTAGAGATGCTTATGGGATGTAAATTTATAAATTTATGTAGACTTCTTCTTTTGCTTCTCAGGAAGCATGTGTCAGAGGGTTCTCATTTAAAATAAATTACAAAAAAAAATTGAAAGAGATGAAACATGACTTACATTAAGACACAATCTTGCCTTTCCCAAGGGCTTCCTAGAGATAAGAAGTATTTATAGGTTTATCAAGGTGAAATCTTAAGACTAACTGAAATAGTGCTACAGTTAAAAACAGTTCTGTTGCTCCATTCCTATTTCTTCTCCTCCATCACATACTTCCCCACTTCCTCTGTTTCATATTTAGTACAGTTGGCTTTTGGTGATAATTAGAGAACTTACTATATTCAGCCTTTTATGTGTGTGTGTATATATATATATATATATATATATATATATATATATACATACACATGGAACCAAAAGTTTGTTGTAATTCCAAATAACATTTTAAGCCATCTTTTAGCCTATTTAATTAATTAAGAATAATCAAACCCATAAATAAACCTACTTTAAAAAACCTTCCTCTTGAAATATCTATATTACACCTACCCTTGCAGTTTTTCTCTGGGTACTAAGGTTTCTATCTTTTACTCAGAAAGAGTCAGGGGAAAATGCCATAAGGATTTAAGACCATCCTCAGATTATGAATGTGTTGAAGAGGTTCTTCCTCCTCAGTCTTGCCATCTGCTTGTGTTAGTTTTGTAAGTTTCACTACCCTGCTTTTTCTTTGGTAACACAGTTGAGTATGAAATGGACAAGCTGAAATAAAAGGGCTATTACTTGTTAAGCATAAGTAATCCATATATGGTTTTGAGAGATCTTAGGGTAAACATCACTTGACTATTAGGCAATTTTGTAAAAGGGTAAAATCAACCCAGGTTGAGGCAACACCAGGCAAGCCCTGAGAGAGATGTTCTGTACTGTGAAATCAATACAAAGTGCTTTGTGTGATCTTTTTGCTGCTGAGTTTGGTTTTGTTTGTGGGTTTTTTTCTTAATGCAAGAGGAATGAAAAATAAATAAATAAAATAATGAGAAAAAAAAATCACATTTTACAGTGCTATTCATCTTCAAGGCACGATTACAGTATAGGCTAAAGCAATTCAGAGGAATCTGAACTACAATGAACCAAGGTCAGTAGGTGTACGTGATGAAACTTGATTTTAGCCAGCCCAAAGAGGTGTAACTAGTGCTTCCCAGATTGAGCATTCTAGTTTTTCTGTCTTTTCTGTCCTTCTCAGAGACACAAGGGTTTGGTGACAGAAGAGGAAACCAAAATGTACAAACTGAAACCCAAGAAAAGGAACATGAAATTTGCCTTTGAATTCACAGCAGAACTTACACTAACCACACTGGTCTGGCCCCAAAATAAAAGTAACTAATCAGGCTGGTAAATCTTAACAACTTCATATATTACACCCAGGTTAAGAGATTCCCTGCTGTATTTTGTGTAGGCTTGAAATTACATTTTGAAGTTTAAACAAGTTTTGAAAGCTGATTGGTTATGTTTGGGGAAGACAATGTCAAAGGATTTTAGTGTAATTAGAAACCTTGCTGAGACTTGTGTGGAGCCCTATTTATTTTAATGTTACCATGTCAACAACTATACTTTAAATTTTTGTATGCTTAAGTAATTCACTGCTCCAGAAAAAAATAGAAAGGTGATGTAGGAAAAGACAACATTGTACTACGAAGATAGAATAGAATAGAATAAACCAGGTTGGAAGAGACCTTCAAGATCATCGCGTCCAACCTATCACCCAACACCACCTGATCAACTAACCCATGTAACCAAGCACCCTGTCAAGTCTCCTCCTGAACACCTCCAGTGATGGCAACTCCACCACCTCCCCAGGCAGCCCATTCCAATGGGCAATCACTCTCTCCGTGTAAAACTTCCTCCTGACCTCCAGCCTGAACTTCCCCTGGTGCAGCCTGAGACTGTGTCCTCTTGTTCTGGTGCTGGCTGCCTGGGAGAAGAGACCAACCTCTGCCTGTTTACAACCCCCCTTCAGGTAGTTGTAGAGAGCAATAAGGTCACCCCTGAGTCTCCTCCTCTCCAGGCTAAGCAGCCCCAGCTCCCTCAGCCTCTCCTCATAGGGCTTGTGTTCCAAGCCCCTCACTAACTTCGTTGCCCTTCTCTGGACTCGTTCCAGCAAGTCAACATCCTTCCTAAACTGAGGGGCCCAGAACTGGACACAGTACTCGAGGTGTGGCCTAACCAGTGCAGTGTACAGGGGCAGAATGACCTCCCTGCTCCTGATGGCCACACTGTTCCTAATGCAGACCAGGATGCCATTGGCCCTCTTGGCCACCTGGGCACACTGCAGGCTCATGTTCATCCTACCATCAACCAGCACCCCCAGGTCCCTCTCTGCCTGGCTGCTCTCCAGCCACTCTGACCCCAGCCTGTAGCACTGCATGGGGTTGTTGTGGCCAATGTGCAGAACCCGGCACTTGGATGCGTTAAATCTCATGCCGTTGGACTCTGCCCATCTGTCCAGCCTGTCGAGGTCTCTCTGCAAAGCCTCTCTACCCTCCAGCAGATCAACTCTTGCCCCCAGCTTGGTGTCATCAGCAAATTTACTGATGATAGACTCAATGCCCTCATCCAGATCATCAATAAAGATGTTAAAGAGGATGGGGCCCAGCACTGATCCCTGGGGGACTCCACTACTGACTGGCTGCCAGCTGGATGTGACACCATTCACCACCACTCTCTGGGTTCGGCCATCCAGCCAGTTCCTAACCCAGCTCAGAGTGCTGCTGTCCAAGCCATGGGCTGACAGCTTGGCCAGGAGTTTGCTATGGGGGACAGTGTCAAATGCCTTGCTGAGGTCCAGGTAAACTACATCCACAGGCCTCCCCACATCCACCAGGCGGGTCACCTGATCATAGAAGGAGATCAGGTTGGTCAGGCAGGACCTGCCCTTCCTAAATCCATGTTGGCTGAGCCTGATCCCTTGGCCATCCTGTAAGTGTTGTGTTATTGCACTCAGGATGACCTGTTCCATGATCTTGCCTGGCACTGAGGTCAGGCTGACAGGCCTGTAATTCCCTGGCTCATCCAACCGGCCCTTCTTATGGATGGATAGATACCAGATAGATACCAGTATCTCACTTAATTATTCCTGAAGGGCTTAAATACCTTAACCATGGCTGCTAGCATTTTTTAATGACACATCACAAGTCTTGCAATATTATGATATGATGGATGATGTGACAGTAAAATACTGTGGCAATAAGCATTAGCAATACCCACTGTTGAGGTTTTCTATTAAAAACTCTGTATTCTCTTTACAATAATTTGGCATCAAACACATGCATCTGAATGCTGGTTCATATCAATCCTCCGGTTACCAAGTCCTGTAAATCCATGCAATAAAAAAGCTAGGTCTACATAAACTCACTTTCACTTACAGATGCAGCGTGTATCTTGCAAAGTTGTGGGATTATACACAAATGCATTTTGACTCATCATCTGTAATCAGAATTGGGATTACTTCCTTTCATAGACAGTCACAGAAAAGGCTACCTAGAGAGAGCTGGTCAATAATTTTATTTGATCTTCACTATAAAGAAACAAATGTTCCAGTCAGAGATTTCTGTATACAACTACAAAAAGTCTGCTGACATAGGAGTTGTTTCAAAGATATTACTGTCTGTTTTTATGTATAACCTTGTATCTTTATTCCTCATCTGTGGTTTTCTGTAGAAAGACATTACAGCAAAAATTACTCATCAGTTTTTCACCAATTGCAATAGAATTCAAATTTATTTTCTTACAACTGAAGCTTTGCTCTTGTTTTAGTGTTTCAGCCAAAAATATCCTTAGTCACATAGACTCCCATATTTTAAAAGTAGTTCAATTTCTATTAATTTTCAGATTTTTTTTTTTTTTGTTTAAAGATACAATCCATGTAATTGATTATTATTGGCTTGTGACACCAATTTATTTCAAAGGTGGGAGCACTTATTCAAGTTAAATTTTGGCAAAACTTAAACAAGAAATTAAAGCCATCTTTTCCATTACCATTTAGGGAGAAAGTACAATTAGACAAAGCTTGCTTTAAAAGGAATGAGTTTAGGTCTTTTAAAAAAAAGGCACACAAGACAAACAAACAAAAACAAATAAAAAAGAGCAAATAAAGTTGAAATTTAACTGAAACTTCACTATTTTATAATTATGCAATAACATACAGTAAAATACATTAAAGCTAAATCCCTAGTTTTCCTAACCTTTCTAAGGTAAGACTGTATCTATATCACAATGTAAAGGTCTCCCAAGAATTACAAGTAAATAGATTTTTATGAAAAAAACATTTGAAAAGTAATTGTAACAAGCTGGAAATAAGATATATGCAGGGTGCAGAATCTCTAATGCAAGAGAGCAAGTATACACACACATACATACCAAAACAACAACCAGATACATATATGCAACAACTGAAAATACTTAATTGTTAAGCTTTTTTCCCCATACATAGAAAAAAACCAGCACTGAATAGCTTGAAACATAGGACAGAAAATGGCTGAAATTTGGTGTCGTAATGCTAACTCAGTGGGTTTGTGTTTTGCTAGAAATTGTATGATACATTTTTTTCACAAGAATTACAGAAATTTCACATTTTCTACCCACCATCTCACTACTCAGAACGAGTATGGTTTTCCTAGCTTTGGCATTATTTTTTTCTGAGGCAATGCCACACGGATTAGAAATCCATCACTTCCAGTTTTCCTAACCTAAGAAACAATTTTTTCCAAGAATGTGCAGAGTGTGTTGTCATGTCTTCACTTTATACTTTCAAGTGATAGAATAGAATAGAATAGAATAGAATAGAATAGAATAGAATAGAATAGAATAGAATAGAATAGAATAGAATAGAATAGAATAGAATAGAATAGAATAGAATCAACTAACCCATGTAACCAAGCACCCTGTCAAGTCTCCTCCTGATGGCCTTTAATGAGTTCCTATGACATAAAGTACTGAAAGTTGTACCACATTCAGCTTTCCTGAAGAGTCAAAACACTTTTTATACACTTTTTTTAAACAAGGTTCACCAAAAATACCTTTTCAGAAACATATGCCTACACTCAGCAAAAAGTTACTGTGGTTTATCTCCTATTATTAGTTCATACAAGACACAACTTGCAGCTAAAATTTAGAGAAGATATTAAAGGAAGCGACCTGACTGAATTTGGTCTTGATATGCCTCTTTCTACTAACTGAAGTGATTTAAATGTGATCCTATTTTAAGAAAAGTTTAGAATATACAGAAAGTATTTTCTTCCTTGAAGTTTCTCAAAAACTAGAGAAAAACATTTAAATTTTATTAGAATTCAAAGAAGAAAGGCCCATTCCATTCAAAGTCAAACATAAAAAAATTAGTTAATCATTATAAACCAATCTTCCCTTTTCTGCAAGTAAACAGTCTGTCTTCTACCTTCTTCAGGTATTACTGAACTTTAATTCTTAGCTTTACAAGAACATACTGGAACTGGAAATTTCATATACAATGAAATTTCAAATTGTCACCTAAAAAAATGACCTTATGAGAACTTCAGCTATATGAATTCTATAAGCAAAACTTAGCCATGACTCTTGAACACAGGGCATTCATCAATGCCAACAACTGTGATAAAGATCTCAAAAATAAATACTTCCATCACAATTTCAAATGTGTATCTGTTAAAAAAGCCTCTCAACTATTCTGCATACACAGCTGGTAAGAAAACAGTCTCTATCTAAGAGACATGCACACCAATGCAATTAGAAAGTAACAAGAATCCAACAAGATGTCCTACCATTTTAGCATCTCTGTTTTTCATGTCAGCACTTTACTTGATCAAAGTAGTATGAAGAGATTGTTGTGTGGTTTATTTGCCCTACTTGTAATTTCAATTTATTACAGTATTTTTGCATTCTCTCTGTGACTGTAGGATAGTGTTTTGTTAGTAATTTATCACAGCTATCTTCCAACTCCAGTGAAAACAGTCTCTTAAACAACTCAAGAAAAGTGCCAGACATACCAAGATGTCTATATAAGGAGTGCCATATGTGTGCCAATCATTACTAGTAACAAAATTATATGCAGTCCATATTTTGCTTGCAAACCAAAGTTAACGCAGATATGTTATTTCAGCATTAACTTAATTTTGCTGATGGATTTTAACATCTGTCAGTATATATACCAAACAGAGATAACTTTCAAAGTAAGCATGGAATAAAATTACCAATTGAATAGATTTGATGATTCTTTAATCATATTTCTTCCTTGGAAGGCTGAATTTTGTCAGAGGGGTTTTGTTTCTTTTTGTGGGTTTTTGGGTTGGGAGGGGGGTTATTTGCTTGCTTGCTTATTTGTTTTGTTTTATACATGAAGAGTCTGATTGACTTCTCTTATCCTTAGTTTTTAGGATAATAGCTATTTTTAAAAATCAGGCTATACTCTTACTAAATGACAAGAGGTGACCTGAAAGAGCATTTGTGGATAAAAATACCATAGAACAATTTTTGTCATAATTCTTAGAAATTATACAATACCTACAAACTGAAGAGACTCTTATACTGTGGAACATTACCTATTTGTTACAAAAAGAAACTGTGAATGTTTAATAATAGCAATTAAAATCTCTATTAACTCTATGAATCAATAGATTAAAATAAACAAACCAAAACCCAACCACACAAACAAAGACCCCATTTTTTTCAGAACTATGAAAGCAATTAGGAACTATGGGAGTGATCATTACATTCCTTAACACAATGGGTAAAATTGATTTTCAAAATATTATATTATCACATGTATTATTTTAGAGTAAAAGCAGATGCAGCTTCAAATGTAATATTCTTGATACATGTGTTGACAAAGATCAGTAGCAGCTGTGTTAGTTAACAAAACTACAACAGCAGGAAAGTAATGTGAGATGAAGGCCTGGACAACAGGAACTCCAAGTACAAATTTATTATGAGAACAGGTTTATTTGAATTTTCACACTGCTAAATGACAGAAACAAATGTGATGCAAGTTCAAAACCAGAAGTGGATACATTAACAAATAAATCCCATTAAAATGTAAGCTCCTTGCCATAGTATACTACTGTGACTGTTCTAGAGAAAATATGATGTTCATAAATTATTACATAAATAAAGCATGTTTTTAAACTATATAAATTTCACCTTGATTGGTTTCTTGAAATAGCAGGCATAGATCTTATTTAGATAGTATTAACTTGATTTTAATTTCTTATGCTAAGCAAGCCTCATAATGCAATTAATATCTTGATAAAGACATTTCTTTCTCATATAAAGATACAATTGCAATACTACTATCAGATCACTTAGTGAGTGTGGTCAAACCATTCTATTTTTGCACACTCATTCTAATTTGGAATTAAAGTATAAAGAATTCACAGAAAAAATAGGTACTGTTGAAAAACATGCACTGAAAAACAGTGACAAAAATCTCCAGTGATTCAGTGTGGCTGAGTTCTGTATACAGTATCACAGTATCGCCAAGGTTGGAAGAGACCTCGAGGAACTTAGATGGGAAGCAAGTACACATGACATGGAGTTCCTTTAAAACTGACCACATCATTTCAAAACTTTTGTGACTGCAAGCAATGCCCTGGCCATTTAAAATTACTTTGAGTC